>NC_132781.1:111972196-112283432 GCF_048418805.1 Vulpes vulpes | reverse complement strand
ATCAGGGAGGGAAGGGTACTTCCCCTGCAGGTAGGTCAGTTTCAGTAGATTTAGATAGTGGTTCTCAAGCTGTGATTCCCAAGACCAGCAACATCAGCATTTCATAATGGCAATTCTTGAGTTTCCTCTCAGACTTAGTGAGCAACCAAAGGCATGAAGCCCAACACTTTGGTTGTCATAAGCCTCCAGCTACTATCACGCAAGTTCAAGTTTGAGAATCACTGGTCTAAGGTAATCATGATAATTTCATTCTCCCGGTCCATGATTGGTGTAGGAAGCACATAGAACACGATTCTGTGAGCTGAAACATTTTCCTCATTGTGTGATCTGGCTGAGCCAGGTTTTCTGTTAACTGCAACCAAAAGCATAATCATCATTACATATGACCAAGGAAGGATCTCCTAGGCTGTTCAATCTTTGGTGTAATTTTAAGGCAGTTATGGCCTCTTTTGAGAACATTCATATTTTAGATTCTCCATTTGTGTATGAAATGCATCTGTTCTGCTGTAGGAATTTGAAATATCAGTAATGTAGGAAGGGGGTGGTGGTGGTTACCCTGCACTTATTGTGTGTGTACTCGTGTGGGGGTTGGAGGGGTGACTTGCAGGTGGCCATTTGGGCAATGCCAGAGCCTTAGCTCAGTCTGAGCATTTTCAAGGATGAGGGCTCGAGCCGAAGCTTTTATTTCCACTGCACGAAACTGCTTATCGTGTTTCATCTTGAAAATGAAAAAATCAATCTAGCTGTTTAGAAAATCATTTTCTCTGTAATTTTGGTAGAAGAAGAGATGAGAGGCACTTTCAAATTTAACACCTTTCTAGGAAGAAAGCATTTTGGGAACCATCTTCATGGGAGTCAAACCAGGTGCCCCGTTATGCTGATCCAGGGCAGATTGAGAGGGACCACCCACTGATGGGAAGAGAAACATGACCCCCCACGGGAGTAAGGATGGATGAGCAAGACAAGACTGGTGGCAACTGGTGTGTTTCCCTCAGCCTCAGGCAGGGGAGGGAGAACACTTAGAAGTGCTTGATTCCCCTGAGGTCTGTGACAGCACAGCATAATTTATAAAATAATTAGGCACACGTTTTGGCTGGCATTTGGGGGTATATAAGTCTGTCTAACTGTCAAAAAAGGAACATTTTTGTTCATTAATGAACCAAAGAATAATCAGATTTTCTAGGCACTGCATGGGAATACATACATCCAGAAGGTGTACAGTGTTTCCTATTCTGGGTGTGGAGCACAGCTGGACCCTCATTCTAAGCAGTCCAGATAAAAACGTCCTGACAAAAGGGATGGGTGGACCCATAGCTTCTCATTCTGTATGACAGTCAATGGTCAACTGGGAGCTTATTTTATGAGCACATCATCCCTTTCCCCAGTTTCTGTCCAATTCTTGGGTATTCTTACAAGTTGATCCAGATTGTCCAGGAGAGATTTAGAGCTCTGCAACCACCTTTAAAGGATCATACAGCTTTGAGAGAACTTGCAGATGATCTCAAATAGAAGCTTGCTTTCTCCCCTTAATACTTTTATCAACTGCTTTGCAACAGTATTGAAAGTCTGTTCTACATTTTGCTCCAAGACCATGATTATGGCCTCTGAGAAGTTCAGGGCAGCACACAAGGGGGTTTGCAAAGCGTCAGGGTAGATATATGCTGGAGTCCCTGGAGCTTTCGATTTTCTCCAAATTTTGTCTAAAAACATCATTAAGATGAACACAGATATTTTATGGAATAACAAATTGTACATTAATTTTAAAAATAAAATATGATGCTTCTAAGATATTGTATGATTTCAAGTAGCTGAAGTGCTTTCACATCTATGAATAAGGGCTCATTATTGTCTGCTATTAAAAGTAGGAACCATTCAAAATGCTGATTTGGAAAACTGCATTCCACAAGCGAGGCATAGCTACAGGTAGGCCGGTTTGGGTTGTTCCTATAAAGTAGTGATGTACCCAGGACTCTTAAAACTTAAAACTACTTACCCATATTAAACACTCTGATTCTTACATTTTCTTGATTCTTTTATTTGTGTTCTGTCATCTTTTTATAGAATCTTCTTTGGGGGGCCTGGATGGCTCAGTAAGTTAAGCATCTGACTTTGGCTCAGGTCATGAACCTGGGGTCCAAAGATGGAGCCCCACTTCCTTTGGGCACTTTGCTCAGCGGGGAGTCTGCCTCTCTCTCTCTCCCTCTGCCCCTTCCCCTCTCCCCCTGCTCATGTACTCTCCCCCTCACTCAAATAAATAAATAAAATCTTTTAAAAAATATTCTTTGGATTTGTCTACATTATGTCCTGTCATTGCCATTCTCCCTAGACCTGTAACCAGTCTGACCTTTGCCCTCATGCTTCACCACTGTCACCATCACTTCTAAAACCACCCACAACCTAAGTTGTGACCTTGAAGCAATCTTTTTTTCTTGATTACTTGGTCCTACAATGTGCTAGACACCACACTCTGTGCTTGATGTTTTGTATCTCACTTAATACTTATATCCAGCCTATGAAGCAGGTCCTGGGAGACATTTCAGAGAACAGAGCTACTCACTGGTAAATGAATAAGGTGAACCCAAGTTTTTCCAAAGTTGATGTTATGCCTGGTGATACTGGTTGGTTGGTGGGGAGCAGAGGGGAAGGGTGGAAAAGAAAACTGGTTAGTTTATTTACTGTGGTGAAGAAAAAGAAACATGTCAGGTTGATTGACATTCTGTAAATTCAACAAACTAATTGAATTTATCACTTTTTAACAAGACATCTGACATGCTAAGAAACTTGACAATGTGAAGTTGACTGATTTTCGCCCTGATGGTAAATCTAAAAGATGCTTGTATACAAAGTGCAAATGTCAAGGGAGAGTTACAACTGGGCTCTTTTGTTCAGTATAAATTCCATTCCATATGACTTCATGGTGATTTCAGAATAAGTGACCTTGAGCTAAGTCAACCAGAGACCACATTAGAGAAATTCAAGTAATACGAACATCCGAACATTTGAAGAAAATAACAAGTTTCAGCCTCTACTGCTCAAGAATAATTGTAACACAGAGGGCATGTGGACATTTTCTAAGCCATTTAGGAAGAAAAACAATAGTTTGTAACTGATATTTTTTAATATTCTAAATATTTTGTATTTGGGTCTGGATCTGAATGTTTAGATCCTGCAGTGATATGGAGTAATGGAGTTGTCCCCAATATTGTCAAATCAAAACATAAAGTATTTCTTGAACTTCTCATATGTGCTGTGTACTCTAAGGTACACAAGTGGTGTAAGTCATCATCCTTACTTCCCTGGATTATGTAAATTAGTTAGGGATATGTGTGTGTGTGTGTGTGTGTGTGTGTGTGTTCAAAAGGGTATAACTCTAATTCAGGGAAATGCAAATGACATTCCCAGAGCTTTAATTGGTTGGTGGAACAAGCAGTAGTCTGTATCTGTGGGATACTCACAGATAGACTGTTCCTACTCAGAGACTTAGCTATGTAATCATGTGTTAAATTGTGTAGCGGGCTAACTAGATTCATTGAAAAGAATCCAGTTATCATCGTAAGTCCCATGTTATTTCACATAATAATAATGATGATGATGATGATGATAAGACTGAAGTAGCTGTGTTTTTGTTTTTGTTTTGTTTTGAGACTTGCAACACACCAGGGATTCTTCTAAGTATTGTGCATGTACTAACTCATTTAATCCTCCCCCAAATCCTCTTTGATGCACAAGACAGAGAGAGTTTTAGTAACTTGTCACAGAGATAGTAACTCAAGTCCATCCTCTGGTCCATCTCTATTTAGATCTGATTCTTTTTAAGGTTACATGAAAATTCCCCACAACCTGTAAAAAATATTTTTTAAATCTAAAAATCAACTCTATATCCAGGATTTTTCATGGTTAGATAAGGAAAAATATTTATAAATTCCTTTTAGTAGGCTCAGCCTGGGAAGTATTCTATTATATGGTGAAAATGTTTGAAATGGATTGAAAACACTTATGATTCGTAGACAATTTTAAATACCCTGTGTCAAATGTCCCAGATTATTTGTAGTGTCTTTTAGGAATAATAATGATAACAATAATAAAATTATGGGCATCCCCCTTCCCCCATGCTTTTTCTTCCAACATCGCTAATGTTCCTGTAATTTCTGCACTATGGAAATACAAATAAATCCACCACTGATTTCCACTGGGGTTTCTCTCTGTTCACTTCCCCCGTACCAGAGCAAGAGACTAATTTTGACTCTGGCTCCTTTATCTGACCCCGCTGATAAAGTAAACAGTGGAAAAAGTTTTTAAATATAATGAAATCCTGTTCCAATGCAAGAGAGCCCATATGCTTTAAGAAGAAAAGCAGGCTCTTTAACTCTAAAGTTTGTATTGCAAAGGGACAATTTTACAGTAGTATCATATTGAATAACAGGCAATAAGCCTAATTGAATTACAGTCATTATGGGTTGAAAGAGGAACAGTGAATAACTTGTTTTACCAAATGCTATGCAATTTACTCTGTGTCTATTTAGACTTGATGTATAGACCCAGGTCAATTACTACGATTCTTTAGTGGCTCACAGGGTCCTCCTTGAGGAAAGGGTATGCTCTGGAAATGGGGCTTATTCCAGCGAAACAGCTACCGAATGGGTCTCTGGTAACATGTGTTACTACTAAATAATTATCTTCACCAAAAGCCATCCAACTGACGTGTGAAGCAAGGTATATGTTTACTCTGAATATGTCTCTGTATCAGGGGGTTTGCAGAGTAATAGAAATGCATTTCACTGCATGCTACTTTATCTTGATAGATAGACATTAAGTGAAATGGGGAGAATGAATAAGACCCCTGAGTATTCAAGCACTTTTCTTTCCAAAATTAAAAAAAAAATTCATTTATGAAACCTAGCTAAATAGAATGCTCCAAAAGAGGATGAAGTCAGAGAATTCTCTAGATGGTAAATACAAATGTACCAAAGAAAAACACCTGAAAACTAACAGCTCCACACCATCATTAGACAATAGACAGTTTCTACATCTTGTTAAAGAAGAATAATTGGTAATGGAAATATCCAAACAGCTGATCAACATTCAAAAATCTAATTAGATTTTTTTTAAATTTTGTACAGTAAGTTGGACATATATTTGATTGATTTTTATTTCCTTAGTTTCTTATTTGCATTTTTCTAGATTGCGTTGGCCTCAAACAGTTTTCCTAAACAAGTGCAGTCAGCCTTCCAGGTACAGGACTGCCCCTTTAAAGTTCATCTGTAAGTCAGTAGGGAGAAAGGTGCCAAGAACAGTCTCTCCCAGAGAAGCTATGTGATCAGTGGTAGGTAGCTCTCCAGTGTGGCCCACAGGAGTTTAGAATGTGATGTCCCGAGCTAGAAATGCAAATTCGGTAGTGCTGAGTTTCACTACAATCACTAATTTTGAACCAGCTTTAGCTATGAATTCTTATGATCCCCTGTGCTAGATTCTTTGGAGTCCTTGTCAGCATTTCTGCATCCACTCTGTAGAATCACCCGAACCTTGGCTGAAAAGAGCTGAAGATCTGATGGGGAGCAGCGTCTGGACACTTTGGAAATGGGAGAAGCTGAAGACGGGGTGGGGACTGGATGCACAAGCAGTGGCCCCAGGAAACGGGCTGCTGCTCAGCCCTGGCAAAGCCATCCTGGAGCCTAAGGAGAAGGGAAAATGTTCACCCCCCATATGGCTTTATCAAAATGCCCTCGCAAAATGTGAACCAAGTAGAAACAGTGACATAAGCTCTACCAGTAAAAAATCATGACCATGTAGAAAGCCCTGTGCTGCCCTGTCTCTCTCCCATTTGTCACCTTTTACAACCCATTGCTAGAAATGTCGTGGCCTCTGATGAGGTGTCCAATGCCGACTGGAAATGATTGTTCCTCTCACACAATAATGTAGGAGAAGAAAGCAAACCACAATGTGTCTTCATTTTAAAATCTGTTATTTGTTCACTGGGTATTACTTGCATTCAGTTTTGTTTTTTCAATATACTTTATTTAAACATTGCTAATATTGATCACTGACTATTTAGGGACATCCTCTTAGATTGTGTGCCTCAGGGGACTTCCTGGCTCACCTGGTCCTAATATTGGCCCTGCTGCCATTTATGTGGGGGTGGGTCCCAAGTCAGAGATAGTCTGCATTAGGAAATGCTCTGAGATTTTCAGTATCAATCTTATTTATTTATTTATTTATTTATTTATTTATGTATTTATTTATTTATTTAAAAAAGATTTTATTTATTTATTCATGAGAGACAGAGAGAGAGAGAGAGAGGCAGAGATACAGGCAGAGAGAGAAGCAGGCTCCATGCTGGGAGACCAATGTGAGACTCCATCCTAGGACCCCAGGATCAGAACCTGAGCCAAAGGCAGACGCTCAGCCACTGAGCCAATGAGGTGCCATATCAATTACATTAAAAAAGTAATAAGAAGAAGGAAGAAGGAGTAAGGGGAAGGGAAGGAGGTGGAAGAAAAGGAAAGGAAGGGTACACTTTTCAAAGAGTCATATTACTTCAAAACTCACTGGAATCAAGTGGAAGTTTCAGTTAAACAATTCAGAGATGTAACCAAATCCCCCCAAGGTGGTTGGCAGGGCAGGATTTAAGTCA
The DNA here is from genome assembly GCF_048418805.1 of Vulpes vulpes. NCBI lineage: Eukaryota > Metazoa > Chordata > Mammalia > Carnivora > Canidae > Vulpes > Vulpes vulpes. The sequence goes on along the minus strand of NC_132781.1, from coordinate 112,276,801 downwards.
GTGCTTCTGAGATGTCTTTAACATAATTCATGTCTAAAACAAAAATCTGCTCTGAGGAAAGGTAGCACATGTACCGAGAATTAGACATGACCAAAAAGCCTTGGCTATGCCTTTTGACTATGACCTGGAAATGTCAGTCCCCACAGCATGAGCTGTTTAAAACTCATGGTGAGAAACCAGAACAAGCAGATATTTGTGCCACATCCAATCGTGCCTGTCCTGATTAAGCCATAGGGACAAAAAAAGAAAAAGAAATAACATAGTTTTTTTTTTTTTAAATGTTATATATCCCTTAATCAGCAAAAGGTACTTACTAAGTTCTAACTGCACGATGTGAGATTTTAATTGTCTTAGCAAATCGGTAGCATTCAGTCTCTCCTAGTGAACCCAGACGGGCACCTATTTGACGAAACATAATATTTTAGCAATTGGCTTAAAGGCAAACCACTAAAAACAAGCCTAATGCATGTGCAGTGAAAGAAACAAAAATCATATCTACAACCTCCATGTAGTGACCCCAAGTCTTGGATTTTTTAGAGAGTCCAATTTTCAAATTTTATGTTCCACTCTCTGCTGGCCTCTGGCAGACCAGTTGGACATACCAATGTTCCCCAAATAATGTCATATTGGCAGGGTTAGCATTACCTATGTGCCTATTTTGAGTCATCCTAGGAAGGACACTGCTTCCCAAAATATTTTTCCACATTCTCCACCTGTAGAATGTCAAAGTGGCAATAATTCCATTTCAGGACTTTAATTTAGGCCTAACTGTGGCAGACAGTCAATGTTCACCAACTCTCCTTTTCTAGAGGCCAAATGCTTCCAGACTAAGATCAGGAATCAACTTCGTCTTGGGGAGAAATGAAGTGCCAAAGAAACCAAGCATGGGAAAAAATAGACGTAAAACAACTCTCATGTCATCAAAATCCCCAAAGCTGGAACTGAGCTGAAAAGCCAGGCAGTCTTATAGAGGGCCTGTCCTCTAAAGGTCACTTCTATATGTGGCCAAGTTGGAAGACAGACAAGAAAGAAGCCCTGAAGGTGGCTGGGATGCAGCAAGGGACAGACCTGATGGCACTTGCCAGGCCCTCACAATGGAGCTTTCCTGTGTCCACCAGCAGTATTTCAGAAGTGCCATGGATCATGGCTGCTCCCTGTCTTCTGGTCTTCCTCCTTCAGAATGGAGGCATTCATTGGGGTTCCCTTGTCATCATTTTACTGTGGCCTTTCGTGTGTGAGTGTGCGGGGAAACTGTGTCTGTTTTAGTTCAGACATTTCCAGATCAAAAACAGTCCGATCTAATTTTGATGAAGACACCACCACACATTATCTAGACTTTGAATCATGTGCAGAGGACTGGCCAGGATTTGGGGTTATCTACTGTGGAGAGATGGGTGTTTTCTGTGTAGGAAGGGAGCAAAGGGTACCCAAAGAAGCCAAGATCGTTTTTGCTCAGCCATAAAGCCACATGCTGCCCACATTTTGTAATGTCTCTTGTAATTGGGTCAATGCACCCGGCCAATGCACCAGAAGAAATGACCAAGGCAAGAGAGAGCCAGTGCAACACCTCCATCACCCTCTTTGCCTGTCACTGATGTTGGACACTCCATGGTCCAGATCATGCAGCAACCAGGTGCATACCTTCCCATAAGTGAGAAAAAACTCTGATATTCTTTAACAAGGACATATTCTTTCATTGTAATAGTAGAGATAAGGCTTGGAAGACAAATGCTTCTGTGAGAGGGAATGCAAGTTGTTCTATCAGGAAACAAAGGCAGATTATTTAAACACCAGAGAAGAAAAAAAAAAAAAAAAGAAAGAAAAGGAAAAAAAAAGGAAGCTAAATGTGTTGATCGGGAATTAGGACACATTTTATGTATTTAACTTGGCTTTGGACTGGCCCAGAATGTGCCAGTGAGGGGGAAAATGTCAAAATTGGACTTTTTATAATTGAAAAGGAGAAGAGCTCTCGGATCTACACAAAATTCTTAAATCTATATGGGGTTATTTTAAAAGGAGAGTCTCAAATAGCTTTGTACATTGTACACTGTACTGAAGAGTAGGATGTTTGTTTGATGAATTCTATCATGCTGTATTAAATACACAGAGGAAGCCTCTAACATTTCACAGAAAAAAACAAAAGAAATAAACACTACTCCAAATTAAAATAATTCAGGTGTAGGTAGGAAAGCAAAATGCTACCTCACTTAGAGCATAGTGTTTAAGTGTCAGAGGTCTGTAAAAACAAACCTGACAAATGTATAAATTTTGAATCACTTACGATAGATGCAGTTATTTTAGCATTATGCCTAATGAAAGTTTAGTTGTATAAAATTGAATATAGTGAAGTGTTAAGATATTTCACCAGGATTAAGCTAATCCTTCTCTAACACAAGGAAAAATAGTTGCCAATAAACTCTCTATTTTTAACATCCACTTGAGAAAGACAAGATGAGACTTATAAAAATCCCTTTCAAGAAGTTTTCCAGTACAATAACAGTTTACACCCAACACATACATAAATACATTTCAAAAAACTTTGCCTCTGCCAAGTTACAAAGTCTGACTTGTCAGAGTTACATCATGTTTTTCAAGCATGTTTGAAATGAAACTTGTCATACATCAGACTTCAGTGAATCTAGAAAGGACTGTCCTTTTTTTAGAAACTTAATGGGCTGCTTTTCCTTTGAGTTTTCCAAAGAATTATTTTAGTATCAGAATTCCACACATGGAACAAGAAGCAATGGGTTTTGTTGCATTTTGGGGAATACACTGTTTTTACTCAATCCCATGTACAACGGGCCTTCCTCAAGCCTTTATAATGTTGGGATGAGAACGCAGAGATAAAACCACTATAGAGAATATGCTTTGAATCTGAGCCCTTCGGTATGGATTTTCCATATGTTAGTGTCAAGCTGAATCATGAACTGGCATAGCCAGAGCAGGAGAATCTGATTCTGGATTTGAAGATTTGCCTGTGGGAAAGAAAATTCAGTGAATGATGAGGGTAAAGGAACAGAGACGAGGCAATCCTGGAAGAGCTGGCCTGATAGCAAGGATTCATTTGAAAATAAAAGATCTATCTAAAAACAGGCTAAAGTTGTATTCTCTGCATGTTGGTTTTGCTGACATAATCTGTGGTTTAGGAAGGTGGGCTCTGGAATCAGAATGCCTGGGATCACAATTCAGCACATTAATTTAGAACCGTATGATGATTTGGGAAATGTCTCCAAACCTCCCTGATCCCGTTTCTTAATTTTTAAAATAATCTCCTAAACATTTTCTTTATAGAACTTATCACTATTTGAATTATGTTCTAGCTGTGAATATTCTACTGTTGCTTATCCTTCATATTATGGTGAAAACTAACGAATGTGAGTCCTTTCTGTGCATCTCGTCATTGTTTTGTCAGCCTCTTGTCCTGTGTCAGCATTTCATTGGCACTCAGTAGAAGCTAAATAAATGAATGAGTGAATGGCTGAATGGAATTTTCTGATATATTCATCATTATTACAGTAGGGAAGTATCTGGCATCAGGGTGATCTTACTAGTTATGGCCTTGGACTGACCAAGTGAGCTTTTCAAAATGTAGTCTTTCCTGAAATTAAGACCTAACTTTTCTTTGCTTAAAAACTTGCTCTGTTTGAATGGACATTGCCGATTTGCTTTTGTGATTCCTTTCCTTTGGTTCAGGAGCCCAGGAGTACTTTCCTGTCTACACATTCTTCCTATAGGTGAATTAATGGATGCACTCCATTTCTTATCTAATCTTGATGGCTTGGAATTCATTTTACCTGTTAAAATGCTTTGAGTATTTTAATTGGATCCAATAACTTTTTAGGTGAGAGAGAGTGTGTGCATGTGCATGGGGGGAGGGACAAAGAGAGTAGGAGAGAGAATCCCAAGTGGTCTCCATTCTCAGAGTGGAGCCCTACACAGGGCTCGATCTCATCCCTCTGAGATCATGATCTGAGCAGAAATCAAGAGTCAGATGCCTAACCGACTGAGCCACCCAGGCACCCCTGATTCATTAACTTTTAATTTTAGAGTTTCTCCAATGCCAGTTCCCATTACTTAAGAGGTAGAAATAAGTATTTCCATGTATCCCTGTATGCAAACAGTACTAGTGTGTCTATATTAGACCACAGATTTATTTGTAGCAATAAATATAATTCTTGAGTCTAATTGCTTAAATAATGCACATTGTTGTCTTAGAACCTTATGAATGATGAGGAATTAAAGGTAGGTTTGTTTCACAAAAAAGAGATACAATTTTACTTCCTGGGTCATATTTCTGATAACATACATGGCAATTTTCTAGGTATTATGATCCTGTACTAGATAATACAGTAACTAACAAGGTTGAATTGAGCCTGGTTGAAGTCTCTTAAACTAACAACAAAGGATGGCCTGACCAATACATTTAATTGTTCCTTCCTCTGTCATCTGCTATCCAACATCTATCTTCCAATTCTTTGTTTTTTTGGGGGGGGGATGGGGGAGGGGCAGGGGAGTGACACAGTGGAGACAGAGGGAGGGAGAGGCTGGGACTTTCCTGGGGTGTGGCGAGGCTGATCCTGAAGGACACATGCACATAGGTCAGCTCACGCATAACGATAGACACATGCATTCCCTAGTAGAAGGTAGGTCTTTGGAGCTCCGGGCTACTTGGCTTCCTGCTGGGCTCCTGCTGCTAGACCACCGGCAAACCACTGGACCTCCCCTGTGCATGCTCCATGGGACTACTGCAAAAGCTAGAACCAGCTGCCATTTGCACTGCTACCATTGTCCCTGAGGGGGGTGCCCCGTTCCTGGAAGTATTGCAATGCCAGGTCCATGCAACGGGTGGCTGGAGCAGGCTCCTCTTCCAACTCCTTGTTCCAGAAATCCACTTAATATATTATCCTTGGATGTATCAGATCTTAAACTCATAAGAACTTGATCTTAGCCAAAAGGCCAGGAAGTGATTATCCTCCAATTCTTAATCCCAAACTCAAATGTGTCAATCTTAGATTACCAACTCTGAAGTATGCAAGTATAAGCATGTTTCATTATCTCAAGACCTCCTTCGACTGATAGATATTTCTGAATCGTCAACTTCTTCACCTTCACTGGTAAGCATATCGGGCAAATGAGATGATTGGAACTCCCCGAATTCTGGTTTATCTTCACAAGATATTTGTAACAGATGTGGCTTAAGACTCTTTCACAATGCCTACATTAGCCAAAGCAATTGCCACTCGAAGTTGTTAGGGATTGCGTTTTTAAAACAAATCATCTAAAATTGCAAAAGGACTCTCTAGTGTTGAAGATCTATGAATTTTGTATGGAGATTCTCTGCAGTAGACAATGATTTTTCAGTTTCAGTAAAAAAAATAAAAAGATATTGAAGAAGACTTCTCTTTGGTAGTCTCAGTGTTTCTTGAAAAACTATACTAATAAGTGCGATTTTGACTTTATGACCCTCAAGCCTGGACTTCTGCATTTGTTTATAGTCAAGTAACCTCCAATTGGATTAACCTTGTTGCGGATAACTATGTACCCTGGATAAAGCATAAGAAAAAAAAAAAAACTATGTGAGGGCATTGGAAGGAAAGCCGAAGCAGAGGGATCCAGGAGGCAATTTGATGCTGGGAGAAGGGAACTGTGTGGTGTGAGTTTCCTTTTCTTACAGCTTTGAGACTATTGGCGGTCCCCAGTCTGCATCATGTTCAGCAGTTACAACTCAGTGGAAACCCCCAGATGTCTTGGCGTGAGGAATGACTTGAGAGTTTGCAGCAACCAGAGCTGCTGGAAAATGAGAAGGTAAAGCAGAGTCAGATTTTTTGGGTACAACCTTTTAGTTTGTTATTGTGACTAATGGATGACTCTGGTACAACAGGTCACAGTGAATATCTATTGGGGAAATGTGCTACACCAAAATAGCAAGAAAGATTATAAATCAGTATAATTCAATATCCACACTGATGACTGTCCAATAGCTAAAATATATGGTACTTCATGTGCTGAGAGAAATGCAATCTTCCCTTCTCAAAATACAAAGGATGCATATATATTTAAGATTTTAGAAACAGACTTCTGATTCTGTACCTATAACTAATCTTTTTTCATATGGTAAAGCAGTGTGGAAACACCCATTTTAAAGGGTAAGGTCTTGCCTTACCCTTTCATTCATTGCCTTACCCAATTCATTGACTAGTAAACCAGTGTGGCACTTGACTTTACAAAGGAGATTTTTTAAAAAAGATTTTATTTATTTATTCATGACACACACACACACACACACACACACAGAGAGAGAGAGAGAGAGAGAGAGAGAGAGAGAGAGGCAGAGGCAGAGACATGAGGCAGAGGGAGAAGCAGGCTCCATGCAGGGAACCAGACGTGGGACTTGATCCTGGGTCTCCAGGATCACACCCCGGCGGAAGGCGGCGCTAAACCGCTGAGCCACCAGGGCTGCCTTACAAAGGAGATTTTTAAAAAATAATTCATCACTTTTTCCTTTGCATTTCTAACATCAACACACTGACGATCCTGGCTGAGCCACTCTGTTTAAATTTCTATCATGATTTCCCTCGTGGATCTTGAATTTTTCATCTACTGACTGACTTGTCCAAAGAATTCATCAGACGGCACCTGTCTCTCTAATTGACCTGCTACTCTGCTTCCTAACTTGATTTAATTACAGTTCTTTCAGAGCTTCTCTTGTTTCTCACATCAACTTAGAATTTATGTCTTTCGTTAATATACAAGTCACCATCCTGCATGAGGTGGCATCCACATGGAGGGGAGTGCAGGTTGAGGGCTAATAGATACTTAACAATTGTTGAATGAATGAATGAATGAATGAACAGATGCATAATTAAATTTCTTATGAAAAACGCAGGCCATGTTAAAGAGGATGGAAAGGAAGTTATTTCACTGGTCAGAATTTTCCCTGCTACATTCAAGCAACAGACTTAATCTATCAGAAGAGCTCTGGAGGATTCCTTGCCTCCTTTTCTTTGGAATATCATATTTTTGGTCTTCAGGGAAACAACAGAACTGCACCTACCTCCTCCCACCTTGCTGAGGAGGAGACAACAGGCTGAAGACACACAGACTGGTTCAAATTTTGGTTCTGCTGCTTGTTATCCATGGAACCTTCTGCCGGTGACTGACCTCTGCTGAATCTGTCTCCTGGGTCTTTAAAGAGAATGGGTGGCCCTGGGGATGAAATGAAACAAAAAGACATTTCTAGTCAAATAATACCTGGGGCACAGTAATAATTATAGCAGTCTTGTTGAGTTTTCCTATGGGTTAGGCAATTTACACACATTTTTAAAAAGATTTTATTTATTTATTCATAATAGACACACACACACACACACAGAGGGAGAGACACAGGCAGAGGTAGAAGTAGGCTCCATGCAGGGAGCCCCATATGAGACTCGATCCCGGACTCCAGGATCACACCCTGAGCCAAAGACAGGTGCTAAATTGCTGAACCACCCAGGGATCCCCGGCAATTCATACACATTATGTCAGATAATGCCCACAGTTGGTAGGGACTATCTTTAGGTTCATTTAACGGAGAAAAACAAAGATTTAAAATGTGGTCATTTGCCAGCCAGATTTCTGTAATTGGCCTGCAAAGTCTGCGTCTGTCACCACTTTCTCACGCCACCTCCTTGAGAAGAAGTCAGGAGTTGAAAGTAGTTATCACCATCATCATCATAGTGTGTAGGTATCTTATTTATGAAACAGTGGAGCATCACATATTCTTGTTTTAAAACATGACTATAATCAACTACATGGCACTTGGGAGACGGGATTGGGAAGTGTTTGAGGTTACCGTTAACCCAAAGTTTGTCAAGATCTCTCTGTGATGACATGGCCTTTATGAAGTCAGCAAAAAGCTGCATGTTCACAATACATGAACCAGAGAATTTCCCCCCCCAAAAGTACTGTTTTTTAAACTGCCTGCTAACTCCATAATTTAAGAATTTATGCCTGTATGTGTCATAAAGGTGTTTAGAATATGCTTAAATCAATAAAGATAAATATTCCTGAGAGTAACCATATTCAGAACATGACTTGTTTTTAAGATCTCAGCAAAAACAGCTCCCTCCACCCCCCCCCCAAAAAAAAACACCCAGTGTTATCTATAGGACACTGTCAACATGGAAACGTTAGGGGTTGGGTCAGTCATGGTAATGTTTGAGATTCTGGCTGCAGGATGTCTACTTTTATCTGATAGACTGGATACCCCAATAAAGGGCTGCCCTTCCACTTCACCTCTGCTTGGCAAATGCATATAAAAAGGGATATCCTGAAAAGTGACATTTTTTAGAGACATTACTGTTCATTGGCTTTAAGGATTGCTTGATAGAAGACAAGCTCTTGCCCTTTAACTCCACCGCCATGCTCCGAGGCTGGATCCATCAATTTTCTCTTTCCATAAAGATGTCTTAGCTGTCTCTTGAACTAATTTATGTTTCTGTTCTTATTTGGCAATTTACTTTCCTGGTTTAACATCCCAAACAAACAAAAACAGCATTTCTGGAATTTCTTCACTGTCTTTAATTTATACCATCTCTTAAAGTTCGCATCACAGATTCTATATGGTTTCTACTTCTTTATCAAACGATCCAGTGCCTTCCTAATTTGCAACGTGCTGTGGTGGGAGCATTTCCTGTCACCATTAGAAGCTCAGTGAGATTGTGTGTTAGTGGTTTTCACGTGTTAGATATGGAAATTGAAAATATTGAGATTAGGAAGAGAGTCTTCTATAGCTTTAGATTTCTAAAAATAAATAGTATGAACTAAAAACCATTAATGGGTCAAGATTATGGTATTGCTTTCAAATACAGAAAGAAGTTTTAGACTGGTATCGAAGTGGTGGGTTTCTATTTTAATCATATTTATGAGCACCTTCTCTTGACCCCTATTTATTACATTTATAGTATAATTTGTACTTCTATGTAGGCTCAGTGAGGCCAGGGAGGTCAAATATATCATTAAAAATTCTGAATTTTAATCTTGCAATTTACATCTGACACAGTTGAATATATGAAGACATGAAGCAGCGTTTTTATAATTCTAGTTTTTTTTTTTTTTTTTTTTTTTTTTTTTTACCTCTGCAGCATGATTTCATTGTAGTATAGATAAGCCTTAAATGGTTGTTAAGAAGATGGTCAGTATTGTTTAGCTGTTGCAAACAGCAAAACAAATATACCCTGAGCTTTCTCTCTAAAGTATTTGATTTTATTTGGGTACAGAAGAATTACTTCGGATGTTGTTAGATTTAAAATGTTTACCAACATATCTTAAGGCTAAAGCTTGTGATGTATGTGGTTGTCCTTGTCGGTAAAAGGGTGTTTCTTTAAAAAAAAATTTTTTTTAAAGATTTTATTTGTTTATTTGAGAGAGAGAGAGAGAGAGAGAGAGAGAGAGAGAGCATACAGAGAGGAAACGGAGAAGTAGGCTCCCCGCTGAGCAGAGAGACTGAAATGGGGCTCCATCCCAGGACCCTGAGATCATGACTTGAGCTGAAGGCAGACAGTTCACCAACTAAGCCACTCTGGTGCCCCAGAAGGTGTTTCTTTATTTTTTCCCTCAGTCTAACTGAAATTGTGAGGAAATCCAGACTACCAATGCCAAAAGGCACACAAAGCAATATAATGGGTCAGGTTTTCTAAAACAGTGGCTACCTGGTTTGGAATAACTAGGGCTTGGAAATCTGTATCCTTATCTTCCTTTTATTTGGATCCATCATTTTCCCTATTTGACTTACTGAATCATTTCAGAGTTGTACATCTTTGGCTGCAAGTTTACTGGTCCAGTGATGGACCTCTGATGTTAGCTAGGCCAATTAGAATCCTTCTTTTGGTTTTCACAACTGGTACCAATGAAAAGAATCCATTCTTTGCTAGTAGTAGTAGCTGAATGGGGTATGGTTCACAGGTGGTTAGTGGCTGCGGTAGACAGACTTTATGGTGGCCCCACAACCCTGGTTCTGGTTTTCATGTGCTCATATAATCCACTCCCTCTGAGTGTGAGCAGGATCTATGACTTGCTGCTAACCATTGAGTATGATGAGGATGACGGATGCCACTCTTGAGATTATATTAATAATCTAAGAGCCCATCTGGGGCTGCCTAGAATGCTAGGAATTGGCTACTCATAATGGTATTGGTTTAGATAGATACATAAGAATCTTTCCCTAGTTTAAACTGACATTTTGAGTCAAGAATAGGCTAAATTTAAAAGTAAAAATATAAATAGCTAGACCCTTTTGACTTAATTTAATCTTGTTTCATTTCATGAATTTTGGTCATTCAAGTGTATAAGACTTATGGCAAGCCCCTAGCCCCCTTTCTTTTTTTTTCAGATCAATTTTCTAAAATTTTAGTCTGAATACAATTCATTTCAATTATCAAAATTACTATGTCCTTGCTATTCAGTAAATAGCACTAATTATTTGGTTAAAAAAATTCCTAAATACCTTTCCTAGGCTCCTCATACACCATAGATAACAGAAATATTGTGAAACACAAAGTCATCATATCAGCATAAACTATGAGAATGTCATTTGATTCTACAAAATTACTCAATAATATTATAGGCTTGCAGTTAATTTTATGGTTGTTACTCCTTTTATTCCTGCACATAACAGCATTGCTCAGCTGACCCTTTCTTTTTCCCCTTTGGTCCAAAAGTGCTAGGAGTTGTCTATTCATGGTGATTCTGGCACAGTTGTCCTAACATCAAAGTTATTCTAGAAAGACAAATCTTGATGGAAACCAAAGACACGGATCAACAAAAATCTCATCCTGAATCGCACTGCATGGAGCCCATCAATGTAATGGACATAAAACTGGAGAGGGTGGGGTATGGAGACTTCCCAAGTACGTTCTGCATTTGGTTACACTTTCTGTGTTGAAGTTTGGTTTTAAGGATGATAGAGGGATGCCTGGGTCTGCCTTCGGCTTGGGGCATCATCCCAGGGTCTGGGGTTCAAGTGCTGCATCAGGCTCCTTGCGGGGAGCCTGCTTCTCCCTCTGCCTATGCCTCTCATGAATGAATAAATAAAATCTTAAAAAAAAAAAGGCAATGAGAAAGACATAAATTGTTGGAGATCATCATCATGTATTGATTTATGTATTCATTTGAAGATTGTTTACTTAACTATTCAACACAGACAGATGAAGCACATGCTTAATAAATACTATTTGATGATAAACAAATGGGAGTCTGGAAATTTGTAGAAGAATTAAAACTCATGATATACATAGATGTTTTTATATGGATCCTTTCCCTTTCTTCAGTTGATAAATACTTTCCCTCTATGTGGTATCAGGTAAGTCCTTATGCAACAGGTCTGTCAGATCATTGTGGACTATTTTTATTCCATTTAATAGATGTGGAGCTAAATATAACATCACAGAAAGGGTTACTCAGGAGATCTCCAGTTGTGTTCCCTGGGTACCACATATCTCCTATCTCAGTGGATGCTCTCACAACAAAGAAGAAACTTGAAAATTCCTTTGTGGAATTTAATAATAAACATTAGTGAACTGTAAAAGGCTATAATATATAAAACTAGGCAAAGAAAGGGATAGAGAATGGAGAGAAGGTCAAAGGAGAGGAAACTGCTTGCCGATTAAATGATTAAACTTAATCATCCCAGGGTAGACTTTTCCCCAGCAAACTTGCCCTCCTCAGCCCATCTCCAAAGTTTTTCTCTGGACAGCAAGATGAGAAGCCAGGCCTGGGGTCATCCATTAACAAAAGACGCGTCTACGGGGCTCAGGCTCTGTGCCAGTCACGGTGGTAGGTACCAGACATTTGACATGGAGCTGGAACAATGGCTCCCCACCGGCTCTCAGTGAGAAGAGATTAGCAGAGAAATAAACAAGCAATTGCAATGAAATAGGATACAGATGACAATCAGAGAAAAGTAAAGGATGTTAACAGAGGTCATCAGAGGGGAGTAACATCAGATGACTGGGGAGGGGGCATGGAAGGCTTCTTGGAGGAGGAAGTAAAACAAAACAAAAAAAAATGATTTCATTGCGGGACAGAAGGCCTGGAGGGAGATTGTTTCAGTGCCCTCGGAGCTGACCCTGCCAGAATTGTTGGCTAAACCCAGGAGAGACTAGCTCCAGCCACATTTTGAAGGACCTTGAAGAATTATTTTTCCCTTTTAATGAATCAAGTATTGTGATTTTTAATGGTTCCCTTTTATCCCAACATTTTATGAAACTTTTATTTAGTCTCTTTTTGCTTAGGCAAATGGATAGGTTCCAGTGTTTACCAAATATCAGAGCCAGAGATGCCCAAATTTTTATCTGACTTTTGTCAGACTTGAGAGTACTATATGATTGTTCACTTAGCAGCAGTCTCTAAAGAAGAAAATATTGCAACACATGCTTGAGGTTTTTTTCAATTAAACTTTAAATGAATGCAGAAATCTGGGTGCTTACTCCCTTTAAATGGTTTAAATTTTAACAATACATTTTGCATTGTGCAATAAAGAACCAGCTATAAATGCAATGAATATTTGTTTATGATGTCTTGGTGGTAATTGGGTTTAGCAAGGCATGCAGAGAGCAGTTTTCTTCAGATGACTTATTGGAAATGTAAAAGGAGGACAAGTTTCCTTTCTACAGGCAAGCTTCCTTTCTTCAATCCCAGCCATGGTATTATGAATAAATTGCAGCTCAGATTTAATACCGAGCATAAAAGACCCTTGTCCCAGATGCATGGACATAACTTATAATTACTATACTATGTAAAGTATGCTATTACTATTTGACTTACATTTGCTATAATTACTGGGTATTATTCTTCAAGTAGCTAGGAATAAATGATCATTAACAGATGATGTCCTGTGTAATTCTGATATATGATAACCAGCACAAATTTATTCTTCCCTCTGGAGGTAAAAGGCTTAGCTTATAATAACAATTTAAGAATGGGTGGGGGGATGTTTAGAATCTGCTTCCTGAGGGTTCCCGGAACATGTTTTGCTGCTTCTATAAAATTCCGCTAGTTTATTTATTTTCCTTTAACGTGTTTTTATTATTATTATTTTTTTTAACAAGTGTGTGTTTTTCTAGTTAAGAATCATGATCCATCAGAACTACTTTGCCCCAGCTGTGGTTCAACTGTTTTTTTATTGCTGTAGGACGACATTCACAGGATGACACACAATTGTCTTTAAAGTTAGAGATTTCATCCATGACAACTAGGATGCTTTTTTTTCCAGTGACTGAGTTTTCACCTTCAAATCCCAGAGGTCACACAAAGGTAATGTTTTCCTTAAAACATACCTACTAAAGTGACCTAAGCCTTAACATAAACAAAATCTTTTAAAATGCAGACATCCGAAAAATCCAGGATTTCAATCCTGGCTCCCCTGTTTGAATATGAAAAGGAGAACAAGACATAATGAATTTCCTTTTGAAGCAAGACTTCTAACCCTCCTTTTAATGAAGTAACCTAATGTAATCATGCCCACCCCCATACATATCCTTAGCTTAGATTTCCTTCTTTTAATGGAAAAAAAAAATCACTTGTCAACTCTAAGTACTAACTCTTATCAATTATCATCTCTTTCCATAGACGTGATGTGTTTCGACTGTGTTGACTATTAGGTCATTAAAAAGGGGAAAAAAGAAAATTCCAATCTTTCACGGCCTAAACTTTCCCCAACAATATTCTCACGGCAATGCAAAACCAAAATTCTGGTTTTGGTGATGTGTTTCGACTGTGTTGACTATTAGGTCATTAAAAAGGGGAAAAAAGAAAATTCCAATCTTTCATGGCCTAAACTTTCCCCAACAATATTCTCAAGGCAATGCAAACATGCCTTCCACTTCTCTGACAATTTTGACTCAGCTATAAAAGTTGGTGAATGCATGTTGTCTTAAGATATGATTAAAACAGATAAGGAAGGAGGATAGAAACTAATGTTTGTCAAACTCCTACTATGTGTTGAGTGCCTTTATAGAAATATCTTCACTATCAGTCACTTTGTTTTTAAGAGGAGGATTTAGAAAGCCTGCACCCTTAGTCTCATTTCTTAGGTGACTTGTAGTTGCCTGAACTTTGCAAAGTTCTTGCAATCATCCTTGTAAATTCTCTGAAGGGCTGTTTGTCTCAAACTGGAACTGCCCAGACATGATGGACATGGAACCATAAAATCTGGATGGCCTGATTCATTGCAGGCTATCTTAGAGGTGGAACCTGTGCTTCCAGTTTCTGGATCTGAGACCAACTGAACGAGAAATGGCATTCACTGACTCTCGCCATTTAAAATAATTCTGCTATATTTCTATTGTACAGGCTTTAATTCCACAAACAGGAACCATAACTCTGAAGACACTTGAGAGGGATCTCCCATGTAAGGAAAGATCACTATTACTGATTCTGATGCCACTTGAAAGAAGGGCAACAAATTTTGTGTGGGGGGCAGGGAGGAATTGCCTTAATTCTTGCTCTTTCTCTCCTCTCCTCCTCCCCTCCTTTTTAAATTGAAGTGTAATTAACATACGGGGTTATGTTAGTTTCAGGTGTGCTGTGTAAAGGTTCCACAATTCTATACATTCCTCATTGCTCATCCCTGTTCTTTCACTTCAAAAAATATCTTTTGGTCACAAAAAAGTCCATATTTTTAGAAAGCATAGATGTGTAAATAAGAAAATAAAAATTAAATGCAATGTTGCCACCAGGAAATAACTACACTCATTTAGCTGTAGCTGTAAATATGTATTAAAAATTGGAGTACTAGCCTATGTATTTTAAAGATTGGGATCATAATGCAAGCAGTACCAACTGAAAAACCTACTTTGCCTGAATCTTAGGGGGTTTTTTTTTATCCCCATTGTAATTAGAAAAGCCTAAAATTTGACCTGGCAAGCTACTTAGTCCCAGAGGGAAAGATTTCTTTGTTTGTTTGTTATGCATTACTGAGAACATCTCCTGGTACTCTTAAATGTACTTGAAAACATGATTTTTCATGGCTGCTTAGTGTTTAGTCCTATGGACATAACACAGTTTATTTAAACATCCCCCTGTTGTTGGGCATTTAGTTTGGAACCAGTTTTTTGTTATTGTAAGTGATGCTTCAATAAAAACTCTTGGAAACCCCAAGAGTAGCTTCCTGGTGTGGTTTACTGCCATGGCATAGGGTCTAGCATACTGGCCAGCACTCAGGAGTGCCCAATAAGCATGTTTTGAATGAATTATTCATTTTTTTGAATCTCTTTTGATTTCTTTGGTACAGATTTCTAGAAATGCAATTACAGGGCCAACGTTAATAAACTTTGATGAGGCTCCAAATAGGGACCTGCAATTCACAGCTGCAGTAGCACCCAGGGGCAATGTGACTTATCGTTATGAAAGCTGATGAGTAAATGGAATTATACACACTGTATAATAGAAACATGACCTCAAGATCCTCCATACAAGATTGGAAACACTTCTGACCTTCCCATTCTACCAGCCGATCTAAACCAATTCAATTTCTTCTCCCTTTTATAAAATATACTCCAATGGTTTTTTAAAATGTCTCCCCTCGAATTCCTGCAAATTCTATACTTCCTTTCCAATATATTATTTAGGTGTGTGTGTATGTGTGTGTCTGGCAGGTATTTTTGGCCAGCATTTCAGATGGCGTGGTCTGATTTTTTTTTGACCAGACTTCAGAGTCCCTAAAGACAGGAGTTGCAGGGACTGAGAACACACATGATAAGGCTCCAATATCTAATTGCTCTATGACTCTGTGCAAGTAACTTCCCCCTCAATTTCCTCATCTGTCAATGCAATTAATGATACCACCCTCTCATGAATATTATAAATATTAAATGAGAAAATGTACATGAAGAGCTTAATAATGACCAGCATGTATTAAGTGCTCAATAAATTTTGGTTCTGTTACCATCTTGATCTTGTCTGGAAGTGTAGAGACATTATTTTGGAGAGAATTTCTCCACTTAGTAAGCTGGACATATGACCTCTGGGATCAGCATTTGCTGTCCTGTCAGGATCAAATAAACACACGGGAAGAGAATGATATAATATGTCCCAGTACTTACGTTCTTACCTCTAGGATATGTGCTACCATTGACACCCTACTCTGGGATTCTCTCAGTGCTTCAGCAGTAATCTGTAGTCAGAAAAGTGAAAACATACAACAGGATAGTGTTTTAAGTTCTCAAGCACCTCTGGAAGTATACCTCAAATCAAAGCACTTGTTGGACACAAAGCTGGATGTAGATTCGAGACCACTCTTTCACTGGGGGAAAACATCCTGTTGGCAATTCACCTGGCTTTCTTCTTTAAACCA
Source organism: Vulpes vulpes (assembly GCF_048418805.1). NCBI lineage: Eukaryota > Metazoa > Chordata > Mammalia > Carnivora > Canidae > Vulpes > Vulpes vulpes. The sequence continues at coordinate 112,260,468 of NC_132781.1, read as the reverse complement.
TTCATAATAGCATATTTGCTCACTTTGTATTCTGGTGATATTTATTGCTTAAACCTGTTTGCCAAGACTTGGGAAAGATTTATTATACACGAAAATCTTGTTCTCCGCTCTTTGCATTTGCTGTCAAAGTACACCACCACTCAAGAACCAGGTCCCCTTTAAAAGTTCACTTAGCTTGTGGATCCTTGTCAGACTTTTATCCCAAACACCAGTTACAGAAACCCAAAATGTGACCTGGAAAGCCGGATAGCCTTATAGGGAAGGAGCTACAGTTCTCTTGGCCCCATTGATTTGTCAGTGATATTTGGGAAGTGGAAGCGTTTTTTTGTTTTGTTTTGTTTTGTTTGTTTTGTTTTGACAAAATAAACCAAGCAGTGGTTTGGTAGTCTTCAAAAGTTGTATTTCACCACAAAAAAAATAATTTCAGAAAAGGCTACCAAAAGCTTTGGTATCAAAAATGCTAGAAAACAAGGGTAGGAAAAGTTGGAAAGCATCTAAAGGTAAGTTTTTAAAATTCAGGATCCATATGATAATAAATAATAAATAAAATTCAGGATCCATATGATAATAAAGGTTTAGAGGTCAAATCCTGGATTTTACATTTTTATATTTTGCTTTATAGTGAGAACAAAAACTAGACCTGGATAAAGCTTCCAGAGGTCTGATTCCTCCTATTACTATCAAGTAATCACTTTTCCAGTGAAAAATTTGTAAATGAACAGAAGGGGTATGCATGTGTCCAATGTTCATGTCATAGAGTAACTGCTAAAACCTCTAAGACACACAGATTGAGAGATTTAGGGGGTCGCTTACCACCTGCTAGAGGAAAATCCCAGTGTGTCTCCAAGATGCAACATTAGGAGTGTATCAACCCTCTAGTAATACCCATACTTTCTCTCTTCCACTTCTTTTTTTCCTTCTTTTATGAAAAGAAGCATCACAAAAGCAAACACCAGTTTGCTGGGAACAGAGTGGTCACTGTGTTGGGGACATTTACCTAAGGAAAGGGAAAACAGAATAACAGGACAAATTTAAGCTTGCTGGGTTTTTGTTTTGTTGTTGTTGTTTTAAATAGATAATCTGGTTGTTGTTGACAAAAATTTTCCTGAAGAAGAAATCCTTATAGAGAAATAAAACATCAGGGGCATCTGGGTGGCTCAGTGATTGAGCATCTATCTGCCTTTGGCTCAGGTCGTGATTCCGGGGTCCTGGGATGGAGTCCCTTATCAGGCTCCCCATAGGGAACCTGCTTCTCCCTCTGTCTGTGTCTCTGTCTCTCTCATGAATAAATAAATAAAATCTTAAAAAATTAAAATAAATAAAAATAAAACATCAAAGTGACATGGCAGGTAAGCCAGTCTTGACATTGTTGCTACGCTGTAGGGAAGGAGAGGAAACTGCTCTGGGAGGTAGAACCCAGACAAGGGGAGAAGACAAGATGACCCGCATGCCGAGTCTCTCCGAGACCTTTCCATGTCCATGGACCTGGTTATCAAGGGCTCTTCCTAAACAGCACTGGTAACAGGCACCCACCCCAATCCTTCATTTCAGAAGTGTGCACCTAACACTACATAGAACATACCATGTGGGCTTACTGAGCCTTGTGTGCAGAGACACAGCCTTTGTCTTTTGGTTTATGGCCAGGCTTAAAATTCTGGATGTTAGAAGGTTAAAAGAAGCAGTGACAATTACTGTGGGGGTAGTGTTTGCCACCACTTGGCGACGGTACAGCGATAAGAACACTACAGCCCCTTTGGTGCTACCTCGAAGAGCTTCAGTGTAGTGATGCCACTCTTCACCTGGTCTGAAGATGACAGCATTCAGGCCCAAAGGGGCAAAATACTGGTACTAAAAAACCAACTCAGAATCAGTCTGAACTCTCTCAAAACCTGTCTTGGATGTTTGATGAGTTGAGGGTTGAACCTCTTCTCTGCCGCTCAGCTGCACAACTGTAGGCTTAATGCGCCAAACCCGGTCCCTTTTCTGTGAAATGAAGAGAGTAATGCTGCCTTTAAGAGTTGTCTTAAGGAGCAAATGAAATTGCCTGAGAAATGAAATCTGTGAAGGCCAAGTGCTTCCCTAGTGCCAAGTAAGTAATTGGCACTCAGAAAAATGGTGACAGTTACAACCATCTCCCCAATGGCTGCCTTTCCTCAGTAGAGCTGGACCCTTGGGTTGTGGGTCTCAGAAAAACATCTTGTTTCCTTAATTATACATCATTCAATTTTTAGGAAATGGAAGTCTTCTTTGGAATATTAAGGAAGTCCTATCGTGACCATCAGACTGCTGCTATTCTACACTTTGAACATGAGGAATTTGCTTATGAAGGAGCTGAACCTACACCTTTGCATGGTTGGGTGGTCATGGTGTCCATCATGGCGTGATGTTTGGTGATGCCATGGCCTCTGCTATGGTTACTGAACACACTTGTATCTATCAGAAGGACTTCTGGAAATCAGTGTACAGAATCCAAAGATGTGAGGATCACACATTATGCTTTATTGGGGGAATACTCAAATTGCAAATCATGTATAGAGAGGCCAAGCCTCTGTTAAAAACTAACTTGAAATGGCATTCTTTGGAGATATCAGGGATGTTGTCTTATAGAGAAAGTCATATGGGGAAACCCGCAGAGCATTTGGTGAGAAAGCAGAAAGAGGGGACTCTCCATGGAAGATCCTGATTTGGCTTTGGCTAAATTAGAGACACTGACTCATAGCCTCTTCCTAACTTATCTTTTTTTTGAAAAATGTAATAAAAACACAAGTATCTGGTGTTCTTGGGCTTTGCTATTGTTATTATTTTGTAAACACAGAGGATTTGTTCATACTTTGTGAGACACTGAATTAATTTTCCATTCTTTCCCCATCACCTTCCACTTAGGCTTGTTAATCCTTTTGACTTTGATTATTGTAAACATTCATAAAATTAACATTTTAAGTGGTCATTTTTTATAAGTATCTGTTTAGTTTACAACTGCAAATAAAGCTTAGGAAAAATCTTTCTAATAGCTGCTATTATTTTTTACAGGGTAGAAATAATGTTGCTTGCACTTGTAGTGACATCAAGTCAATGGTATTTATTTTCTCTGGATGACAGGCCAGAGCAAAATGAAACTGTCCTTTCTAGTTTGGAGACTTACCATTGTGTATGGGATTAAGTTCAAACTCCTTGAAACTTGTCTTTCTCCACAAAATTGACCATGTTGTTCTTTGTAACTATACTAAACCCTGTAAGGATGTTTATATTGCATTTGTACAATTTTATTATGCTTATTTGCACATATCTTTAGTTCTTTTTAAATTTCTTTCAGTAATATTTTGTAGTTTACAGTATGTAAATCTTGCATTTCTTTTGTTAAATCTACTTCCAAGTATTTAATTATTTTGTTGCTATCATAAATTGAACTGTTTTTTGAATTTTGTTTTCAGGTTGTTCATTGATAGTGTATAGAAATACAATTGATTTTTGTATATTGATATTGCATTGCAACCTTGCTGAACTGATTTATTAGCTCTAATAATTTTGGGTGGATTCTTTAGAATTCTCTGCATACATAAATATATACAGAAATGTGCAAATAGTTTTACTGCTTCCTTTCCAATCTGTATTCCTTTCCTTTTTTTTTTGGTCTAATTGCCAGAGTTTTTAAAAGTATGCTGAATGTTGAAAAGTATCCTTTGTTCTCTGTGAACATTAAATGAGTTATTTGTTTGTTTATTTGAAAGGTAAGAAATGTTATCTTAATTTAAATGTCTTCCAGTCCTGAAGACTAATTTTTTATATGCTTATTGGACATTGTCTTCTTTTTCTTATTAAAGATTTTATTTGTTTACTTTAGAGAGAGTAAGGGAGAGCACAGAGGGAGAGGGAGAAGCAGACTCCACACTGATCAGGGAGCCTGATGCAGAGCTTGATCCCAGGACCTCGAGATCATGACCCGAGCCCAAGGCAGACACTTAACAACACATTGAGCCACCCAGGTGCCCCTGAATATTTGTATTTCTTAGGAAGTTCCTTCTTTTATCATCTATCCCCATGTGTCATTTTTTTCCATTAGTTGGAATTTATATATTAAGAATAATCGCCCTTTGGTGGTGAAATAAATGATACTATATTTACTCTGTTGTAATTTCATTTACATTATTTTTCTGATACATAGATGTATTTATTATGTGTCTATGTTTCCTATTTGGCAGTCATTTGATCTGTAGATTCAACTATGGGTGTCAAACCTAGGAGGTCTTCCTCTACTTCCTCCACTTGTGATTATATCACAATTCACCCATTATGGTGGTCGTTCTGTAAATATGTTATTTTTGAGAACACGCATTTGAATACTCAAAAATATTTCAGATATGTGAGCTCATAAGCCTTTATGATACACGGAGCAGACTAGAACCGCTTATGGAAAGTGTGTTGTCAGGTGACTCCCAAGGCTGTGTTTCCTGCAGCCTCCTTTCCTGGGCAAGAGCTGAGAACATTCCCCTAGATGAAGTCTTAGCAGTTTGCCTCCCGGTCAATTTCCTCGGAGAGAATGCCACCTTTGCTGACTCTAATCACAAATACAATCCAATTAAAAGCTATTATGTTAATGTGAATAGAGAGGGAGATAAAACAAGACAGTGAAATGTTTCATTTAGGCCCAAATGAGTTGATTTCTCAGGGCATAAAGAATCCCCTTTAGGTTGGCTGCTGCAGTGACACAAGAAACATGCAAACCAAGCTACTGATTAAAATCTGGGAAAGAGAGATAAAAGGTTTATCAGTGTGACAAGGGCTGGTTGATGGACTATTAGATGACACGTTTGTATGTTTGCTTTAAAACCTTTTGGCTCCTGTCACATATTGTCATTGAAAAAACTGCCCTGTTCCGGTAGGTTCATACAGCGCTTATCTGGAAAACAAAATTGATGTACAGTGCCGTGACAATGACAGCATCATTTCTCTATGCACATACCACTTTGTATATTTGATGAAGGTGGCCTAAAGGAGGAAGTTATAACAATAAGAGTTGTTGACTTCTTTCCCAGGATTACTGAACTCAGAGTATTGCTCTTTGAGAATAACAATCTCCATTGAAGAATAGAGAAAAAGTTGACTTTCGAAGGTTGCATTCTTTTGTTCCTTTCAATTTTAAATCACATTGCTATCTGTATGGAAGAAACAGGGGTTTACATAACCAATTTCCCCCCATGGAATTACATAACCAATTCTTCCCCATGGAAGGGAAGAAATTAACATGGGTTATATTAATTCTTAAATAATTTGGTTTGGGGTCTGTATCTCATCCCAATACCACATAAGATCACAATTTCCAGTAGGTTAATGAAATAGATTTGTCATGTGAAATCTATTCCATTATGTATCATCTAGAGCATATTTTCCATTTGTTTTTTATCTTCTTCTCTGCTTTTCTGAGTAAGATATTGTAAATTTCCTGAGGTACCAGAAGTATGGTAGCTGAGGTGGAGACCACAGTTGTCTACTGAAATCAATTTTACTTCATTTTGATGTGAAACAGAGGACCCAGGCATATTTCTGGAAGGCTAGACTATACCTCCCAGGCACCCTTGCTTCCCTTGAGGCCCTGAGACTAGCTAGGTTCCAGATAGTCAAATGTTAGAAACAATGATAGATGTCTCTTCCCGATCAGACCCATCCGTATTTCCCACATGCCACTTCCATGGTAACATCTGGTGGTTCTGTTGAAGATCTAAAGAAGACTGAAGAGTATTTGTAACTAGAGACAAAGGAGAAGATTGGGAACATGATGAAGAGGGACAAGAATAAATTTGAAAAAACATCAACGACAAGGAGGAGAGATACAATGACAATTTCCTGAAAGTTCTGTCACACAAACATAACTCACTGAAAAATATTCTGTGTCAAAAGTTGTTGTGTAATTTGCTCCTGAATCATAGATTGAGATTGAAAAACGCTTCCTGTTGACTGACAGATAAAGATAGATAAAAGTGCTTTTTAATAGCTAAAAATACCACTCATTTTGTGTCCTAATTTCCCTCAGTACATTAAAAAAAAAAACAAACTCAAGTCTTATACAGTATCTGAAGATCTCACTGCTTCTGAGTTGTACTTTAATTAATTTTGAAAAGTAAAACCAAATTTGCAAAGGGGTGTTTGAGCTAGAAGCATCAAATAGTACCAGTGAATGGAATGCTTTTGTCATTTCCAGATTTAATCCAAAAATTTTAGATTCTCTGTTGGAATGACAATGTTGTCATTCACCTTTTGGGTCTGAAATAAAGCTTTCTTTTATTTATTTATTTTTTTTAGTGGGTGGGAGGAGGGGCAGAGAGAAAAGGAGAGAGAGAATCTCAGGCAGGATCCACGCCCAGCACAGAGCCCAACATGGGGCTTAATCTCAAGACCCAAAGATCAGGACTTAAGCTGAAATCAAGAGTCAGACTGAGTCACTCAGGCGCCCCTAAAATGTTCATTTAAAATACCACCCCCTCCCCCGTGAGTGATAAGATAATCTTATAGATTATCTTACAGATCTTATTATCTTATCCTTAATCTTATAAATTTGGATTGTAGTCAGCCCCGTGTGACTCTGAGTGACACTAAGAGAGGAAAGCATACATATGTTTGCTGTTTATTCAGCACCTGGCATATGTCTGTCATGTAGCAGACACTCAAAAGATTTTCCTTGACCAACTACCTCAATGTATAAAAAAGCAGGAAACCATCATCTGATCTTGCCTTTCTCTGTAGACATAGAAGCCTCAGCCAAATATTGAAGAGAAACACCAAGAAGAGACAGCTTCAAATTTGAAAGGGATTGAATGGCACTTAGATTTACATTCATAGCATATGTCAGGAAGGAAGAGCTTTGCAAGAGTTTGCTGCGGAAGGCATCAGTAGTAAGTTTAGGTCTGCTGCTCCCTGTCAGAAATTGCTACCCAACTTCTGTTTTTGACTGAAGTTTGATGATACCTACTTGCTTCCACTAAGATTTTAAGCAAGCACACACATGGTAGTTTGTTTTGCTAGCACAGTGATGATGTAATAATTCTTTCATGCTGAAAGGGGTCATTGGTACAAAATGTGGAGCAAGGCAGAGGTGGGCTTAGCATGCATCCAACCCTGCTAAACAGTGATCTGGGAATATTTGTCTTCAGCTTTCTTAGTGTATATGCTATCAGTGTTTGACATGGGACATTCAGGTATGGGGGCTAGCCAAAGACATTTCGAGAAGAATAGTCACAGCCAGGCTAAAGCTCACTGGGTAATTCTGGTTTACACTTAAGTTCATTGATTTACTTATTCACTCACTCACTCACTCATCCACTCAAAGTTATTTATTGAGCCAGAATTTTAGAGCAAATATATCTTTGCCAGGCACTGCATAGTAATATTCAGGAAATTAGAAGTTCAATGTCATTGCACTCAAGTTGCTGTAAGTCAGGCAAAGGAAATATCCCTGTTACTAGACGGAATTTCTCAGGACCATAAAAAAAATGTATAAAAAAAGAGCTAAAGAAGTTTGGAAAAGTTGGGGGTGTTGCCTGGTATGTAGGGTTTATATGGAAATAAGTGTTTGATAATAATATATACATCAAAGATGTCCTCAACACTATTGAAGGGCAAAGAAGACACTATCAATATACCTATTTCCTTCTTTCCATCCCTTCTGCAGTGCACAAATCTGGAAAAGTATCTCTCAAGCTCCTTAAACACTTACCTCCTAACTGTAGTTCAAAATAGTGTTCCATTCTGTACATGGAAAAAAAAAATATGATGAGGGAAATATCTAACTTAGCACATTTTTATAATCTCCCTTTACCACAATAATGGTTAATATCTGTCATTCATAATATCAATATATATTGCATGAACCATATCCTAGGGTGCTTGTGAATGCTATATACACTATACTTGGTGATGTTCTGTGTCAGAGCACCATGGCGCCCTTCGTTGGACAGGTGACTGGTAGATACTGAGGAACTATTATGTTCCTCATATGCAAGGCCTGATTTGGGCTGTCCCGGAAGAATGTGAGTGAGGTAAAAATCCGACTGCTGTTGACTCTACTAATCACATAATAACAGAGCATAGGAAGTTTTAAAGGTGCAATGCGATACTTGCAAATTGCTTCACAAAAGGCCAACTGTCTCTTTTGGGATTTAGGCCACTGTTTTAACAAGTTTGAGTAGATCTGCATTCCTAGTGCCCTGCCACAGAGTGCTGATCCCACTCTACCACTGAAAGGATATGCACTGCAGAAATTGCTATCAAAATGGGAAGGTGCTATGTGTCTACAGGTTATCTTTATGTGGCTCACTGCACTGCCCAAGGGATGGGGAACTGGTAGATTTCTTAGAAGTCAGATGTATAAGGAAAAAAAGTGAAGGCCCAGAGTGCCAGCTCAGGTGTGTCACAATATGCTGGAGGACAGTACAAAGGAAAATTAAATATTCTTCACCACATGAAGAAGGAAATCTATACTGTCTCAAATTTCTACCATGTGTATAGGGCAGAGAATGAACAGCTAAGAGCCATGGCAAGTAATATATACCGTATAATTAAAGATGAGTTGTTATTTGTCCCAGTCACCTAACTTTAACTTTTGGTTTCATTCTTAGACCTTTCTGAGGGCATCTATTGTAAAGTCATAGAATATTAGATGTGGAACTGTCCAGTTTTCCCAGCATCATTTATTGAAGAGACAGTCTCTTCCCCATTGTATGTTCTTGCCTCCTTTGTTGTAGATTAATTGACCATATAAGCATGGGTTTATTTCTGGGCTCTCTATTCTTTACCATTGATCAGTTTGTTTTTGTGCCAGTATTACACTGTACCATACGATCCAATAATCCCACTACTAGGTATTTACCCAACGAAAACAGAAACACTAATTCAAAAGATAGATAAACCATTATGGGGATCCCTGGGTGGCGCAGTGGTTTGGCGCCTGCCTTTGGCCCAGGGCACGATCCTGGAGACCCGGTGCATGGAGCCTGCTTCTCCCTCTGCCTGTGTCTCTGCCTCTCTCTCTATCTCTCTGTGACTATCATAAATAAATAAAAATTAAAAAAAAAATTAGATGCACCATTATGTTCATAGCAGCATTATTTGCAATAGCTAAGATAAGGCAGCAGCTCAAGTGCTCATCAATAGATGAATGGATAAAGAAGATGTTGTATATATATAATATATATAAAATATATACAAAATATATAAAATATATATAAAATGTATATATAAAATACATATATATATGTGTATATATATATATATAATGGAATATTATCCAGCTATAAGAAGAATGAAATCTTGCCATTTGGAATGACATGGGTGGACCTAGAGGGTACACTGCTAAGAGAAATAAATCAGTCAGAAATAAATACCAAATGATTTCAATTATACATGGAATCTAGGAAACAAACAAACAAATAAACAACCCCCCTCCCCTCAAAAAAGCAGACTCTAAATACAGAGAACAAACTGGTAGTTTCCAAAGAGAAGGTGGGTGGGGTAATGGGTGAAATAGGTAAGGGGATTAAGACGTATAAACTTTCAGTTATAAAATTAATATGTCATGGAGATGAAAAGTACAGCAAAGAGAATATAGTCAATAATATTGCAATAACATTGTGTGGTGACAGATAGTGACAACAGTCATTGCGATGAGCACTGAGTAATGTATGGAGTTGTTGAATCAATATGTGCACACTGGAAACTAATATAACATTGTATGTTAATTATACTTTAATTAAAAAAATTAGATCTGGAAGAGGCATTAGAGGTCACCCGGTGCAAAGGGTGGGTTAAGTCCTTTGAATGCAACTGGTCCCGTCTTTCTTTGTGAGAAATTTGGAAGCTCTCCACCAACAATCTGGGGCTTTTCTCTGGTGTTATCTAGCCTCACAGATACCATGCTTATTTCTGTTCTACCGCGGCTACACCACATAGATGGGGAGAGTCTCTGTGAGACCCTCTCTTAAATGGCTCCCCCGATTAGGTCAGGCCCACCCAGGATAATCTCCCTCTTGATGAATACAAACGCTACTGTTTAGGGACTTTAATTATACATGAAAAGATCCTTTCCTTTTGCCATATAACACACTAACTGTAGAAGTTATGATGGTTAATTTTATGTGTCAATTTGACTGGGCCAAGGGATGCCCAGGTAGCTAATAAAACATTATTTCTGGGTGTGACCTTGGGAGTGTTTCTGGAAGAGATTAGCACTTGAATTGGCAGACTAAGTAAAGAAGATCTGCCTTCACCAATGTGGCTGGGCATCATCCAACCCATTGAGAGCCTAAATAGAACAAAAAGATAAGGAAAGGTGAAATTCTTTCTAGAACTGGGATGTCCATTTTCTCCTGCCCTGGACATCAGAGCTCTTGGTTCTCAGTCCTTTGGATTCTGGGACTTAGATCATTGGCACCCATGGCTCTCAGGCTTTCAGACTTAGACTGAAAGATCCTGACTTTCGTTGTTCAACAGCTTGCAGAAGGCAGGTTGTGGGGCTTCTCAGCCTTCTCCATAACTGTGTGAGACAACTCCAACCATCTAGATCTATGTTTACATTATTTATCTATGTATAATCTATCCTTTTGGTTGTGTTTATCTGGATGCCCTAATGCAGGAGTTATCTCTTACCATGTTCACAGGTCCTGGCCATGCTCCAGGGGAGGAGATTTACAGGGTGTGTATATCAGGGGAGGAAACCTAGAAGGCTGTCTTAGAATTCTACCTACCACACACCCCTAAGTCCTGTCCTTTCTGATGGCATGTTAGCTCTGTACTCCTCTTCCATACGCACCCCTCCCATAGCTCAGCAGAAGCAACTGTATAAAGAACTCTCCCTTGGGGGACACAGAAGTTGTAAGCTGATTCTTCTCTTGGTCATGTATATTCCCTGTTGTAGAGAAAAGTGATAAAATGAGAAAAAGTATTTCACTGCATTTGGGGACACCTGTTCTTGAGAATAGAGAAAAGACCATATTTAGATAAATGCCTGATTTAGACTTCAAAAGGGAAAAAGAAACTATAGCTTACTTGAGTCCAGGCACACTAAGGGATAAAATAATTTTGCATATGATCTTGTTTTATTTCACATGGATGATTGCATTGAGTTTAGTTGTCATTACATTTTACCTTTATTTGTTCCTTTTCATAGTGACTAAGCAAATGAGAGCATGTCAGAATGTCAACCTGGTAACCACATTTGGAGGTCAAACTCTTGACATTATTCAAAGTTCATGACCGATCCTCAGCAAGTTTCCCAGTAGAAACCTCTGAACTCATGAAACTAATTCTTGAGAAATGTAAATGTTTTGTAAAATAGTTTTGGATTGTGTCATGGTTGTCAATGGCTCATGAAATTCATCCAGTATGGCTATTTTATAACATTCTCTGCTTCACCTGTTTCTGACTAAAATGGTTTGGGATGGTGTCACAGAGAGACCTGATACCTCTTAAAGCTGGGAAAACAATACATTCTCTTCAAATTGAGTGTATGGATAGATGAGATTAACTCTAACTTTCTTCTGAGACCAAGCACTTTATCTAGAATTATGCCCTTGCAGATACAAAACTGTTTGTATCCTGAAAGAAATTATAGTTGTGTCATGATGCTAAGCCATCTGGTGTGAGAAAAAAAAAATCAGTCACTTGTCTGTTGAATATTCTATTTACCTAGTATCAACTGGCTAAATATTGTTGGGTATCTTTATTTACATCTACGGCTGTATCTATCTATAGATCCAAAATGTCTTGTAGAAAAGCATTGCTTGGGTTGCTGTTTGGATGGCAACTAGCAGTTTCGTTGGGGCCAAGAAGATTTCAAGGAAAATAATGGCTCCTAATGCTCACATGTGGTCTCCCAAACATATTTTTTCCTTTATCAGCTAAGTCCATGATCACTGCCAGAAAAAGTGCTCTTTGCTGCCAAGGTAAAGTTCAACAAATGTAACTACTCTGCTCATTCTTTCCTTCGAGATTACACTGGTGGTAAAATATATGAAGGTAACATCTATTAATTCTCCAGCCTTAAAATAGTCAATTACCTACGTCCAAGATTAATACAGTTCTTTTTTTTTTTTTTTCAATGGAAAAGAACTTGGATTTTGTGACTGGGTCTGGCTGTCAGGGAAACAAAATAAATTATCAACAAAAATCCTAGCCCTCTGAATAAGATGCGTTTGTCTTTGTTAACTAGAATGGTGGCCTTGACAATACCTAAAACCTGGCCCCATGAATGACTAGACATTTCTTTATTGGCCAGGCACAGTTCTCAAAATTGTCACCATTAGAATAATGAACTTGGAGTTTTAAAGATTTATAAAATTCCCTCTGATATCCATAAAGGACTGTGGAATAATATTTTGAAAAATATTATATTTATCCATGCCTTTAGAGTCACAAAAAGTTTTATTATTATAAAAGCGATATACGCTCAAGATACAATTTTCAAATAGTAAGGTGCAAAATGAAAATTATGTTCCTTATTTCTCAGATTTCTCCAGCCCACTACCCGGAGGCAGCCATGGTTAACACATTTTGTGTTTATTTGAAGAAATAAAGGTTTCTCTCCTTCTTTTTCTCTCTCCTTCTCTCTAATATACACAAATACCACACACATAAATAGGATCATATTTTTATAAGTCAAAACTCTTCGAAGAAGTTGTCCTTATTTACATTTGAATGTTTCACAAAATTAGATGCTACACAACACTAGGACTTCTCAATTTTATTCTATCCTGGTGGAGAATATATATTTATTCAGTACAAAAAAGGAAAATCACCTGAAGATACAATCTTCATGTTGATGTGTTACAAAGCACAACCGTAAAACTTCAAAGGTAAATAGTGCACACAGTTTAGTTCTCAAATCATCAGATCACTTAACCATCTCCACCTGTTTACAAATGTTGTTATCAATAATTGTAGTTTGCTAAAATCTTTAGAAGGTGAATTGTTTTGTTGCTCCACTACTTAAAGTTTTCTAACCAATTTTGAACAAAATGCAACCAAAATTTAGATGATTCACTTACAAAAAGTTCAATGTAATTGTTGAACACTTATGTTGAATTATAAAGTGGTTCTTCAAAGAATTATATATATTGAGAACCCTATGATGGTGGCAACAAAAAGATGAAGGGTTCACATCCATCCTAAATTGTGTGTGTGTGTGTGTGTGTGTATTAAACATTGGCTTCATCAGAAAAAAAATATGATAAAAATGCCTATACATTTTAAGAAAAATAGCTTACATTTCATTTGGTAGATATCACCAGTCTACAGATTTCTTATTAGTACGGACATTACTGTTACCATGATTCTATACTCCACCTAAATCTGTATTTGTTTTATTATCACCTTAAAAACAAAAACTTCATCTTTAGTGTTGAGACTTTCAACTGAATTTAAGATACCATTTATAATAATATCTTATTTTGTTCCATAAATAAAATAAACTTCCATCTATAAATGGGATAAAAACTTAAAATACTTGTGGAAGTAACTTCTTTTTGAAACACATGATGACATCGACATAAAACTTCTGTCATTTGAGTTCTTCAGATGTCTTTTTAGTTTTCTTTGCGAACAGAGCCAAAATATTAGCAGTTATCCTATTTGGATGTGTACAAGAAAATGCAGAATTCAAAATAAGCAAAATTAATTTAGAAAAATAGCTGTTTGATCTAAACAAAAGTCATGTTATTCAGAGGGATATACACATTATTGTCTCAGTTATGGGAGTCAATAAATTCCACCACCACTCCTTTTAAAGCTCATTTGAATTGTATTTTAATCTTTTGAGGCCAACAGAAACTTGTCTAATATCAACTATTTTGATGTACAGTTGATCCTTGAACAACATGGGTTTGAACTGTCCAGGTCCACTTATACTAGGGTTTTAAAAATAAATAGAGTACAGTAAATGTATTTTTTCTTCCTTATAATTTGTTTTTAAAGATTTTATTTATTTGTTTGACAGAGATAGAGAGCAAGAGAGCACAAGCAGGGGGAGTGGCAGGGGGAAAGAGAGAAAAAGGCTCCCCGCTGAGCCAGGAGCCCAATTGAGGCACTCCATAGGACCCTGGGATCATGACCTGAGCTGAAGGAGAGACTTAATTACTGAGCTACACAATGCCCCTCCTTATAATTTTCTTAATAACCTTTTCTCTAGCTTACTTTATTATAAGAATACAGTTTATAATACACATAACACAAATTATGTGTTGATCAACTGTTTATGTTGTCAGTAAGGCTTCCAGTCAACAGAAGGTTATCAGTAGTTAAGTTTTGGAGGAATTAAAAGTTACATGTAGATTATTGACTGCACAGGGGTGGGCACTCCTAATCCCTACACTGTTCAAGGGTCTACTGCAATTCATATTAAAACAATCAGGTCACTTAGTTTGTATCTATGGTAAAACTATTATGCCCTTCCCTTAGGTAGGAGGAAGTGAGAGGGGATGTTATGTGTGTTTGGGGAGGAGTAGATGGGAGAGGTGATAAATTCAATTATGTGATAGTTCTCTGAGCTACAGGAAGGGTAAGTGATAAAACTTACACTTTCATTGTCTTATTTTTATCCTAAAAAAAAAGTTTCAATAATGCAATACCACGTATTTGAATTGAGAATGGGATGTTTTTGAAACATAAATTAGAGAAAAATAACAGCAAATAAGATGTCCTCCCAAAAGAAATGAATGTAATCCATAACAATGAGAAAAATTGGAAGAGTATTAGTGGTTTTCAGTTAAGACCTACGGTTACTATATGTGGGAAAACAATGATGAGGTTTTCGTTTGTTTGTTTGTTTTGTTTTTAACTTAACTACTGGAGGAGTAAAGCAGTGTGCTTGGCTTTTAGAAAACATTCTCTTAGAAAATGGAAAACAAAGTGCATGAGGGGGCTCTTTGTGAGTGAAGAGCAACCTTCTCCATTAAAAGGCCTGTAGAAAAGGAGCTATAATAGTGACAGGTATTTTAAAAATTTTATTACCTTATTTCTGTGATATTTTAAATAAGGAAATTTTAGAAGCAACATAAATGTTTTATGAAAGGAAACCAGTCCGTAAATTATAGTACCCCCAAAGTACCAGAATACTAAATTTTATTTTTCAGAAGAAAACTGAATGAAACATCAATAGTATATAATAAAATGTCAAGTAAAAAGAATTAGGTCCAAAATGTGTAAGTACCTTTGATTCTTTTTTAAAGCGAGATTTTATTTATTTATTTATTTATTTATTTATTTATTTATTTGAGAGAGAGAGAGAGAGAGAGAATATAGTAGGGGCAGAAAGGGATGGGGATAAGTAGACTCTGTGCTAAGTGTGGAGCCCTCCATGTGGTTCCATCTCAGAACCCTGAAATAATGACCTGAGCTGAAATCAACAGTCAGTCACTCAACCCACTGAGCCATCCAGGCACCCCATAAGTATCTTTGATTCTAATGAAAAATATATGTCAATATGTTGCAAGGCTCTCTGAAAAATGAGATTATGGGTGATTTTTGTCTTCGTGATTATCATTTTTATATATTCCACATTTTCTGCGATAATAAGAAAAATAAATATTTATAATTTATCTCATGAAGTTTTAATGTCTCCAAGGAAGAGTATTTAATGATCTTCAGAGCTCATTCCAAATGTTTTATGATAGTTCTAATTCCATGGGCTGACTAGAATATCTTTAAATGCAAAATGTAGTGATAACCAGACCATGCTGAGGATTACTCTGGCTAAAAATGATTATTCTCTGTGTTACCTAGCACTTCGCTTCTCAGTGTAGTTCAGGGACCAATGGCATTGGCTTCATTTTGGGGCAGGGTGGGGGTGGGGATCTCTGTTAGAAAGGCCGAAACTCTGGTCCCACCTTAGACCTACTAAATTAGAATCTGCATCTTAATAAGATCCCCAGGTGATTCATGGAACATTATGGTCTGAGACCACTGATGTAGAACTTTCGGTTGTGGGAATTTTAGTTGGTTTGTTTTATGCTGCCCTTGGGGTTGCATTGTTGGGGCAGGCACTGTAACTCAGAGCCATTTCAATTGCTTGTATCCATTAGTGAAGATTTTTTTTTAAATGGCTATCATTTCTCAATTCTTTTTCTATGTTAAGAACTATGCCCAATTGAAAGTTCATAATTTTGGATTGTACAGCTTGGAATGTTACTGGAGAAGAATCTTGCTTCTCATTTACAGTGTTCATTCCAAAATGTCCTTTCTCTTTTGAGTTCTATTGTGCTAAATTTAAAAAACTTCATTGAAGGCAAAGCAAAGCAACAAAACCAATTGCAACATTACTTTGCTTCTGAGCTAGTGCGCCAGCTAGTCACAGAGGCTGAAATTCCTGTTGTGCTGTCTTCATGATTTTGTTTGTACTGAGGCATGGCTTTTTTGTTTTTTCATTCTGTTTTGTTTTGTTTTTGCCCCAACCTGAACACAAGGTTGGGTTATATTGGCAGTTGGCATAATAGCTAATTACACCCCTATTTGGCCAAGGATGTGGGTTGAAGAATAAATCAAGGTGTTGATGGTTCAGTTCATGCCACTCCTGGTTATTAGATGTGTGTCACTGAGCAAAGTTCTGATCAAAGCTGGTGGTGAGGCAGCGAGGGGTCACAGAGCGTGCCCATGCCTAATTGCTGGGCTGCGTACTAAAGGAAGTTGGTAATAAAAGGCCATTAATGACCAGCCTTTCCGATCAGTGAAGCAAAAATACAGAGAAATTATATTTATCAACTGACCATTTGAAGGAAAAGCCTCAGTGTAAATGTTTTTTCCCCCTCTTCCAATTCCTTGCCTCAAGAAGTGAAAGAAAACCACAGGATATGCAATCAATCCAACCGTAGATAGTATAGCATCCACAAAATGTACTCTTTAGAGGATAAAGGGAAAGGGTATTGTTAAAGGTTTCTTCCCTGAAGCATCATGTACAATTCATCTAAGTTTTTGAGAACACGAATTCATTAAGGAAAGATTGCTGCTGTACAAGACACACTTACGGTTGTAGAAGTTTACTCTGTAAATCCACTCTCACAAAGCGTTTATAAAGTGTGCAATATCTCCACAAGAGCTCTCTCCTGCTCTTTCTCATCAACAGTCTTCCCTCCACTGGTACCCTTTCCCTTCTGATGCCCCTCAAACTTTGGGGAGAAAAAGCAGATTGAGTCTTTGTGTTTACTATCACAGTTATTATATGCAAGGTCACCTAATATTGCAGCTATAAACTCAACTCTGTATGTAGGCAGCAGAGCAGTGGTGCTGAGCTGCCCGTGGAGCCTTACCAGCTCTTATAGCAGCCTGATTAAATGTTGGCTGTCATTTCACCCTTCGACACAAGTCAATAATGATCCAAGTCATAATGGACTCGTTGGTTAGCCTTATTAAATAAGCGGCACAAAGTATAGTTGCTATTTTCATCTCAATGTTTATTAGGGCATTATAATAGAGTTTATGCAATGGATTAAAATGATAGGAGCAATGTCTACAATAGCCAAACTGCGGAAAGAGCCTCGGTGTCCATCGAAAGATGAATGGATCAGGAAGCTGTGGTCTATGTATACAATGGAATATTCCGCAGCCATTTGAAACGACAAATACCCACCATTTGCTTCAACGTGGATGGAACTGGAGGGTATTATGCTGAGTGAAATAAGTCAATCGGAGAAGGACAAATATTATATGGTCTCATTCATTTGGGGAATATAAATAATAGTGAAGGGGAATGGAAGGGAAGGGAGAAGAAATGGGTAAGAAATATCAGAAAGGGAGACAGAACATGAAGACTCCTAACTCTGGGAAACGAACCAGGGGTGGTGAAAGGGGAGGAGGGCGGGGAGTGGGGGTGAATGGGTGACGGGCAATGTGTTTTTAAAAACGCAAAAACTTCATTTGGGGAATATAAAAAATAGTGAAAGGGAATAATGGGGAAAGGAGAAAAAATGAGTGGGAAATATCAGAAAGGGAGACAGAACATGAGAGACTCCTAACTCTGGGAAACGAACTAGGGGTGGTGGAAGGGGAGGAGGGCGGGGGGTGGGGGTGAATGGGTGACGGGCACTGAGGGGTCACTTGACGGGATGAGCACTGGGTGTTATTCTGTATGTTGGCAAATTGAACACCAATAAAATATAAATTTATTATTTAAAAAAATAAAATGATAGGGCCTCTTCCTAAGGAGAAAACAAAAATCAAAACCCCATACATACCAAATTTTGTTTTGCACTTTAGGGCTTCATTGTCTGACCTCCTAATGCTCTTCTGTGAATGTCTAGGGGTCCATGAAACAAAAGTAAACAACCACTCAATTAAAAGCAAAGGGAGCTTGAACTTAGGACGCTGGGAGAAGTGCCTGCAGATATATTTTCCCGTTCATATCGCTCCATTTTTAATAACTTAGTTTTTGACAATTATTATCACTTACAAATAAGTAATCACTTTATATTGATTTTCATCTACCTTAACACTTAGTCTCTTTCTCCAGAGTATCACAGGATTTTGACATTAGTAGAATTACCAACATTGAACAAACTGGAAAATTTTGCTTTAACTGCAATCCTACTTTGATTTCACAGAGATGATTTATTACAGGACATTTAACCGATGGCACCTGTGTCCTAAAAGTTAAAGCATTGTTAAATAATGAGAGCAGTTTGACATAGACACATACACAATCTGCTGTATAACCCCAAACACTTCTTCATCCCTTTCTGCATTAATTTTTTGTTGTTGTTAGTTTTGAGCATTTACGTGGCAATACATAGTGGTAGGTACACTGAAAGGTTATTCTCTAATTGGGAAATAAGCTGGCATTCTCACCACATGAGACTCTGTAGAAAGTAAGGGACTTTCTATCTAATGAACACACTGGTATATCACTAGCTGTTTCAAAATATGTTGTTATTAAGAAGGGAGCAATCAAAAAAAAAAAAAAAGAGAGAGAGAGAGAGAGAGCAATCAGACTCAACTTGCTGGTAGCTCTTCTCTTGCCTTGCTCTCAACGTCCCCTACCTGTCTTTCCCCAATCTCAAATTAGAAAGAAAAAAACAAAAAGCACCAAAAAAAAAAAAAAAAAAAAAAAAAAAAGAAAGAAAGAAAGAAATCAGAAAATGATCTCATCTTTGGTATTTCTTAAGTATTTTATTCATCCCTCCTAAGAATGCTGGGTATATTTAAACATTTGTATAAATGAACAAAGTTCTCACTTTGATCCAGGAAGAATTTCTGATGACAGCACATACAGATGTTTAATTTTTCAAAAGAACTAGAATATAGATTTTTGCATAAGGTGTTCTTTCTTTAAAAATATCGACAGTTAAAAAAAATATCGACAGTTAATTCAAAATTTTATATAACATTAAGTTAGCCAATTAAAAGACTCGGATAGTTTGAATTTGGCTGGAGTGTCACTGTTTAGTCTTGTTCTTTAAACTGTTACTAAACAAGACAACAGAGATAGAAATAACTATGTGTCTTCATTTTCTTTCTTGCTGTTACCAGGTACTGTGATAATCACTTCCATTCTATCACCAAAGCATGAACTTGAACAATGTTTTCATAAAGCATCCACGTGATAATTAAGTAATATAGAACCGAGATCAAAATGTTCCCATATTATCTTCCTTACAGTTTATGGAGACAGAATGTAATATGTGGTTGTGTATATGAGTGTGGTGGAGAGTTGGAAGATATTGAGCAAGTCTTGAGTCTTTATTGAGCAGGAGCTACATTTAGCAAGAATCTATACTGACCCTGTAAGTTTTGGAGGATTACCAAGATGGTGGCCAAGGCAGTAATTTAGTGTTTGACCCACACTTTGGTTATTTGTGGAAATATGTTCACTGTCTTTTCCTGGAAAGAACGTACCTTTATTCTCATTTTCTTTAGTGGTGTGTCTCATCTCTTGTACAAAAGGAATTTAATAATCAAAATTAAAAACTTCCTTTAGCGTTTTGGATGACGCTATGGATGATGGTGTTCAGTATTCTTCTGAGAGTTGTGAAACTTATGATGTAAAATAGATTCCAACAGAGTCAGAGGTGAGGCATCTGTATCTAATTGACATAAAGACTGTCAACCAATGATTGAAAACGAGGTTTAAATTTTAGGTAGTGGGGCAAGTTTTGAGTATTTTAAAAGATGACAAAAATGGTTCTTTTGTACATTTTATATTTTCCAAATATAGAGCTTTGATCTACATAGAGGAATAAATCAATCAATTCTAATTAGGCATTTTATTAACCAAACAGGTGATGAACTCACAAAATATATTACATTTTTTCCCAGTTTTTTTGTTAGGAAATAATATGATCTTTGGAATAGGGTAATGGAAGAAATTAAAATAGTGGCAACCAAACATACAAGTCAGTAATTTAAAGTTTCTCTTGTTCTAGCTTGCTCATTTGCAGATAATCATTACTGATCTGTGATGACCAGAAACAAATTGCCTGAGAGCAATTTGGAATGTGTAGAGTTTTGGAGCTACACTGAGCAGGCTTCAGACCAATGCTCTGCCCTTTACTAGCTATATGGTTTTGAGCAAGACGTTTAAATTTAGTGGGTCTTGGTTCCTTCGTCTAGGAAAGAGAGACAAATTCTATCACCTCACAGAGTCATGGTGAACATTAGAAACAGTTTGAATGTCTGAAAACATTAGTCATGATCTATTCATGAGAGTCATCTCTATTATGGTTATGCTTAGGATTTAGGAAATGTACCCTGGGAGGCCCATCAAATACTTTTCAGGATATTAATGTATTGGATCTGACCAGTGTCCCTTTTCAATGGCTTTCAAATTTTAGAGCTTTCTAAGAGTAATTTTTTTGGGCACCTGGGTAGCTCAGTTGGTTAAACATCTGCCTTCAGCTCAGGTTATAATTCCAGGGAATTATGGAATTATAATCAAGCCCCATGTTGGACTCCCTGCTCAGAGGGGAGTCTGCTTTTTCCTCTCTCTCTGCCACTCCCCTGCTTGTGCTCTCTTACTTTTTCTCTCTGTTAAACCAATAAATAAAATCTTTAAAAAAAGAAAATAACTTTTAAAAATGAAAGATAAGGTTTGGGGGTGTTTTTATTTCTTGATTGTATTGATGTTTTTCTTTTGCTGTTTAATTTTTGTGTTTTACTATTATGTCTTAGGTTTTTATAGCTTTTTAAGAAAAAGTAAAAACTGTGCAAGTAGTGAAATTAAAAAAAAAAAAATAAAACCAAGCTCCTGATTGTAAACACACTCAGAGTAGAAAGAGATTACAATCTTTATTTTACTGTTTCACAGATGACTTACAAGAAGCTTACATTATTGAGGAAGCCAACATGGTAGAAAATAACCTCTTGACATTCTCTCAAAAATGAAAAGGTTGGTTTGTATCCTATTGGAAAATATTTAAATTGTGATCTCTCCAAATCCATACTATTTTTACTTTCCACACAGTAGTGGGTGTATTAAGAACTTTCCACATAGTGTGATTTCAGTAAAATTGTGTCAAATATTTATGTTTATATTCGATTGGTCAAAGGGGGGATACTTGCTCATGCACTGAGAAGTTAATTGCTAATTTGAAAAGATTATATATGTATAATCTTTTTATATATAAAAAGCATATATCTACATATATATACATATATATATGCTTTTTACTTAAATGGTAAGCAGAGCAATAAAGTTCAAATGTGCAAAATTACAAAGCCTATTATAATTTCAGAACAATCTGATTTAAATAAAGGGAATTAGAGATAATTTTCTAGTTCTACAAATTGGTATACATGTATTCCATTTCCCACATATCTAATTGACATTTCTACATATGCTACTCATGTTCTATCTCCACACTTGACAACGTGTAGTAAGTTACATTTTGGTTGTTATTTGTATGCAACTTTGGGGTTAAAGTTTGACCTTGATTTCTCACAGATGAACCCCCAGAGAATTTTTCTATCAGAGGGGCAGCATCATTTTGGCCCTGGAGCAACCTCAAAGTATGTGTGTTTTATTATAGCATGAAAAGTATGTCTTTATGCTCCAAGAATACATATTTTGACAATCTCAGAGGTAAAGATGAATTGCTTATCTTCATTCTTCAGAAACTACAACATTTCAGAGAAAATGAACGGAGTGATAGTAAATTTCTTAATTTTGGCTATCGTTACAATCAATTCAGTTGATTATGTGGCAGCTTGCATTGACTTATCAAGGAGGCACCTGAAGAAGTAAAAATCTCTATTTATTTTAAATGGAACTGATAGATACAGCTTTGAGTTATCCTAGAATTGCTTTTTTTAAATTGCTACCCAAATGAGTACAGTTAATGCCTATGATCTTTTTTTTTATGAATTCACAGGTATTAATGGATAATTAGAATGTCCAATTCTGCTGGTAAACTTTAAAACATCTTTCTACCATGAATTTTCAATAATAGAAATGAAGAAGGAAAGAAGAAAAAAAGGAAAGAAGGAAGGAATGAAGAAAAGAAGGAAGGGAGGACAGACTGGCTTTATTTTAATCATTCAGACACACATTATCATTAGAAGGCATTTCATTTTAAATAAAAATTCACTTAGATTAACTGGAGACACACACACAAGGGTTTGAAAGGAAGGAAACAGGGCAATTTGGGCAGGTTCCTGCTGCTAATTTGCATCATTTCCCAGCTTTTACAGGTTTCCAATGATCTATTATTATTATTATTCTCAAATAAATAAGTCAAGAAAAGCATTTTCCTGGAAATGAATGTTTATTCTTGAAGCATTATAATATATTGAAGAGTTCTCATAGTCTATATCAGAAAATGCTCTCAAGTAACACAGATAAATAGATTCATGTGTATCATGAATTTTACTTTATAGTTAATAGCTGTAGCTGCTGTCTCCTGGATATTCAATAGACGTGTGTGTGTGTGTGTGTGTGTGTGTGTGTGTGTATTTTAAATATCAATTGGTTGTGGGCCTAGCTCAGCTCGTGGGAAGGTAAGGTGGGTAGAATAAGACACATTTAATTCAGGTTTAGGACAGGTTTAATTCAGTACCTGAGCCCAAAATGTGAGGCGCTAAAAAAGAAAGGAAAATGAATCAGCAAAAGGTTTCAAAAACCAAATTAACTAAGGCCAGGAGCAGGTAACAGCTAGTTAATAGAAGAACTAACAAACCTTCTTTTTCTTCTTTTTTAAAAAAGATTTTGTTTATTTATTTTAGAGAGAGAGAGAGAGCGAGAGAGAGAGAGAGAGGGAGAGAGAGGGAACGAGCACGAACAGAGGGAGCGGCAGAAAGTGGAGTCCTTGCTGAGCAGGGAGCCTGATGTGGGCTCCATCCCAGGACCCCAGGATCATGACCGGAGCTGAAGGCAGAGGTTTTATTGACTGAGCCCCCCATTTGTCCCCAGAAGATCTACCAAACATTTCTGAGGGGATCTCCAGGGAGCATTATTCCTGAGGTGTCAGGACCCTGCAGAAAGTGGGTCTCTTTTCCATTCCTCACTTGAGGCAAGTCCTAAGGCAACTAGTCAGGAAAGATCTTTCTTCTTCATTGCCCAAGAGACCTGAGAGGGGTACTCAGGGCTGGGTTTGCAGGAGAACTTAAGAAGCCCGTCAAAAAAGGGAGAGTGAGGTTGAGAAGAGGCAAACTCAGGACGGGAAGTGGGGGAAAGACATATAACCTCAAGTACACATTTAGTTTTATTTCATTTTTTTTCATTTTGCTTTATTTCAGAAATGACTGATATGGATTCTGTTTCCTATGATATTCTCATATAACCCCATAATGTGCCTGCCAGAGGCTCCAATTGCTCCCATTGGAGCTAGTTTTCGGATCTGCCTTTTGCAATGTCTTACTCTGGCAAAATGGTGCATAGGAGTGAAGGGGTAAAAACTCTTCTCAAAGTCAGAGTTTTAAGAAACATGTCTGCCTGGCAACCTGGCAGCAGCAGAAATGATGAGTGGCAAGAAAGGTGTTTTTTTTTCCTCCCTCCTGGGGCACCCATGACTTTTTTTTTTTAGAACAATAGCTTAATTTAGCAAAAACTAAAGGATATCTATGGTTAAATTAATAATTTAGTTTACATTCTATGACTAGTGCTTTTTGTGGCCAATTTTATGGGGCTTATTTATTTTTTTTTTTTGGACTTAGAAACAGTGGGGATGTCTGTGATTTATAGTACCAATTAAGTTCGTTTAAGTGGGGCTCAGTCAGTTAAGCAACAGACCCTTGATTTCAGTTCAGGTCATGATCTCAGGGTCCTGAGATTGAGCCCTGTGTGGGGCTCCATGCTCAGGGCAGAGTCTGCTTGAGATTCTCTTTTATTCTCTCTCTCCCCTTCCCTCTTCCTCTTCCCCTGCTTTTGCATTCACATGCATTCTCTCTTTTCTATTAAAAAGAAAGTTTGTTAAAGTAATATTGGGATGCAGTCTGACTTTTCACTGGTAAATAACCCTTGTTATTCACTTTATGTAGCATCTCTGGGCTTTAGTTTCTCATTTGTAAAATGGCAATAATATTTACTGTATGGAGGTGCAGTAAGGAATTATGAGATAAGCAGAGTATCTTAATTTCTGGTATAGGATAGATAGATGATAAATGGTGCTAATTGTTATTGTCAAGGTTGAGTAAATAGTAAGTGATTTTTTCCCCCATTCATCCCTTGTACTCAGAAATGAAATTCTTCAATTAGGGATAATGGATACTCTATCTGGATATAATTTAGAAGCTGGTCTATAACAGAACATGATGTTATTCTGAATTTCACATTTTTTTTTTTAATAAAGGACAAACAGGTCAGACAAAGTAGACCCAGCCTGCTGATGATATTCACAGTTGGCCATTTATTTAGAAATTATGTGGGACTAGAAAAGCATTTGTAACAATGTTACAATATACTTCATGTTTGAAGTATATGGAAAACAAGACAGACTTTAATAAATGGAATACGGAATTTGGATACCATTTTGAAAAAAGAAAAAAAAATTGTCCAGGAGCACAACGTCTTGATCTTTATTCAATAGGGAATAAAATTTAGCTCAAATTTTCCTTGTGTTTCCCCCCCCAAAAAAAACCATACTGACAGACTCTTCCAAAAAATAACTGAAAATTATAGTTTTTTTTGTGAAGTAGTCAAAGAACTTCTCCTTGAACTATTTTACCATTGCATTTAGCTCTGGCTACAAACTCATTCTGCTCTTCATTCTGTAATACTGTCGAATAGCATTTAGCTGAGATGTCTATGGATTATGTGCATGTGGAGTGTAGAGTGTTCTGCTGGCTTGGATTATTCTCCCATTCCTGAGATACCTGACTCTTGGAAGGAGAACACACTATAGCGCTCTTCCTGCCTTTGCTTCAAGCCATGAGCTAAGAACTTGAGAACCCAGTTTCACTTCTTTGGGTGGCTCCTGCTCACAATCAATCAGTATAGGGTCTTACAGGCAACAGATGGCCAAACATATGTGTTGAACTGAATTGAGACTGTGAGAAAAGTGCCTGAGGCAATAATTCAGTGCTACTTAAAAATATTCATGTTGACTCAGCTTTAAGAATTGCAGGTTCTCACAGTGATAGAATTTTCCCTTGGAGAACTCAGGCCCTGGAAGAATTGGAACAAGTGCAAATTTTACAAGCTGTGTGGCCTTGGGCAAGTTTCTTAAACTTGCTAAATCCAGTTTCCTCATCTATATAAAACCTGAAAAATAGTATTACCTAAGTCATGGACTTACTGTTGGGATTAAATGTGATAATTTATGTAGAATGATTTACATAGCACCTAGCACCTAGTAAGCAAGCAATAAATATTATTTCTGTTATAACTGAATGTATGATAAGCAAATGGTCAAGACTGTCATTGAAGTCATCTTTACTAGATTGATTGACCCTTTATAAATTTAGACCAAATACATATTACAAAATGCAAAATGTTATAATCAAATAAATCTTCATAGAGAAATAGACTCTTTTTGTTAAGATCCTATATTCTCAAATTGTGAAAAGAGGGTTTTGGATTCAATAAACACCAAGAAGCTAACATTTAAATTCTATAGAGTGTTAATTCTTTAATGAAGAAATACTACAGTGACATTCTAATTAGATATCTGATTCTTTGTTTCAATTTATTACTGAGATTCATCTAGGCATCTTCACCTAATCTGAAACCAATTTACCTGAATAGAGCATAGGTCAGGTATTGGGGAAATTTTAATTTACATTCTAATTAACATTGCAAACCCTCTTTGAAGTTTGTTTCCATTAAATATGTCTTAAGGGCACTGTTGTGGTTTTTCATTTTATGGGAAAACAAGGAAGCAAAAGGAGAAAGATAGTGTGAGAAAAACTCAATAGAGAGATACTGGAACTCTTGTTGGAGAAATTACTGTGGTAGATTTGCGAACTGATTTCTAGACTTGGATTGTTCAGATGAAGTTAGATAAAACTTAGGAGAAACATCTGCACTTTACAGTGTTTATCTGAAAGACTAGCAATTTTGGCAGCTTGCCCATCCCTCTGTCTCATTTTCTCCAGAGCAAGTTCATGAGAATCATATTCTTCACTGCCCCTCAAACCACTTTCCGTTCTCAACTGCATGACAATTCCAAGAAACATACCATGTGATGCTGTGCAAGTTAAATTGAATGGCAAACATTTGGCTCTTTACACTTATTTGTTTGCTTGCTTTTTGTCCACAACTCAATTTAGATCATATGCCCCCCCTTTAGATCCTCCTGTAATCATCCAACCAATACTCAAATCCTATATTAGGTTCTTCCTCACATCCTCTTACTCAGACACTGTTGTTTCTCATAGTCTGTGTTTGCTACAACAAACTGTAGTGTTGTTCCTGGTGGTCTGTGGCTGTGGGGTACTGACAATATTTTTTTTTTGGTTTTGAGGGGGAAGATTTAGTGTTTTTCCTTACATGACACTGCTGAGAAGGAACAGAGCTAGGCTTTCCACACAGTCCAAGTTCATAGTTTCTGCCCCTAAACAGAGTGGTTAATACAATGGGAAAAATTGAAGTCACCCAGCATAAGGTGCCTATTACCATGAGATGAGAGTTCAGAAGGGAACATTTGGAAATATACAAATTTAAGGCAAGTTTGATGGAAGATAAGCCAACAAAAGAACCTGAGAAAAAAAAGTAAGAGATGTGGGATAAAGTAAGGGGAAAGGAGTGATAAGGGATGAAAAAGAAAACTCTACTAGATTGAACAACTGGATGGTCATCAGGAAATTCTGGGAGAGAAGTGAGGGCAGAAGTCAGCCTTTGTACAGATTATGGAGCACACAGGGTTGAGCATGTGGACAAAGATTCCTCTTAATGGAAGGAAAAGAGAGAAACCACTGGAAACAACAGAGGCCAAGATCAAGATTTTTGTTTCCATTTTTCTAATAGAGGAGGAACTTGATAATGCATACCAATGGTAGAGGAGGAGACAGAAGGGAGGGAGATTGAAGGTGGAGGGGATAGATAGAGAGTGGAGGTCTGAAGAGAGAGGTTGAAGAGGAGCCCAGGACATGCATGGAAGGACAGGACTTCTAACCATAGAATCAATCCTTTGCCTGGGCTTGATGTCTGAAGAGGCCTTGCCTCTGGATTCTGGGGCCAGGCAGTGAGTGAGTGGCTCTCAGAGAGAATGGTGCTTTCTCAGAGAGAATGGTGCTTTCTCTCTCTGAAGTTGAAAGGGAAGCTGTCTACTGAGACAGATGGTGCATATGGGAATTAGAGGCTGTAGGAGTCTAGTAAAAACTCCTTCGGAAATATTTGTGCTTTTTTTTTGCCTAATTGAATATTTTCTTTCTTTCTTTATGCATTTTGCTTAGAAGATAGGAAACTGAAGCTGCTGGAATGAAATTGAGTCAATTCAATCTATTAAAAGGCTCTACTGTCAGTGCAAAGTCAGAGTGAAGTATAGTTGACCCTTGGACAACGTGAGGGGTTAAGGTGTCAACCCCTACACAGTTGAAAATCCACATATAACTTTTGGCTTCCCCAAAACTTCACTACTGATAGCCTATTGTTGACTAGAAGCCTTCTGATCACATAAACAGTTGAGTGACACATATTCTGCATATTGTGTGTGTATGTACTTTATCCTGTATATAAAAGAAAAGATGGATGGAGAAGATCATAAGGAAGACAAAATATATTTAAAAAGTGTGCTGTAAAAAAAAAAACAGTGTGCATAGGTGGACAGTTCAAACCCATATTGTTCAAGAGTCAACTGTCATTTAGGTGACTAGCACATGGCAGCTTTCAGGGTTCCAAGTGGGGTTCTCAGGGCCTCCAAGAGCAGCCCATGCTGTGACTGGGTCTCTTGCCACAGAGAGCATGTCACATGAAAACATGCCTTGTATCTCCTCAAGACAGGTAAGAGTGAAAAATACTGAAATGGTGTTACACAATTATACTCGCACAGCAATTAACAAGCACTGCTGAATCATTCTGTTTCACTTATTTAATCTGGATTCAGTCCTGATATTACGAGGATTATGCAATTTTTCTGTAATTTGCAAGCACCGTCCCCTTGTTTAGAAATAGTTATTTAAAATGATAAAATTCGGTCAGAGGCCATGTCCACACTTGGTCACACACTCCATACTTTCACTGCAAACTTACAAGAATGTGTTGGTTTCCTGTTCTTTTTGGTAACAAGATGATGTGAAAAAGTGTCATAGGAACAAAGTTTCTCTTCATATTTCACTTTAAGCCAACAAGATTAGCCAAAAATATTTCTGCCAAAAGCCACCTAAAGTTGTGAGATGAAATTCAAGACATTCGGGTGGATTTGAATTTCAGATAAACCAAGTGGAAGTATGGCCCAAATATTGCACAAGACATTTGAAACATAGAATTTTTAAAAAAGATTTTATTTATTTATTTATGAGAGACACACAGAGAGAGGTAGAGACATAGGCAGAGGGAGAAGCAGGCTTCCTGCAGGGAGCCCTGTGTGGCACTGGATCCCAGGACCCTGGGATCATGCCCTGACCTGAAGGCAGACACTCAACCACTAAGCCACCCAGGTTCCCCAAATATATTTGTTCATCTTAAATTCAAGTTAAACTGGACATCTTAGGCCTTTCTTTGTTGGATATGGTTACGCTAAAGTATCGTGGCTCAGACTGGGTTTCATGATTACAGAACCACCATGGAGAAGTGTTTGGCCAGCACTAATTCCTAAGTGAATATTCTCCTGAAAGACAAGCGCAGCAGTTCATTCGACTTACTAAGACACGCATCCATCACAGTGGTTTTCCTTCTCAAAAGATTCCACTATGAGTAAAACATCAAGCCAGAATATTTTGGATTCCTATTTTACTTCTAAAGTTACCACTAGTGTTTCTTTGGACCATCTCTAACCTCCGATACCCAAGGAAGTAGATCCTATCAAAGGGAGAATTCACAGCATCGACAGCAAACACAATTAGTCTATTCAGGTAGTACGTTCTATGTTTATTAGGAGGAAGTTTCGATCCTCCTTTTCTTTGCTTTTCCACTTAGTAGCAGGCTCACTTTGAAATGAGACTGTTCTGAGAGTTTGCTTTCTGCTTCCCTCACTCTGTCTCACCCCACCAGCACGAATGCACACACTCACACAGTCACAGAGCTCATGGGGAACTCTGACTTGTTGGAACCCATTTTTCTTTTTTCTGTTTGCTTTTTTGGTACACATTCTAGACCTGAAAGGAATATGCCTCCAGGATGTTTGCAAAAGCAGGGAATCCTGTTTGCAAATGCTAGGTCCTCGTGACCAGGCTGTAACTACTGTTCACTGTACACTGTACCCTGTGGGCAGGCAGGGCTTGCTGTTTCCTGAATGATGATAGGAGAAGTGCATTTTTCTGCATTCTCTGTTCTCACCATTCACATTCTCCTTCTTCCAGTTTTTGGAGATCATGTTCCTTCCCTAACACCTTCACCTTCCTCCCCATCTCAAAACATGTTCTCAGAGAAGGACAGTGCATCTGCTTCAATCAAAGGTGTGAGTACTTGATAAAGCTTAAAATGGCAATTTATTTTCATACCTTTCTATCAAAGGCACAACAAGAGAAAGAAACTCTAATTCTGAAGAAGTCCTCAATGAGAGGCAGAGGGTGGAAAGGGAAGGTAACCTCTTCCAATGACTCAGTAGATACTTTTTCGGTGACTCCATAGTCTTTCTGCAGACAACATGGGTGCAAACCAAAGTCACACTTTAGTTAAGACTTATTATGTCCAGAAGCTGATATTTCTGATCTGTTCTATTGCTATTTAATTGGCCATATTGTGACTGAGGGATGAAATGCCCAATGACCAGGTAGCTTCTTCTGACACTCTAGCCCTACATACATACACTTGATGTTAATAGAACATGCTAGAGGGGCTTCTTGCACAGCCATGAATGCAAGACATGCTGAGAAGCACACGATTACTCTCAGGGTCACAGAGCTAGAAGATACTTCTCTAATTTACAAAGAAGGAAACCAATATCCAGAAACAGTAAGTGACATCTAAAGTCCTATAACTAGCTAGTGCCAGAAATGAAAATAAAATACAGATTTCCTAATTATCATGTTTTGTTCTTAGTTTAAAGACTAACCTATCTCACAGATACCTAAAAGTTGATTAAAAAGCATGGCCTGCTAAAAAAGTGATTTTTAAAATAGTTAGTATGTGTAAAACTAAACATTTTCCAAGGGAATAAAATGAAATTCTTTCAAATAATATTTTAGGTTTGTCAGAAATGCAACTATTTTAACCATTACATGTAATTACAGATAATTTTACAATTAAAACTTATCTTTTCTCCAAATAAATAATGGCCAAACTTTGCTAATATAGATTAGGGCCCTTGCAATTGGACTTGCATTTAAAGAAATGTCCAGATTTATTTTAATTAAGTAGAAATTATTACAAACACTTTTTTCTTTAATTTAGTAATGATTAAGAATGGCATGTTGCTCAGTGCTAAGGAACGAAGAGCAGGTATGCTGTCTTATGATTAGAGATACAACTAGGAGCCAGAGCGTGTGAGCCTAATTAGAGAATTTTGTAAGGCACTTTGAAGATGAAAAGAAGTATAAAGCCCCAAAGAATATTGATATTTCTAGGCTCACTCCCACTTCTGTTCTCTGTGGTCTTAAGGAATAAAAAAAACAAACAATCGCTAATCACTAACTTTGAACATGAGAATGCAAGGATATATTGTGCTTCAGTTGCCTGTTTTATTTTTTCATTTGCAATATGAATTTGACAGGCATACCAAAGAGAGACAGAAGAACTTGGATACCTTAAAAGATGCATTATAGTCAAATTTTCTTATAGATGCGTGTATCTGGCAATCTGTATTATATATTAATTATATATAATTATATATAATATATTAAGCATAATCATAATTATATAATCATAATTAATGTATTATATAATTATATAATATATTATGTATGTGTATAAAATATATAAATATAACATATATAATTATATATAATATATTATATAATTTTATATATTATATATTATATGATTATTATAATATATTATAATATATTATTGTAATTATATTTATAATATTTTATACATATATAATTTTATAGACAGGCCTTCCTTTTTGCCATGTTTCTTGATCTGACCCTTAAAGTTTGGTGTTTCATAGGAATTATCTGATTATTTATTAAAAATGCAGATTTCAGAGCTCCTAACTCAAAGATTCTGATTCAACAGCTCTGAAAAACAGCCCCATAGTTCACTGAAAAACCTTGGGGATTCTAATATAGGTGTTCCAAATACCTCAGTTTGAGAAATAATGCGCTAGACATACATCTGAAAGTCAATTACCAAAGCAACTGTGTGGCTTCCATTGCCATCGCAATGGTGTTACCTTCATTGGGTTGAAGGTGTTAATGTCTGAAGAAAGACAATATGGTGATGACTACTGGTTTCTAGTCAAATGGTAAAGAAGTCTTAAGAAGGGGATTGTTCCAGAAAAAGACCTTTTGTTTCCCTTAAGATTTCCAAGCAATTACAAATAATTTAAATTCTTTTAAACCTGCAGAGGTAGATGCTGGAGACATATTAATATTTTCTTATATTTCTTATTCACCCTTGACACATTTCTGAAAAACCCCAAGTTAGCTAATTTGATGTTCATATGCAACAGAAAAAAACTCTTCAGACTCTGGCCAACTCCCTCTCAGTTGACTTCCATTTTTTTTCAAAGAAGTGACCCAGATTTTAGTATGAAGGAAACAATTTAAGTACTGCTTTCTTTTGGAAATAGATATTTCAAAGATCATATCATACTGTTAAGGTGTCAATAGCCACAATGTATAAAGATCATAACTCCTCAGCAAGTTGTGAAAGATGTGCAAGGCATTTATTCCCCAGGATTGAAGATTTGCTTTGAAACTCTAGTTGAAGTCCATATTTGCAACACTTGGATTATGCTTCTTGGAGTACCAGGACACCTACATGAGAACTGAGAAGTGTGGAGTTCATAACCTCCCCAGAAATCAATTTTGCCTTCATACCTGGTATTCCTATGCACCTTCCCTGGAGCAATCCAAATCGATGAGTTGTAGTCTTTCCAAGAGCAGTAGGCTGATGTCAAAGACTTCTCAGTGAAGCAGGGAATTTCGACAGTACTTCAAAGAGTGGGTTAGCAATTAACACTTACATATGGATTGAAGGAATGCCCTGCGAGGTTAGTGCAGACGTTTCTTAGGATTCAGAGGTAATTGAAACTAAAGCATAGAGCATGCCCAGGTGATAACCTTCCAGGCTGTAGAAAGTGTGGGCAGGGAGATGAATTATGGAGTTAATGATAACATGTACACATTCTAATGGCTTTGGAAATATTTTGTACAATCTGATAAACCAAGGAATTTATTTTTCAATTGTATTGACAGAAAAAAATTTAAAAGACCCCCCAGGTGTTACGTGTGTGTGTGTGTGTGTGTGTGTGTGTGTGTCTGTCTGTCTGTCTGTGTGCCTGTGTATCTCTGTGAGTGTACGTGTGTGGAGTATGTATATATGTGGAGTGTATGTGTAGGGGAAGAGACAGAGAAAGAGAGAGGAATGTTATGGCTACAAGGTGACATTATTATGGGTGGGTAGAAAGATGTCAGTAAACATTACCCAGTACAGAACTCTCTTAGTGGCTTTCCATAGTACAAAGTAGTAGTAGTGGCAGAAAGTTAGGGGACCATGGAGCAATAAGATATATGAGAAATTAAGCTAGAGAAAATATTGTGTAATTGGAAATACATTCCCTCACCTCTCAATTTCTTAGGGGCAGGTAACAACAACCACCACCACCACCACAATAACAAATGTTATTCTTCCATGAAGAGATTCCTATTTGATAAAGAGAGCTTTCTCAAACTCAGCAAGGACTGAACCTGTTCAGAAAACAAACTTGATTGCATATAATCCACTCAAATTACCTTCTTACTTAGTTCTGGATTAGAAGAGCAACTGAGGAGAGGAAAACAATTGTTTCATGTTTATGCCCTCACCACCTGCAGTTTCCAACTATGACAACATCATCCAGTTCACTGCAGTTTCCTCCTGTCCCCTTATCTTCTGATATCTGGCCAGAAGTAGAAGGTAATTAAAGGGTGAAAGCTTTGAGACTGTTCTCTCCTTGTGTCAGAAATATAGTACCAGCCAATTGTTTTTGATCATTTTCTATGTCCTGGCTCTGTTTCCAGTCTTAGCTGGGAATTTGAAGTAAGGAAAGTATGTAAATGAGTATCTGCCAGTGGCTCTGCACAGGTAATTGCAAGCAAATCACTGTGTATGGTCATTCCACTAACAAGAAGTTAAAACAAAAATAAAACCAATCTATAAGAAGAAAAGAAAATACAGCCAAAAAGTCATCTTGCATTCTGAATGATGTGTAGGGTTAATTAACATGTTTTTCTACCCAACTGGGTGGTGTGGACAGTCAGATCATATAACTTTGGGACATTATATTTTATTTTTGAAACTATTTTAAAATTGGAATTTATGGACATTGAATATGTAAAACAGGAGAGCTTTCCCTAGTGTTCCATTTTGATTTTTTTCTGTTTCAAATGTATAGGATAATTTTATAGAACCTTAACTGCTAAAGCTGACAAAACTGCCTTTTTTTCTGTTTTGTGGTTGTCTTTTGCAGTTCCAGCCACTGGCATCTGAAGCACTTGTTTTCCCCTGGCATACACTCCTCCTATCTCAAATTCATCATGAGACTGATATTCCATTTCCTAGGTGGGTATTCTGACTCTACCTGTGTCTGTTAAGATTAGATTTGGCTGCATAGTAACAGAGACTCAAGGATAATGGATTAAAACACATTAAGGTTTATTTCATATTCGAGAGAAGTCTAGAGAAGGTAATGGTATAAATACTTGCAAAGAAGTAACCTGCCTATAGATAGCAATTTAAAACTCTTTAAAAAAATAGAAGAAAAATAACCATGTGAAGGTATTGGAAAGAAACCAAAAGCAGGCAGAAACTGGAGGAGATTCAGCTCTTGAAAGAATAAAGCCATGATAGGACATATTTATAGAGCTTCTTTCCTGAAGATGCTCTAACTTGAGCTATAACACCTAGAACTCAATCAGCAAGTGCAGACTTATTGACTTGAGATGTCTAGAGGGTAGAGTGCTAGCCATCTATAAATGTCTAAAGGGAAGAAATCTTAAATCAAAGAGAAACATGGAGGAGATGGGCTCCAAAATCTGCATTGAAATCCTCAGCAAATCTTTGGCCATGACTGTGTATTCATGAAGGAATGCAAGAATGCCAGTGAAGGACACCAATGGAGAAGATTGAAAGAACTGAGCAGAGATTTCAGTTCTTGCCCATCACAGGGGAGATTGAGCTTGGAATTTGAGTCCTGTAAAGTTAGAGTGGCTTGGTACCTCAGAAAGCATTGAAATTCCAGAAGGAACTATGTCTTAAGAATTACAACTGTCTCAGGATGAACACATTCACATTAGAAGATGAGCAAAACCATACAGAGCAAAGGTAAAGTCATTCTTCCACAAGTACATAGTGATCATCCAGGGATTTTAATTGCCTACTAGATTTAAAATCAATGCTTTCCTGAGTAATCAACAGAATCCCTACAGTTCAGAATTTCTAAAAAAGTATCACCCACAATTTCCAGCATAAAATTAAAATGTTTAGATATGTAGAAAAAAAACAGGAAAATTACAATCCATGTTCAAGAGAAAATCAGTCAAAAGAAATAGACTCAAAAAGCCCAAATGTTGGTTTAGCATATAAGACTTTAAAGAAATTAAAGAAAAAAATGATCACAGTGAATGAACAGATGAAGTCTCCCATAAAAACATAAAAGCTATAAAAAGGTGAAATAAAAACTCTAAAAGTAAAAAGTACAAAATTTAGAAAGATAAATTCATTGGCTGCATTTAACAGGAAACGCATATAAGCCCCTGAACTATTGCTTTCAGAGTCCAGATTCTAGGACCAAATAATGGTCTTTACCCTAAATTCCATGATCTTTCTATCATTGCAATGTTTTAAATTTTTTTAAAGGATTTTATTTATTTATTCATGAGAGAGAGAGAGAGAGAGAGAAGCACAGGCAGAGGGAGAAGCAGGCTCCATGCAGGGAGCCAGACATGGGACTCAATCCTGGGTCTCCAGGATCATGCCCTGGGCTGAAGGTGGCACTAAACTACTGAGCCACCTGGGCTGCCCATGCTTTAATTTTTTTTTTAATGCTATTTATCCTGATTTGTTATTCATTGGGTCTAAACTGTTCAATGAAACTTTCCTTACTAGACATGTTCCTGAATGATACCATGCCATATAAAGTTATGCATTCAATTATATTTAAAGAAACTTTTATTGACTTTCCATAATGTTTAAGAAAAGAAGTTAGATAAAAGACAATTAAATGACAGCTGTGCTTCTAAGAATGTGACTACTGTAATTGTCAGTGTACATTTAAATTTTCTTAATTTTTCTAATCATTATTCATAAAGAAATTTAAATATATTCTCATATTTTGTAGTTCAAATACTCAAAAACGGAGTGCAAAATCAACTTAAACATTAGTATTTATGTTTTGACAAGGCGAATAAAATTTCAGCACAAGCTGAATCTAAGAATATGGGAATTTGCTTATTTGAGTTAAAAACTTAAGATCACACAGGATAGACATGATAAGAAGGGGGAAACACTTTGCAAGCATTTTTACATGAATATAAAGAAAATGTCTGTATGTGTTTTATTTCAAGTTCATAAGCAGAAGTAGCACTGCCTTAGCTTCTTTTCTCAGGGGTGGGTAGACTGCAGAGTATGCATCAGTTTGGAAATGTTACAAATATAACTCATTGTTTATAGATATTAGGACTAGAAGAGGAAAAAAAATGAAAGAAAAGAAAAGCACAACACTCATGTCAACTAGATACTGGAATGAAAAAACAGGACAATCTTCTCATCATTTGAAGTAGAAAGGACACACAGCATTCCAAAGAATGACCACAGGGGACAGAAAACCACATGATTGAATGCCTTCACTGTCTCTGAAAACAAAAGAATGAATAACAAGTGGCCAGATAGAGAATTTGAACTTTAATTCCAGTGCTGTTAGTAACTAACTACATGACTCCAGGCAACAGTCTTAACCTTTTTGCCCCTTTGTCTCCTCACCTATAAAATGAAGTGAGTAGGGTTGTTAGATCATCTCAGGGTCCTTCCAATGTTCTTTGATTCCATGAACTTTCATAAAAATGGTAATTTTGTCAGAGGGGTTTCTGGATAAGGATTCGTGCTGTCTCTGTTTGATTCATGTAAAAATGTACTGAAGGAGGTTTCTAGTCAACATTCAAAGCAATGAAGGTGGATTAAATTCATTCTCCACTCATGCCATTTGCTGCCTATAAATCCACAAAGCTGGTAGTGGTTTGCTGCAGCAAAAATATAAAGTAGATATTTAAGGTGAATGCTTAAATTCCTCAGGCTATACAGAATTCAGGTTAAGCTTAAGGCAAAGGGCTCTGATATTCATGCCTCACTTTTAAGCTCAAGCGTTCTCTACATCTCTGTGGGAAAAATCTTAATTTACAAGTACAGGTGAAATTGACAGTAGGTTTGGAGGATGTGATTTTGAATAGGGTATGACATGATGTGGTTTATGGAACAGTGGGCTCTGAGAACAACAACAACAAAAATCTTAAGTTCTAATTCTGACCCTTACTAACTTTGAAACTGTGAACTTTTATTTACTTGGGGAACTTAAGTCCACTCATTTTTGTCTCTTCCATTCTAATACCATGTTCCATTTCAATTTAATTGTAAGTTTGGCTATATTTTCTGTGTTGTCATTGGAAATCAAATTCTGATCCAAAACACTAATGTTTTGTGAGCACCAAATAAAAACACTCAATCACAAAGATGACAAGAGTGGGGTGTTCTGAAGGGTTTGGGATAGTTTCCCCAAGATATAAATTTAGCAAGCAAAGTGAGCTTTATGTAGATTCTAGGCAACAGTCAACATCAATTGAGCTAATAACATTAATGTCTCATGGGAAGTGTTTGAGTCCTACTTCTGTGCAATGGTTTTTATCGTATCCATGAAATTCTTTTCGAGGTATATACATTACAACAAAATAACCTGATTATTCTGGGGAACTTCATTATACACTGAGGTACAATATATTTTAGGCTTAAATTATATTAGTATTGACAATACAATTATTTCAATGGCATTTTCTACATTATTACTTTTTGTGCGGTTACATTTTCAAGAAATATACAAAACATAGGGCTTATATGAGGTTAATAGGTTGTATTTTGATAATTTTGCAATATCTCCTTTGATAAGCATTGGTTATAAAGTGTGATCTCAAATACTCTGTCAGCTTTTCTAGGTATAGATATGTAGATAGAAAAGCAACTTCATTTACTTTAAAGACACTGAGTAGAATCTCTAGGGTAAATAATTAGAGTCTTGCAATTAAACTCACTTTGAGCTGTTGTTGGTTATGGTGTTTTAACTTCAAACCCTTTGCCTGCATTACATAAAAATGACTCACTTGGATGCAATGCAGGAGACAATTGTGCCATTGCAAAATTAGGTTATGGTAGTTCGTTCATAGGAAATCATTAAGCAAGTTGAGAAAATGTAATTTGCAGGTGAACAGTAGTTTCTCATTGGGTGGATATGATTGTGTCTGCAGGTTACCCTGGGATTTTCCATTTTACCAACTTGGCTTTCTCCAACACGTTCTTTTTATTTACCTTTAAAAAAGTAGCTTGCCCTTTCAAGCCTCATTGTTCTATATCGAGTAAAAAAAGAAAAAAAATGTTTTCTAAATGCTATGATGTCTTACATGGTAGAAACATTGGACTAGAAATTCCTCTTGCAAAATCTAAGAGATAGAGCCACCTGGTGACTCAGTCAGTTAGTGTCGCCTTTGCCTCTGGTCATGATCCCAGGGTCCTAGGATCGAGCCCTATGTAGGGCTCCCTGCTCAATGAGGGTCTGCATTTCCTTCTAATTCTGTGCTCGCTCTCTCTCTCTCTCAAGTAAGCAAATAAAAATCTTAAAAAAAGAAAAAGAATCTAAAAGATTTTCTTACTCTAACACATGAAGTGGATAACCTCACTCTGTGTGTGTGTGTGTGTGTGTGTGTGTGCATGTAATTATGTAAATAGCATTTTACACATTATTACTTTTGGTGGGTACTATTTCCAATTCTTGGGATGAAGTATTCTAGGAGCCCTGACTTGCTCATTCCTTGCTGAAAACAACTAAACACGCTGAAGAAAAATTAAAAGAATTTTCTGAAGTGTCTCAATCATTTGACAAGATAGTACAGAACACTCCAGTCAAAAGATAAACACAGAAGATGGCTTATACCTTGAGGGCACAGGTAAACTGAAATTTTAGTTCTTATGGTTGTTGGTTGGCTTGAGGGACATCAGACAAAACTCAGGGCCTTATCAAAGGAGAAAAAATTAAAAAGAATCCTCCTAAAGTTGACATTCAAAATGTATACTCTCAATTTAATTTAATAAACTAGAAATAAATCTAACACTCCTTCCACCAATAGTTCTGAAACGAAGAGCATTGTATCAAAACTTGGGCTAGGAGAAAAAAAAAATCTTCCTTAAGAATTAATTACTATAAGGAATCAACCACACCACAGGTTTGCAACACAAATCTATACAAATTTGTTGGTCCAACAAAACCTCATGAAACAAAGCACCTCAAAGAATCTTGGGTTTACACTGTCCGAGGTTCCTTAGAGAAGTAAGTGCAATCCTTTCTATAGAAACACACAACTTTACCTCAAGCTTCAAAGAATTTATGAATTCTAAGAAACATGAGCTTTTAGGCAAAAATTATGACCTCCCTCCGCCCCCCCCAACTAACGTACCATAAAGAGTCAACAATAAAACAAAGAGAAAAATTATGTACAGATGATATCAGAATATGATATCATAATATAAACAAATATATATAATGTAATTTTAAAAATCAAAAGGGGATTGGCTATGTTAGTGCCAACTAGCATTGGTAAAAATCAGGGGTATGAACAATGACCAAGCAGATCTTACAAAGAACCCAATGGGACTTCAAGGAATGAAAACTCTAATAATTGGTATAAAAAACTCAATGAAAGCATTTAGTAGAAAATTATTTTAGTAAAGAGAAAAACTGAACAGGAAGTCAGAGTTAAGGAGATTATCTAGAATGCAGCACTGAGGAAAAGGGGAAAATAAGTTTCCATTGGTATTCCAGAAGTGGGAGAGAGAAAAAAATAAATGAGACAAAGACAGTATTTGAAGTCATAATGATTGAGAATTTTCTAGAATTAAGGAATGATATCACCTACAACAGAATTCTAGTTATACGGGAAACATCATGTGTATTTCCCTAGATACTCTCAGCCTTACCTATCTCCTTGAGCCCAGCCTTTGCTCTTCTTCGGCCACTGCCACAGCTGATGGACACTGGGTGGACCCAGGTAGACTTGCCTGGATCGCTTGCTACTTGCTTGAAATTATTAGCCTCTCACTTTTGGTTGACACTATATAACCAGACTGATTTTGAAGACTCTCCTCTCTGCCACTTTTGACTTGTATGAACTGCTATTCTGTAGAATGGAAGAGCCAGCTTTTTTTTTTTTTTTTTTTTTTTTTTTTGAAGAGAGAGAAAGTGAGTGAAGGAGAGAGTTGTGGTGAGGGAGGGGCAGAGGGAGAAAGAGACAATTTCTATCAGGCTCCACACCAAGTGTGGAGGCTGATGTGAGGTTTGACCTCATGACACTGAAATCATGACCTGAGCCAAAATCAAGAGTCAGACACTTAACCAACTGAGCCACCCAGGTGCCCCAGGAGACCTGGCTTTTTAAGCTATTATAAAAGGATAATTTAACTTGCAAATTTGGACTAATCTGATACAAGGATCAGGAGCAATCTTTACAATAATATTTCAAACCCTCTTCCCTCCATGAACTTCTCTAAGGCACCGGGGGGAAAAATAGTTGTTCTGGAGATGTCTTGAGTAGTTCAGCAGACATACCTGCTGAACAACTGGCTGTCTGACATTGCGATGTCATATGAATTCACCTTAGGATAGTGATGCATCATCTTGTATTGTTTCCCATCCTTCCCGGCCTCACCTGTTTTTTCCCTTACTCTTTCTATTCTGGGGTATTGTTTCCCAAATAAAGCATGACTACTTAATAGAGGTGTGTTCCAGGCTCAGATTCTTTTACTAGAGTACTAGGACAAAGATACCATTGAATCCGAGGCTAGATTCAAGAATAAAAACACAACCAGGCACATCAAAGTAAAATTCCAGACACCCAAGACAAAGAAAAAAAGAATCTTAAAAGCAGCCAGGGAGAAATGATAGAGTAGCTTTAGAGAAGAGACAATTGCAATAACAAGTGTGAGTTCTCAAAAGAAATAAAGACAGAAGAAAGTAAATTTAATACTCAGTATTCTGAGAGTAAATAACTGAAAATTGGGAATCTCTTCCATATTAAAAAAAAAAGGATAAACTAAAACTTTTTCTAAACAAATAAAAAGTGAGAGCAATTGCCACAAACAAATCTTGCTAGAGATAATTGTCATTTATCCCTAACAGAAGGAAAATGATCCCAAGTGGAAGGTCTGTGGTGAAAGAAGGAATAACTGATAAATATCTAGGGAAGTCTAGATAAATATTGACTTCATAGAACAATACTAACTGCATGAGGAATAAAAAATAATGCATACAAGGGTATTAAAATACACAACGGCTCTGTCATATTCATGAGGAATGTTGGACATTGGAGAAAGTGTGGGTATCTAAAATTTTGGAAGGACGGTAAAGATATTTGAAGGGAAAGATGTCTACTTGGTCATGTTACACACACACACAGGAACCTAGATAAAAATAACTGCAGCTTTCATATCTGGAATCAATGAGAAAGAAAGCACTAGAACAACTTCTTTAAAATTCTGAAACCAATCAAAAGAAACTGTCCACCAAGAATTATTTATCAAAAACAAATTTATTTATTTATTTATTTATTTATTTATTTATTTATATTCATGAGAGACAGAGAGAGAGAGAGAGAGGCAGAGACAGAGACAGAGGGAGACGCAGGCACCCTGTGGGGGACTCCAATGTGGGACCCAATCCCAGGACCTCGGATCTTTCCCTGAACCAAAGGCTCAGCCACTGAGCCACCAGGTGCCCCTCAAAAACCAATTTCTAAATAAAGATGTAACAAAAACATTTCAAAAAAAAAGCTAAGGTTAAAAGAATTAGACACTAGCATTTCCGCAGTGTAAGAAAGATTCAAGCAAGTTCTTCAGGCAGAGGAAAAAGAACACTACTAGGTGGTAACATGGATCTACAGAGATAAATAGCACAGTAAATAGTATAGTATATATATGTATATATATATATATGAATACCTATAAATTATGCTTCTTCTCGCTTTCAAAAGCTCTGTTTAAAAGCTATGTGATTATCTTTAGGTGAAACCGTAATACTTATTATGGAATTTATAACATTTACAAGTAAATGTTACTTGTAACATTGTTTTACAAGTAAAATATAATAAAATAATAAAATAAAATAAAATATAATACAACAATGGCACAAAGGACCAACAGGAAGGAGGAAGTGTACTGTTTTGAGGTTCTTATGTTTAATGCGAAGTAACAAAATGTTTATGGAAGATACATATTCTAAATTTGACAACAACAACTAAAACACTAAAGGGAAGGCTTATTTATAGTCAATAATCCAATGAGTAGAAACCTTAATTTACTATTTTTGCTGCTTTAATATGTTATTCAGCTTACTAGAGTCCACAACTCTCTATGCTCTTCCAAATTCAATCCATCCCACAAGCCAAATACAACCACCTAATCCTATGTCCCTAAAATTCTCAACCTATTGCAGCATTAACTCAAGCCCCAAATCTCATCTGGGTCTCATCAGCTCAAAAGCCCCAAATCTCATTATCTCAATCATCT
Organism: Vulpes vulpes; assembly: GCF_048418805.1. NCBI lineage: Eukaryota > Metazoa > Chordata > Mammalia > Carnivora > Canidae > Vulpes > Vulpes vulpes. The sequence continues at coordinate 112,218,011 of NC_132781.1, read as the reverse complement.
AGATTAGCGATTGTTAAGACTTTGGGTATAATCCACTTGGCGGTCAAGGCTTCTGCTCACCTGTGACCCGTGGCCCACAAGAAAATAAGTTGCCTGTCCCCAAAATACAGTGGTGGGCTAGGCATAGGATAACAGTCATAGAAATTCTCATTCAAAAGCAGGGCAAATAAAGGAAAAAAGAGAGGTGCCTGGGTGGCTCAGTTGGTTACGTGTTTGCCTTTATCTCAGGTCATGATGTGGGGGTCCTGAGATGGAGCCCTCCCCCGGGGGTCCCTGCTCAGTGGGAGTCTGCTTCACCCTCTCTCTCTGCTGCTCCTCCCTATTCATGCTCTCTCGCTCTCTCTCAAATAAATAAAATCTTAAAAAAAAAAAAAAAAAGAAAGGAAAAAAGGGAGTCACTGGTCTCAAGCAATTTTGAAATCCAACTTGGGAAACCTCATTAGATTTCAAGGCCTGGGAATTATCTTCTGCAGTCTGAGGATCCACCCTCTGGGCCCACAGCTCAACCTTCCTAGTCATCCTTCACTTTTTATTTTTATTTTTTTATTTTTTTTTATTTTTTTTTAAATTAATTTTTATTGGTGTTCAATTTACCAACATACAGAAAAACACCCAGTGCTCATCCCGTCAAGTGTCCACCTCAGTGCCATCCTTCACTTTTGAACGAAAAGTAGACTGTGCTTGATGTTGAGTGGCTTTATTAGCTTGTTTCCTGTCTGTAGAATTTAGAAAGACTGATTTTTCTTTGTCATTTTTGTCTTCCTTCTGTCTCTTTCAGTGTAAGCTGGCAGGGCATCCCTGTAGGTCTCCTGTGTGTGTCATAAGAATTCACTCTTATTACATAAGAAGATCCCCCACCAATCTTCTTGGGTAATCCCGTCTCTATTTCTTGCTTCTGCTGAGATGGCTGAAGGGATCCATCAGATATGCCTAATCTCTTAAATCTCATGCCTTTGTGTCACTGAATATTCTGACCTTTTAATCATTTCAAGGCACTAACAAAGGTTATTCAGAAACACTCTTGGTTTTCTCTTCGGAGCACACATTTTTAAAATAGTAAATCTCCTAATTAGGAATCTTTTTAAACTGGAAGCCTGAGAATTTCCGAAATCATCAAGTCCTGACTTCCTTTTGCTTAAAGGTTCTTCCCTCAGTTTTTTTTTCTTTCCTTTCACATTTTGCTATAGGCAGCAAGAAGAAACCAGTCTACATCTTCAACATTATGCTTGGATATATCTTCAGCTAAAGATCAAAATTCCTTGCTTAGTAATTGCTAGCTTTCCACATAACTACAGGACACGATTCAGCTAAGGTTTCTGACACTAACAAGTATCCTCTTTCCTCCAGTTTCCCTTAACATGTTTTTCATTTTCTTCTAAGCCCTCACTAACAGTGCTTTAACATGCACTTCTACCAGCAGTCTGCAATGATTTAGGTATTTTCTAAAATGCTAGAAGTTTCCTCCATCGTTTTACTCATTTCCTTCTGAGATTTCACCAACAGAGTCTTTAGCATCCATATTTCTACTAACAGTCTGTTCAAATCAATCTAGGCTTCTTCTATATCATGTGCTTCCAAATTCCTTCGACCTTTGGTCATTATCCAATTCCAAAGACACTTCCAAATGTTTAGGTATGTGTTATGGCAATGTCTCACTTCCAGGTATTCAAATCTCTATTCATTTCCTATTGCTTCTATAACACGTTACTACAGATGTAGTGATTTAAAACAACACAAATGTATTCTCTTTTAGTTCTGGGGCGGTCTGAAGCCCAAACAAGTATTGCAGAGATAAAGTCAAGATTCTGGCAGGACTGGTTCATCTGAGAGGCCTGAGGGGAAAATCTATTCCTTGCCTTTTTAGCTTCTGGTGACTGACTATATTCCTTGACTTGAGTTCCTTCCTCTCATCCCTCCAATATCCCTCCATTCTAGCATCACATATACTACCACTGGCTTCTAGCATTACATCTATTACTACCGGTTTCTAGTATCACATCTATTACTACTGGCCTCTGTCTCAGAAATCTTGGGACTACATTGGGTTCACTGGGCAATCCAGGAGTATCTCTCCATCTTAATTCCCTTAACTTACTCACATCTGCTAAGTCCCTTTTACTATGACATGCAGCATATTAATGGGTCCTGGGAATGACCATCTTTGGAGCAACTTTATTCATTTCACACAGTGGCTAAAATTAAATAGTAAGAAGTTCTCAATTTGAAAGAAGGCAGGGAAGAAGAGAAGAATAGATGAGAAGAATAGAAAACAAATAGAAAAATATAGCCTCCAAGCCACACATTTCCATAATCACATTGCCAGAAAATGGTCTAGACTCCCCAAATGTAGGGCAGAAACTATCAGACTGCATGAAAAAGCAAGACTCAATCGTGTCCTGGCTGCAGAAAAAACAAATTTTAAATAAAAATAAAAATAGGGTGCCTGGGTGGCACAGTCAGTTAAGCATCCAACTCTTGGTTTTGGCTCAGGTCTGATCTCAGGGTGGTAAGATTGAGTCCTGCAGTGGGCTCACTCTCAGCTCAGAGTCTGCTTGAGTTTCTCTCTCTTCCCTGTCCTGCCCTACCATGTTTTTTTTTCTCTCTCTCAAATAAATAAGTTAAATCTTTAAAATAAAATAAAAATAGGGATGCCTGGCTGGCTCAGTGGTTGAGCATCTGCCTTTGGCTCAGGTTGTGATCCTGGGGACCTGGGATTGAGTCCCATATCGGGCTCCCTGCAGGGAGCCTGCTTCTCTCACTGCCTGTGTCTCTGCCTCTCTTGGTGTCTTTCATGAATAAATAAATAAAATCTTTAAGAATAAAATAAAATAAAATAAAGTACATTGAGAGCAAAAGGGTGGAAAAAAGAAACACCATGCCAAAAAAATCATACACAATCTGGAATCACTATATTAATAGTAGACATTGTAAGTCTTTATTATGCAATATCTCTGTTTAATACAGAGTGACATACCTTTTCCTGAGTCAAGATATAATAATCCTAATTACACATATTATTGATAACTGAGCTTCAAAGCCAAACACAAAGTAAAAAATATTTAAAGCATAAAGAAGAAGACCTAGGACCTTTCAAGAAGGACTACTTATACTGAGAGCTGACATTTCAACTCCAATGCCTGAAGCCAGAAGAAAATGGCATAAATACTTAAAATAATGAAATTAATAACTGCTAGCATAGAATTCCATACATGGTGTAAACATTCTTTAGAAATGGACAAGAGAATCAAAGACATCATTTGTAATAATCCCACACTATGTCTCTCCTGGTATCTGTGTATCTCTTTCTTCAAAGAAGGAAAAAGATCTCCAATAGAAACATGAAAATCCAGGAGGATAAGAGTAAATATATTAGTTAAAAAAATCAAGAATGGCTAATAAACATAAGGGGAAAAGCTGACTTTAGTTAGTAATCAAAGCAATGACAGTGAAAATGAACTCAGTTCATTTAAATCTAAAAAAATTAAAAGTCAACAATATCAAATTTTGGTGAAGGTGTGGATCACTAAAACACTTGATCTGTTGGTGGACATGTAAACTGACAAATTTATTTTGAAAAATCTTTTGACATTATTAATAACTTTGAATATAACCCAGTTTTTTCTTAAGTGCACCAAAAGACACAAAATTTTTAGAGAAGGACTTCTTTGACAGTAGAAAACTGAAAAAAAAAAAAAAACCTCAAAATATCCACAGCACTGAACAGAAAAATAAACTGGAGTGTATTTATACAATGGGTTGCTTTGTATCGATGAAATTAGAAAAGCCAGATCAATTTAACCACATGGGTAAGTCTCAGAAACAGAAAAAGAAGTCAAAGATTGTCAAAAAACCTGTTAAGAGAATACTTTCAATTCAACTAAAATTAGAAAACATGCACAACCTAATAGCATGGCTTAGGGAGATCTCTCTCTCTCTCTCTCTCTCTCTCTTTCTTTTTTTTTTTTTTTTTTTTTTTTTAGGGAGATGTCTCAAATGGTCTCCAAAACAATTGACAATACCAGAGCCATCTGGACCAATGGCATTTTGCTTCCATACTTTCACCTTAATTTCCTAATTTCTCCCTGGAAAACAGATGCATCTTAATGTATTCTCACCTAGACCCATCCACAACCAATAATAACCATAGCAGAAATACTTTATGAATTTAATGCAAAGCTCAGATGTGAGAGAGCATAGAATTATGTGAAGGATTCCAAGAAGTGACTTAAGTACTGAGATTCACTGTTCTGTGTTCTTAGAGTTTGTAAATCTCAGTACTATTGATATTTGCGTTGGGATAATTCTTTGGGAAGATTATTCTGTGCAAGGATATTTAACAGCAGTATTTCCGGCCTCTACCCATTAGGTAGTAATCTTCAGATACTGTTAAATGTTCCTGGGCAGGTGAGGGATTGCAAAAAATTGCCCATGGTCAAGAACCACTCTTTTAGCTATCACTGGTGGAAGATTATATTTTAAAATGGCCATTCCTTGGAGTTTCTATAAGCATGCCAGAGACAGGGGTATGGCAAAGACTTGTGTTAGCAACATTTGCATTATAGAAAACTTTGGAGGGCTTCCAAGAAGTTGGACAGTCTTTGAAGTGCTGTACAGACTTTTCCTTTGGTAAAGCCCAGTCACCTGAGGAGGAAAAGCTTATTTGGTGTACCTTTAAGATATTCAGGAAAAAAAAGATGGGGAGTGCCCAGGTGGCTCAGGTTAAGTGTCCCACTCTTGATTTCGGCTCAGGTCATCACTTCAGGGTCATGAGATTGAGCCCCATGCCATGCTGATCATGGAGCCTCCTTGTCCATTCCTCTCTCCTCCTCCCCAACACCCTGCCCCCGCCATGCAGGTACACATGTTTTCTCTCTCCCTCTCTCTCTCTCTCAAAAAAAAATGATATTCAGAGCTTATCAGTATTCCTAATGTGTCAGACAAGTCACCAAAACTTCATGGGACAGGATCCAGTATTCATGAACACTTTCCATTCCATTTTTTAACTCAATACCTGTGACCTCGTGAAGACTTCAGGACTAATGCATCCTGATTCCAAATTCAAATTTCTCATTAATATTAATAGTCTGATGGTCTAGGACAGTGCCTTATTTTTTTGTTTTTGTTTTTGTTTTTTTGTTTTTTTGTTTTTTAGCTTTCTTTCCTCCCTCTCTCTCCTTCCTTCCTTCCTTCCTTCCTTCCTTCCTTCCTTCCTTCCTTCCTTTCTTTCCTTCCCTGTTTCTGCCCCACTGTCATCATGGTCTCCTTCTCCCTCTTCTCCTCCCACGCTTTCCCCCTTTTTCTTTTTCTCTTTTTCTTGCTTTCTTTTCACAAATCCTTATTTAAACCATTATAGCAGATATGCACTTCCTCAGTGTGTAAAACAAAACTTGGAGTGTTCTGTCTCCCCTGGTCAGCCCCCTACACCTGATCTTCCATGGTGGTCCCTGCAGTAATTTGGAAAATTTTCTTTGCATGTGACTAGATACACTGGAATCAAAAAGAGTTCTATGGTACCTACTTTAAAATCACTGACATAGGAAAAGTGAAACCTCAGGAGAAAATGAATACATACATAAGATCATAGACATATTGAGATATCTCAAGAATGTTAAAAGGGCATGGAAGACATAGGGTTCTGCTGAGTCAAGAAAATGAACAGAAGTAAATTTATTTATGTACAAAAAAGTGTATAATTGGGATGCCTGGTAGCTCCGTGGTTTAGTACCTGTCTTTGGCCTGGGGTGTGATCCTGGAGTCCTAGGATCGAGTCCCACATCTGGCTCCCTGCGCGGAGCTTGCTTCTCCCTCTGCCTGTGTCTCTACCTCTCTCTCTCTGTGTCTCTCATGAATAAATAAATAATAAATTAAAAAAAAACCATATAATCAATCAATGAAAACAGAATTTTCAATATTCTGGCATTTGATTTACTTGACCTCTTATTCTTAGAATTAATTAATTAATCAGGGTGTACCATTTGTTATAGAAAGCCACTGTTGTGTTTTGGAAAAAGCTTAATACCAAAGTATCTGGGTTGGCTTGAATTAACCTCTGTTCTATGGCCCTAGGAGAATCAACTACCTGTCTCTGTTTTTTTGTTCCAGATTGGAACTAAGAGCCATGCCCCCCTCTGAAAACAGTTTGGAAAATTACGTGAGGCTCCATATTTGAGAGTCACTTATAAAGTACTGTTATAGAGTATATAGTAGAAAATATTCTGTCGAATTCTCCTTTTATCCATTCTAGAAACTCTCAACAAAGACATGGTTGAATCTCTTTTTCTTGTTTATGTATTAAAAATGAAAGTTTAAAGTCGTAATGTCTTTAAAATGTGTGAACACCTTTTTCCATATACAGCATCCAACTAAAGGCAAAAGTAGAGACGGTAAGTGTATTTGGCCACAACAGTAGCCCCGATTTCAATCAAGCCCCCTTTAACCTTTGCTATGGCGCTGATCTGCAGCTTTGTGACATGCCCGGGGTTCCTCTTTAGCTCGTGAAAACTGGTAGGGTTCTCTGAAAATGGTTTATAAACAAATTGTGGCTGCTCTGAAACTAGGGCAACTGATATCTTGGGCTTCATCTGTTTAGTACTTTAGACCTGGTCCTGATGTTACTGTTCATGTATTAAATATTGGCTGTGGGCCTTCCGAATGTCAATGTATGCGGATGGATGGCCTTAGGTCTTTAACCATAAATGTTAATGCTAAGAATGATGATTTTTTTTTCTTTTTGTGACTAGATACACTGAAATTGAAAACAGCAGGAAGGTATAAACAAGATATGTTTACTTTTTTTTTTCTCCTTCGAGACTGAGAAGGATTGAAATGCAAATAAAATGATGAAGGCTACATTACAAGTTGAAATGATGTAAACTTGTCTTTTCTAAGTCTTGGAATAGTTTTTCTTTGGTAAGATGGATCTGATCTTTCCATAAAATAAGGCTCAACGGAATTTAAACCTATATAAATATGCTTTCAAGAAAATAGTTTCTCAGCAGCTTCGATTTTCAAATGATTTTAGATGAAGTTGTTGAAAGATCCTATTCTCCTTTTTCTATGTGAAATTCAATGAATATTTCATTAAAGACTAGTAAATAGAATGTTGATTTTTTTCTTTTGAATCCTAATATTGTTTGTATTGTCAGTCTAAATGTGTGAGAATGGTGCCAAGAGATTTATAAACCCCTAGATGCAAGAGATGCTATTATATGGAAGACTTTTTTTCTTTTTCTATCTACCAGATACATCAAGTAATACCTGCTTTTGTGTTATCCATGCCCCAAAAAACTTGATGACTAAGAATAACATTACCATGACTGTTCTTATAAAAGCAAATGGGGAAAAAAAAGTATATTATTCATTTGAATTTTTTTCTCTAATTTTAAATAACTCTTTAACATATGTGGATAAGTAATTCTCTTATGATGTTCAACTGACAATGTTTATATGAATTTAGGAAAAAGCCAATTTATGATATTTATAGCAGTGGTTCTACCTTTATGAGTTAGTTGTGTTACACTTTAAATTGGCAAAAAAAAAAAAAAATAGATTAAAAAAAGAATAAAAACTGAAAAGAGTATTTAATTGTTTTTAATGTAACATTTCAAAGTATTGTAGTTACCCCTCGATATAATACTTGGTTTTTATTATGTCAATCTGACCTAACAAGATAAATAAATAAAGTGGGAAAGGCACCAGAAACATGTAAGACTTAAGTTCTTTCTAGTTTGTTTTAACCATTTAAGTAGGAGGTCATCTAGGGGCCAAAGTCAGGAAATTCCTAGCTAATGCCTGCACAACATGCCTTCATTTGATGCAATTTTGAAGCTGTTTTGTCAACATTCACTGAAGATAAATTATATCACTTTTAAAACAGGTATAACCAATCAGACACCTCCACCATTGGTTATCAAATTAACATGAATGATTTTTTTTCGCTTTTTTCTATTATATATTAGACTCCTTCAAATTTCTATTCAAAGTAAGTTGTTCATTGAAAGATAATTTTCTGAAATGAGACTCAACATGTTCCAAGCTGTGGTAGAAAACCTGTTTATCCTCTCTATAGAGGCTGAAATCAGTCATCTTTACAATTTTCCTATCATTGATGACATCCTTTTATGAACCAAGCTTACTGTAAGTTTGTTCTCCCTTAAAATCAGTTATATTTGTTGATATTTGCAAATACTTTCTATTTCTCAAATTAAAGAATGGATTCACCACCACAGAGAGTCCAACTTTTTAGCAATTGGAGGTTAGCAATGATTTTCATCTTTCATAGTTCCTTTCATTTAATTAGATACAGAGTTCTTTGATTTCCTAATACTGGGAATGAATTTTTAAAGTGCCATGAATTCCCTGTGTTCAGGGAATAGGGGCTCTTTCTCACAGAATTATGTAGGATAAAATTCTAGTCTGGAAATTAGCTTGATGCCCTAAAAACCTTGGGCTGTTAGGGTTGGGGAGGTCTGGAGATTTAATTCTGGTACAGGAATCACAAAGCTAATGCCAGACAGCTGGGGACTGTACATGTATAGGTGGCAGGTAAGAAAATAGGAAGGGCTCAGTAGGAGTTCCAGCCCAGGGAACACTCTTCAAATTCAACCATGGAGAAGATCTTCAGTGTTGGTTCGGTCCACCAGCCACCAATCTGACACTTGGGATTCCCTTCTAGCTGGATTATTCATAATGTGAAGAAGTTTGGACCCAGAGGAGAAAACTGACATGCCCAAGGTCATAGTATTATACATACAGCAAGACTCAAATGAGTCTTCCAGCTCATAATTCATATTTATAAAGCAAAGTAAGGAATCATAAGTCTGGTGTCTTATGCTCATGTTATTGATGCATTAATTCTTGGGGCACCATGTGGGTGCTAAAGAAGATGGGCCCACCTATTCATCTTACATATAAAAGTGAATGAGTAGCATGTGTTGAGTTAGTAAATGAAGTAACCTTAAGGTCTAGCGGGATTTCTTTTTTGAGGGTGGAGACATATTGTCGGTTTTCTCATCTTCACAAATATAGACCATTTAAAGGAAAGCAATGCACACTTACATAACAAAAAATGTTTCCAAAATGGTCTTAGAGAGAAAGAGCTTATTCTTATAAATCAGATATTATTTGTTATAATAGGTAACATTTAGGAAATCTGAATTAATATGTTGTTTCCAGTGCACAAATTTCATGCATTTTTAGAAATTCACAAGGTATATAAATATGTATTAAAATATCTGTTGATTTTTATTTATTTCAATGAAGCTAACATTTTGTGCTACTGGAGTCATTAGATCTTATGTGGACCATATCTCAAGGATGTTGCTTAAACTTAAGTGTTAACAAAATAATGCTTGCATATACTTTTGTTATGAAATGCATCCTCAATGTACATGTTCATGTAAGTCATTTTTCTGAAGGCACTACTTTTGCTTTAAAAAGGAATCTCCAAAATTCTCAATTTGGGAAAATAAAATCTCTAAATGAAATGGTGTAAGTGTTAAATTTCTACAGAGGTTAAAAGAAACAAAAAAGCTGTGATCACTTGGCAAGAAACTACATAGAACACTCACTTTGATGAAACTTTATGAACCTGAAAGACTGGCTTCCTCACTCTCAGTTTGCTCATAAGCAAATCTCCGGGAATAAGAAGAGAGATGAGATTTTTGTTGTAATTGATCCAAGGACCTGATAAGTCATGAAACATACTCTATAATCTGCACACATTCAAATTTTCATACATAATGTAAAAGAAAGACCATGTTGTAGGTTGACACTATCCTTTACATATCTGCATAGGCTACAATGTGAATTATTCATAATTTCACAATTAAATTAAAAATTTCTAGAATGCATATTGCAGAACTTACATAGAGAATACAGTATATAAATGTCAAACTGAATTTGTTCTAGATGCTCCTATATTCCTTTTGTTATCACATAATTGTATGTCCTAAGATTGGCTCAAAAAAAAAAAAAAAAGAACCCAAGCAACCTATTTCAATAAAGGAAGCACTTTAGTGTAAGGTTGGCTTATAGAAGACCAGAAATCAAAGTAAATCATGTAAATAAAAAAGTCCAGTTTTGAAGAAGGATCTCTAAAAGGCTGGCTATCAGCCCATCCACAACTATAGTAAAAATGCGACCAAGCAACAGCTCCTTTCACTTCGTGTTTTACTTTTCCAGACATTCCAAGCTCAGTCTGTCAGGTGGATTTTTCTCAGCGATGTGAATAAACTTAGACAAGCTTTGTGGCTTGTTCTCCTTCCTCCTAAAACTTGTGAACCAAATTATGTGTGTGTGAAAGGCAGAGGCTTTCCCTTTGGAATAGGAAATACGTTTAAAGCACCTTGCGCAGTGTCTTACTTATACATCGGTTCGCTGCAGAACAATTAATAATATTGATGTTATTTCAGCATTGTCTTACTTCTAACTGTGGATGGTAGAGAAGAGAGGCATAGGGAAAGCTTATCATAGGGAAAGCTTATGGTTAGAATCAAACTTCCAGAAATGCTATTTTTCTGATACAGTTTCAGCTTCACAGAGTTTTTAATAAAGAGTATTTAATAGCTGAACAATAGCTGATGTTGTTCATATTTCTAAAGCTTTGTAAACCAACTTTGCAGATTAGCAGAGTCTCACAATTGCAGAATTGAAGTAAGTTTTCATGAGTTGACACCACATTATGGCATGGGCATGGACAGTATTCTAACCTGGATGCACTTTGCTAGTAAATTCTCACACCACTAATAGAGCAGCATGGATAAACATAGTATAAAATAGTAGACATTTGCAACTGTCCATTTTTCTAACCTCTCAGTAAACTCCACTTACTTTATAATAGATATATCAAAAAACCCAACAGCATGAAACATATAAACCAGTTATTCAGATATAAATATGGATGTATATTAAAAAATAATTTAGGTAGTTGTAATTTTTATTGCATGGTGTTTTGGTATTATGCTACATTTCTAAATTAAGCTATATTTCCAATGATGTTGCTTCTAATAGACACAAATTCATTAGGGTGCCTGGGAGGCTAAGCAGCTAAGTATCTGCCTTCAGCTCAGGTCATGATCCTGGGGTCCTGAGATGGAGTCCTGCTTCTCCCTCTGCCTCTGCCTCTCCTTTTCTCTCTCTGTCTCTCATGAATGAATAAATAAAATCTTTAAGAAATCATTAGAAGTGTTTTTAGTTAAAAAGAAATCCCACGTATTTTAAGAAAAAAATTTTATTAGAACTTGACCAAAATATATGTTCAGAGCCAAATCCAAGAGTAGTAAAATAAATCTCTTATTTATTAGAAATAGGAAACTGGACCTTGCAAAAGAACAAATGTATCACATAAAAGGGAATACAATTTGGTTTACCCTTAAAATTACAAGATGTACCTAGTACTTAACCGTATTATACCAAATGCACTAAGTAAATAAACATATATTTTTGACCTCAAATATCTGACAGAATGGGTCTGTAAATAAATGTGTTCTTATGTCAGAGTATTTGCAAAGTTGTCCTTTCCTTATCTGTCAGGAATCACATCTAACGTGCTTCTTGCTCCACTGGAGAACATCCAAAGCAACAAAACTATTGAAAAGAATTTAACTTCCTTTGCTGGTGAGGTGATGGTGACCTCACCAACTCCAGAACAGGAAACTGGATAGTCCTAAAATCAGCTGTTTCCAGGAGGGGGGGAAAAACCATAATCTTTTGGTCACTACATGGTAATTTCCCTTCTATCTATCTCTCATTTGTGCTTTATGAAAATGATAGCTCTGACAAGGGCTATGGGATTTTGTGGTCAGTGGCCCGTCTACTTCAGAAGACAGTATAAGTCACAGGAAAACATAATGATTAATATTTAGGACTAAGAATTGTGTTCACCTTTTCCAGCTTTTAAGTTGCAAAATAAGGTACATACCATGGAAAGTTGGTCTTCTTTGGCTATAAAATTCTTTATGCCAATTTTAACACATTCAGAATTTCTCATAATCTGAGTAGAAAATAATGACTGTATCTGTTCAAAGGAGAATTTGTGATTTTTGCCTATATGTACTGTTATATTGGATAAATAGACAGGGAACAGAAACCCACAAAGTGCCAACAGATGAGACAGAAGGTGTGGCCGCAACCATGGATCTTTCTAAAACACAGAAATGCTCCTTTCCCCTCTCCCCCAACACTTGCCACAATCATCATGTAGTGAAAATTCTTTCCAAAAGATTAATTAATCTCTGACATTGAAGAAATAGCATTCCTTATTCACTTATGGAATGTACTTTTAAACTTTAAAAGGTAAAATAAGAAGTAAATGCTGTCTGGCTGGATTCTTCATTAATAAAGTCAATGACAGATTTTTTTTTTTTTAACACTTTCACAGTCTGATCAGTTCGGCACTCAACGACTGAAGCTGTCATGAACAAACTTGATTTTTACATAGATTTTGATTTATTATTTATTTATTTATTTATTTATTTATTTATTTATTTGAGAGAGAGAGAGAGAACATGAGCAGAGATGGGAGTAGGGCAGGGGGAGGGGCAGAGGGAAAGAATCTTAAGCAGACTCTCTGCTGAGTGCAGAGCCCCATGTGGGGCTCGATCCCACAACCCTGAGGTCATGACCTGAGCCAAAATCTAGAGTAGGCTGCTTCACTGACTGAGCCACCCAGGTGCCCTAGGAGGAAGTGCTTCATGCAACAGGCAGTGACAGCTTAGAGATAACCAACAGCACTCTCCTGATTTAGGAGAGATTTGCCATATGACAGTACCTGCAATTGAAGTTATAGTTGAAAAAGTGGAGAATGGTAGCTTCTGGTTTCCTGCCTGCCAAAAAAAAAAAAAAAAAAAAAAAAAATCTCAGATGGTCTCTGATACAGGGAAGCTGCTGTGTTCATTCCACTGGGCAAAAGGAGTTAACACAGCTGCGTTCTCTGGGCAGCTCAGAGAAGTTTGCAACTTAGGGAAAGTCACTTCTGTTTATTTTTGTGTGTAGGTGTTGTTTAGTGTGTATGTGGGATGGGAATAACAACCCTGTTGGAATATCACTTTGAAAACTCCTATATAAGTGTGGAGTAGAATCGCATTACTATGATGTAGCTTTTGGCAAACGTACTGTAAACTATCGTAAATAAGTGATCCTGTGCAGGTCCACAAATAAATCTGCTTCCACAGGAAACTGCTCGGCACATTTATTAAAATGCAATTCCCTATTATATTAAATTTCATGTTGGGAAGCTTTTCTTTCAAGTCCGGAACTTTGTTAACTGTGTTGCCCTTTGCTTCTGAGAAGGCCACTGTTATTTATTTGCATGTCTTGCCTGTGAAACACAAAACAGAGATGAAAATTAATTCTGTGTACTGTATATGATGCAATAATTATAATTTAGAAATCCCAAACCTAGGAAACTAAAAATGTGTTAATGTTTTAAAACTACAATCTTTTTCTCCCATAAAGAAATTGTTTACGTGGATTAGATTCATTTTACTGTATTTGCCTGAGAATTTTCATAATTAAACAGAAAGCAATACATTTTTTGTATAGCTGTATATGTTTACAGTAATTCTTCATATTTAAATGGTGAAAATATATTAACTGTATTATGAATTCATGGTTTATATACATTTTCATTAAATATTAATCGAAATAGCATAAGCATGGAAATATTTTTAAAAATAACAGTGCAGAATTAAATTCTTTATTTCATTTTATTTTTTTTTAGAATTAAATTCTTTAAAAGATTTCTGTCAAGGAACTCAACTGTAACATTGGAGAATTAGTTCTATTTTTCTTTTATTTATTTTTGTCTTCCTTTCTTAGATTGAATGGTAATATTCTTACTACTTAATAGAGATATTGAAGATGTTCATATTGCTTGATTAATAGTTGTTTTAACATTTCGTGATTAACATAAATTCAGACATTTATATCTTTAGGCATTTGATTTTGTTTTTTCTAAAATGTGATAATTTCTTCAATGGTAACATGTGTGAAGCTAATCTTAGGTAAGATTTCTAGTTTTTTTTCTAAGTGTTTCTCAATGGGCAATAATGCTTGGTCAATTCTTTGCTGTAAAAACACAGCTTTTATTTTTTTTTTCACTGTTAATGAATGATTTCCAAGCAAAATTCTACCAATGCTAATAAAACCCAAAACTTATTATTGGATTCTTACTGAGTATTTATTGGATACTGTGCTAGGTATCTTACATAGGATATCTGTGAATCCCTACATTAAAATCTACTGATTATTTGTTATATTAATTTAGTATTAAGGAAACTAAGCCATTAAGAGTTTAAATAATTGGCCCAAGATTATATAGCTAATGAGTAGAAAAACAGATTTTAACTTGTTTGTCTGACTCAATAATATAAAGTTAAATCAGTAGGTCTGCATAGAAGTATAGAAGGACATTAAGGATGTGCTTGGCTAAAGTTCTATTAGAGATTATCCTAATTACCTTAAGTATTTACAGAAAGACTTTTGCAATAAATAATTTGATGTTTGTAGAACATCTGAAGGCAGAACAATGGATATTCCTTAGCAAGGAAGAAACATTTGTGAATTCATCTTGCCAAAATGAGTATTTCAATGAGGATGAAGTATTTTTCTTTCAGTTATAAGTTTCTAGAGATATATGATGATTTTTTTATGATTACTTTTAAAATTTCCCAAAATGCATCTGAAATGAATGCATTTAGCAACTCATGGTAGAGCCATGAGGATAGTCAGGTCTTTGGGGTAATTGCACACATGGTGAATCCATGGGTAGCAATTGACTTAAGCTAACAAAGAACTAAAATTAGATTATTCTGCTTCATGAATTTTCTTGGCTTGTAGGTAATACACAGCACTAAGAATAGATGGTAAAACGTTATCAAATTCTTCTGAGGATCATGTTACAGAGAGTCTCATTCTATCGACACTCCTAGCCCTAATGTACTTCCTTCAGTTTGTCCTCCATACTGATTTCAGCCAAAATTTGTACTACATTTTTGTGCTTTAGTTTTAATTCTTTTATTTGTTTCTGACTGATCTGAGCATAAGGTTTATAAGGAATCCTCAATATTCTGGTATCAGGACACCATTCCAACAAAAGTCTCATCGTATTTGTACAAACTGTCTAGTCCATCCCCTCTAGTCTGTAGTTTTGAATGTCCTGATCTCTGTGTCTTCCCTTTGTCTGGGATAAACTTATTTCCCATTGTGATTCCTTTAAAATCTATTTGAAGAATCATCTCATTTGGCTAAGTGTCTTCTTCTGAGCATTTCCTCTGAAATTTTTTTAACACTTTGGGCACATCTATAATATACATGTATCATTATGCTTATTGTTTTTAGCTCTGTCTCTTCTAGAATGTTATGACATTTTTGAGGGCTGAGACTCAGTTCTGATATTAATTTAATTATGAGAAATGTCCCCAACTCCATAATTTCTCAAATGCTTAATATATACCACAGATGCCCAGTAGCCACAAGAATAGACCACTGAATTTAATGCATCCTTTAAAATAAGTCTGTTCGTTTTATTTTTGTCCCATCTTATACAATTTTCTCTTTTTTCCAGTATCAACTACACTCATCATATTATGCATTAAATCCTCACACCACATTCGTTTATATGGGAAAGTTTGTACTGTTTTACCAATCTCTTCCTATTTAACCGCAATTTCAATATGTAGCAATTTCTCAATAAATATTTGAAGACTGTGCCATAAATATGCTCATGGGAATCAACAAAAAAAGTAAAAACCAAATGAATCTTCTGAAAGGTAAAATGTAAATCTCTAAATGATCTCTAAATTGTTCCTTTTCACATGTACGAAACAGTTTGAACAGTGTATCAGTACAGAAGTCCACACGATTCTATGCTATATTAACAAACACCAAATACATGTAACAGAAATAATTTTTTCCAATCTGAGTTTGACTTCTAGTCACTTTTTCTCTTTTCCTTTTACAGTTAATAAGTCAAGTTTAATATAAAGGCATAGTCCACACATTTACTAGGCATCTTCCTTCATGTGAAACATTGCTTCAGAAACTGTTTCAAATGCCCTTTGTATAAAATGAGGTGTTCCATATTTTATTATGAAATTGTGGGATGCTCTGCTCTTTTAGTAAATGTTATATTGGGGGGATTCCCTCAAAATTTTTAGTGGTTAATGTCTAATCTATTAATTCCCTCAGCATGACAGCAGCAAACAAGTTTTTAAGGGTTTCCTGAGTATAAAATCTGGACCCAAATCTCTAGCTATATAATTTCATCAGCAGGAAGTGCCTTTTTGCAGACCTTTACTGCTGGTCTGATAAAACCACTGATTCTGCTGCTGTTGATAAACTCCCTACATTAAAGTCTTCAACCTTCAACAATTTTCAATTCCAAGCAAAACCTAACAGTTTTATTTTCTGTGTGCTTCTCATTTACCCAGAGTAATATGCTGTCCTTTCCCACAGCGTATCAGGTTAGCTCAGCTCACGATGGTAAGAAAAGTTTCCTGAGGTTCATTTTCCAGAACACTAGCTGCTTCACATTGACTGGATTGAAACTCTTCTCCCCCCCAAACTAATAATGAGGGTGCCTTTACATTTTCATCCATGGTGGAAGGAGAAAACTCAGACTGATGACTAACTTACAGTTGAACTTTCTCTTTCGTCTGTGGATTTTCAGGGGGAAAAAAAAAAAAAGCTACTCTGTAAAGCCCTCCTAGGACTTTAAGCACAAAAAGCTAAAAAAATATCAGAGGGAAGCACCCTAAGGGAAGCATGCGTAACTAAGCAATCAATGACCACAGGACAGTTGGGGAAGGTGGATGCCAATACCAAGTGAGATCAGAAGTGGGAGGAAGAGAAAATTTTGAGCTTAATTTTAGAAATCAGATTTCAGCTGCCAGAAGAACTGTATGGCAAGTATCAAATGCAACAATCAATTGAGGCCCGGGTGCCATATTTCAGATACACCAGAAATCTAGTGAAATTTTAATGGGGACAGAGGAAGAGATCGGTATACATCTACTCCTACTTGTTAACAAACATTTCTATAGAGTAGGGCGGTACAAAAATACTTCTAGACAGGTTAGGACAGCAACTCATTTAGCTTCTTGGTCAGAGTATCCTGTGAATGAAAGATTGGGTATGAAGGGGCATTTTGGGGTTAGTGGTGGTGGTGATAATGTCCATGAATCCCAGTGTCAGAGGCTCATAGGCACCGCGTATCACATGCAGGGAACCCTGGCCTATGCTACAGAATGAATGTGGGGTAGACACATGTGCAAACAGACCACACAGACATTTGCCTTTACCTCCAAATTAAGGCTTATTTTGGAGGAGAGAATGTGTGAGGGGGCTTTTGGAGCCGTGGATTAGCTTTGTTTCTTGAGTTTCAAGATGCATGCTTTAAATACCAGAGACATGGTATTTACATGGTATTTACATTAATACATGGTTGGGTCCCAGTATTACCTCAGACTCAGAAGGGCTGATCAGCTTGGTCATTTGCTTAGATACCAGTAACTGAACCATATTAGAGTAGATGTTCTGACAGCATTTACGTCAAAGTCCCTTTGTAGTCAGTTTAGTTCTTCTAGTGAAGACCAGTGTGGGTGCCTTGAAGTCAGCAATTAGCTTGGCAAAGGTGTCAACAATCAATGACCTTTTTGTTCCTCAGTCTGGTGAGTCACCTCTGCATGGCCTCTCACACAGAAGTCATTTCGACTAGAGTCAAAGGAACTTCCTAGAGCTTTCTCACTGCTGCAGAACATTAATGTTTCAGTTTTCATTTCACGATTCCCTTGTCTGACATGAAGAAGGAATATGCATGGATGGAAATAGTATTTTCATAACTTACACACCAAAAAGAGACCATGTGATGGCCATGGTTAAAGAACCAAATCTGTACTAACAAAAATTACAGCTGGTCAAGTGTGTTAATTTTAGGGATCAGTGTCTTATTCTACAAAGAAAAATCTTTATATGTGAAGCCCTAGTGAATAAAGCCAAATCAGCTGTCAAATAGTGTGGGTCCAAGTAGCCTTGTATGTATTCAGTCGTGTGACTCTGTGAAAATTTTCTTAGATTTAATTTAGTTTTCAGAGGCAGCTAATAACAGCTGACTCGTGCCCAGTTTTTAAGAGTAAAAGGAGAAGATAATGTGCAAACTTTTCTGTCTTCAGAAAAAGTCTTCAAGTAAATTTGAAAAGGCATTCTTTCTGTTAACTTATTGTATAAATTTAGCAACAAAGTGAACATTCAGAAGAAATATGAATCGTTATTATTTCACTATGTCAACACACAAACCACTTCCTTGCTTTCACGATCTCTTCCAGTCCTTCACCATTATATAAAATTCACTACAGTGACTTTTACACCAGGCTCTTCCAATGATGTGTTTCCCATCACCTGTACTAAAATGTGACTTTGCAGAACCAGCAAGAAGTCCACTCTCCTCCACCTCAATGGTTGTAATTTCCACAGCATTAACTCAGCAGCTCATTCTTCTACAACTTACTGCATAATCCTTTGATTTTTTTTAAGTCTGTGTACCCATCCTCAATTGCTATTAAATAGTCAATCGGAGAAGGACAAACAGTGTATGTTCTCATTCATTTGGGGAATATAAATAATAGTGAAAGGGAATATAAAGGAAGGGAAAAGAAATGTTGGGAAATATCAGGAAGGGAGACAGAACATAAAGACTCCTAACTCTGGGAAACGAACTAGGGGTGGTGGAAGGGGAGGAGGGCGGGTGTTGGAGGGGAATGGGTGACGGGCACTGAGGCGGACACTTGACGGGATGAGCACTGGGTGTTTTTCTGTATGTTGGTAAATTGAACACCAATAAAAATTAATTAAAAAAATAGTAAATAAAATAAAGACCAGAAATCTGGGCAGTGTAGGTCTGTATGATTCCTTAGGGGAAAAAATAACATAACATTTTCTTTTCTTTTTTTGAATATAATGCTATATATTTCTTTAATGTTACAGAAAGAAATGTACTGTAAATTTCTATCTTAGGGACTACTCACCTCTAAATTTCTTGAAGAACTTTACTTCTTTTTGAAAATCTATCATTACTGTCTAAAGACAAATTGCATTAAATGCATCACAAAAACTCAAGTTCTCTGTCATAGCAAAATGAGATCAATTGCAAATTCACAGTATATATTTGCTATATCCCAAAGAAAAAGTAATCATAACAAAACCCAGCAGATCTAAAAACAAAAAGTACTGGTTTCAGTAGACACCTCCAGCAATAGCACTGCTTGGTTCTCTTCTAGACAAGGGGTACAGCAATGCAGGAACCTAGCGAGGTTTGCTCTCTGGTGGACAATAAATGAGTAAGCAGAGAAACTCTTCATTCCACAGACAAACACGTTAAGGTATCAAGGTCCAGGGGGATCTGACAACTTGCTCAAAGCAGCACTGATGAGGTGTGGTAAAGCTGAAAAGAGAAGTCAAATATTGTGATTGTACATCCCTTTTTTGCATGTTTTCCTTTTCTAAACAATTCTGCTTGAGATATGGACACAAGATTTTCCTTATAATTGGGATATATATGTATGTAATAATTATGGCTACTTTAATTTTAAAAAGCAAAAAGTATAAGAATAAAAACTTAGACGACTTCCTTTTATATAAGAAGAAATGAGTAAAAAGATGGTGGGAAGGATTCAAGTTTGAGGAAGGAAGATGATTTGAGGGAGAGATTGGACTGGTGCTTAGAGAAGTGGCTAAATTCTTTAAAGAAAAGATGATTTAAACATATTTTCCCAAGGTAGTTTAAATGACTGCGTAGCAAAGATGGCAAATGGAGAAGATGACTTCCCAAGGCTTTTTCTGGGCCGATACGTTTAATGTGAATGTTCATGTCAAATTGTTTCATTAAAACATAGGTAAAGACATGTCTACGTCTCCACCCAAGCACTGTGTGTCAGTGAAACAAGTACAAAACAATAGTGTTTCAGAAATACTTAAAATGAAAGGATGAGCTCTTATATTCTGTGTGGTACAGCATGCACATGGAAATGATGCATTTTTCTTGTTTAAGGCTGGAGTAAAAACAAATAATTTGTAGCAATTATTCCAAAATATGAGAAATAGAAGCACCAGAAGCCTGACGAGCACCATCAAAGGGTTTTACAAATCATCGAATAAAAATCATAATTTGACTTTTAGACAGTCAGTTGCCCTTGCATTTTTTTCAAGTTCAGTTATTGTTGAGCTTATTCGGGTTATCTCTTTTTGCCAAGTACAGACAGCAAAATTTAAAGCCACAGCATATAGAAAAATAGATTTGAAGCTTAGCCAGGGCCACTTTGGATATTTCCAGAAAAATAAATACAAACTTTATTTTAGTTGGTGGGGCAGGGGAGGCATGCATAAAAGATAAGTAAATGCATTTTCATGACAACTATAATAGGCTGGCAGAGAAATAGTCTTTGGGATTTCAGAAGTTAGAAAGAGATGTAACTATGCCCCTTTCCTTTTACCTACCATCTTTTCTTTGAAAAGGAAGGGAAAAATGAAAGAAGAATAAATTTCCCTAGAGTCCAAAGGGATGAGCATCTAGAAAAATTAATGTAACTGTGATGTTTTCCGTAGGAATCACTTTGGAGGCTAGGGTGGCAGTTTTGATAAAGTCGACTGAAATTAAAATCTTCTTGGTCTAGTTAGGTTTTTCTTAACGCTTGACACAACTGTCTACACTACCTTGATTTTTCCTTAAGGTTTTTGAGAGAGAACAGAAGAACAGACATACAGACTCAGAACATCTTCCCAATTTTGGGATAAAATTTCACTTAATGCAATTGTGCTGCCAGTGGTATGGATAGAATGGTCTGGTTCAAAAAAATGTTTATGTAACATGGCTGCATGGCTTCGAGATCTTTTAAATTCTTTCCTGAGAGCTTCAGTCATTCAATATTCACTCATCCAAAACCCTTTATATTCTCAAATATCTCAGTCCATTTCACTGTAAGAGCCAAGCATTGAGTAGGAGGAGAAAATACAATAAACATAGATATTTCAAAGTTTTTATTTTCTCTTTGACTCTTAAAAAACTAAAGTGGAAAGATATTTAACACAATAGTTCTGATATTTCAAAATCCATAGCTTTCAACCTCAGACTATCACATCACAACATAGAGTTTGGTGCCTTGGAAATCAGGTTCTTTCTTTCTTTCTTTCTTTCTTTCTTTCTTTCTTTCTTTCTTTCTTTCTTTCTCTCTCTCTCTCTCTCTCTTTCTGTCTTTCTTTCTCTTTTGTTTTCTTTCTTTCTTTCTTTGCATTAGAAAAGACTTTGACTTCATCTATATTTTGTCATTGAAGAAATCAAGACTCGCAGCCCTCAAGTTATTTATTTTATCCACAATCAGGTAGAACAAGAATCCAGTCATTGTTATTTCAAGTTCAATGCTTTCTGCACTACATGATGCTACCGTTCTGTTTAGAGGTTGAGATCAGGCCCAGAGTCATAAATATGAACATTTCTTGTCACCAAGATGTTCAACAAGAAATGTAAAATGAGTTATATTCTTCTGAGATATTGAATGCATTCTGAAAATCATTCAATTGATAACAATTAGCAGTTTTAGATGAGTGGATGAGTATCATGGAGTGAGGATTGAAGCTAATTAATGAGGAATTCTGGGTAATCGTGTTCTTCCTTTCCCGTTGGATGGTTAGACATTAAACCCTGGAGTTGTCAAATGAGTAACACCTTTGCATCAGTATTAAGTTCACACACAAAGAAAATTAATTACAGGAAAGCTGTCTCAAACCCACTTTGTCAACTCTCTCGACAGGAAATTCTCACTTAGGCAGGAAAAGTCAAATACCGCTGTCTTAAAATATCCTTGTTTTTATAAGCCTGCTCTCTCTCTCTTTTTTTCTTTTGCTACTGAAGGAGAGATGATAGTTTAGAAGTTCTTTAAGTTCTTTCTTTTTTTCTTTTTTGGAACACAGAGAGACAAACACATCTATATGAAAGATTAAGGTTTAGTGAAACAATAAACCAGATCTAGAGCTAATTCCCACTAGACTGTCATCAAGTAGTGTCCCCCCTAATGCAAATTGTAAGTACTTGAAATTGTTCTGCTTAGCACTGAATTCATACTCATATCATCACTGGGCTCCAGAAAGAGTCACGTGTTTCTTATTTTAGAAAATGGCTAGCAAGGCAGCACCCATGTCCCAACTAGGAGTGGGGAAATGTAGTAATTAGCTAAAGTCATCCTGGCTCATCTAATTTCCATTTAGAAGTTTCTATTATAATTCCACTTAACTTGTCCTTTTCAAACAAATACATTGAGGCATTTTATTCATAAACTTTAATTACTTGAAAAAGGTTCCCTTTTTTTGCATAAATATAGATTGTGAATTTTGAATTAAGATATGCTGATTTGAGAGTTTTGGTAACCTTGGAAAGGGTATCTGTGGCAGGAATTCTTGAGTCCTTTGCTTCAGATCTTCATAATTTTCTAGGATACTGCCCTCAGACAAAGTGTAATGACTCTGTATTGTCTTCGGTATGACACAGCTCACTCAATATTCCAAGGTGGGCATTCTATTATTCCTCACTTACTACTGGGAGTTCCTGGCATTGACCATGATTCTTTTAGGTTTCTGAGTGAAAAAAAGTATGACATTATGCACTACTCTGACCTTTTAAAAACCTGTTACCCACTCAAAATTTTGTCTGAGATTTAGGTATCTTATTGGAAAATCTCCATGCATACTTAAATCTTAGTAAAATAATACTGACAATGTATGGACTTGAGTATAAGTTATATGTCTATTAATATTTAAAGGCTGTTTCAGATAGCAAATTTTGGTTTTAATCTGATATTAATAATGTTAAGTCAATGGATCACACTATGTTTTCTACTGTTCATCCAAAAAAAAAAAAAATTTAGATTTTGGAAGCAGCTCTTGCTTAAACCCATAATACTATCTAATAACTATGTTGATAAAGGGAAGACTGGTAAGATTATAATAAATTGAATAACCTAGATAAATGTTCCTAATTTTTACAAGTTACATTTTAAGGTCATATGAAACTTCATATTAACATGCATAAAATAATAGACTATGTCGTATAATTCATAAAACAGTTGAGTTACTTGTCCTTTCACAAATGAAATACTATATATAAAGTTAAAACTTAAAAACTAGTCACGGAAGTTATTTTTCATATATTAATCTTTTGATAGTAAAGTGTTATCCATTTGTAAAAAATAAATTAACAAATTTTCTTTTACTATTCAGCAATAATTTTCTTCACCAAACCTTTATTGAGTGCAGAACCTATGTAAGCATGATAAATGGGAAGTAAAAATGAGCACCGAGGAGTATTAGGCAGAGTAAGGAAGGAATTGGACAGGGAGGTTAGAAAGGTCTGATTTTCCAGACTACATCCCCCTGATGTGTACAGAAATACCTTCTAACATAACACAAGTAAAAATTAAAGATAAAATCTATGAAACATCTTTTTTCATAGGATGAATGAGGAAGAAGGAAGTAAGAGAGGTAATCAGAGACAGATAAAGTACAGTTTTCCAAAGTTAAGGTATTGTTGAGTTGGGTTTGGCTTGAAAGTTGTGCCACTTTCTGGTGGGCTTTGGGCTAAGTTTTAAGGAAGGACAGAAGAGAAAGCTTGAGTCCCAGACAAGGTGAGACTTGAAGTCAGAGGCCTCTCCATTAAGTAAGGACCTGTAATGCTCATACGGTAAAGAAGAAAAATGCACCCATTAAGGAAGAGCTATGTGGATTAACCAGTGCCCAGACAAGAGTAGAAAAAAAGTCTCTGCTGAAATTTGCTAATTATAAGCCCATATTCATAGCTGTGGATGAAATTCACACTGTTTGCATGACCCACAAAATAGCAAGCTGAAAATTCAATTTAGTCATGCTGGGTTGGAAGCATCCCAAAGGACCTGGAAGAAGTAAACATAAGTCTCCCCAGTGAAATATATTTTCAACTAGGACTCAAATTAATTCTGATAAAATTCCAAGGAAATTAGCTCCTATTGAAAAAATTATTAAGTACACATGAAAATAAGATTTTGTTACTGTCAGTAGGAACAACAATCTTAACTATCAGATCTGCAAATATTTCAGGCATTGAAGTGATAATATATAGAATATAAAATAAATTTTTAGCTTAATGAAGAAATAAAAGGAAGGTTTGAAAATAAAACATCATAAATGAGAAACCTAAACTTTTTCCAAACAGATCTGAAAAGATGTCAAACTGAACATACAGATATTAAATAAAATTTTAAAAATTGATGAATGGATTTCTGTTTCCTAAACTATGATGGACTAAGTTATTTGGACCAACCTTGCCACTGAAAAATAATTTCAAATGGTAATTAAAATATTTTTAAAATCTTAAAATCCATGTAGTAAGATATTACTGAATCAAAACCTAGGGGAAAACAGCGATGTAAACAGAGCACTCAGATTGTCTCATCTCTTAAATCCTTTGATAATTTTAGAAAAGATGGACTTCATTTCAGACGGACCTTATAGGTATGGAATGATAAGCTAAAGCCCAGAACTAATAGGAGATTATTGTCATATTACTAGAACCTTCCATATAGCTACAAATTTAGAGAAAGGATGAGTCATAAATAAATCTTCTAATCTCAGGGTCACAAAGAAAGTCATTTTTGCAAAGAACATAACTGAAGGAAAACATAATGCTTCCTAATCCATGTGTGAATTTTCAATCCAAATTTGTGTCACCTAAGTGGCCAAAAAAATCAACTATAAATTTAGTTTAAGTTGTTCCCTGATTGGTTGGGTGCCTGGGTGGCATGGTTGGTTAAGTGACTGACTCTTGATTTCAGCTGGGATCATGATCTCAGGGTCATGAGATTTAACTCCATACTGGGCTCTACACTGAGTGTGGAGCCTGCTTAAGATTTTCTCTCTCCCTCTCCCTCTGTCCACCCCCCCCCCAGTCATGTTCTTTCTCTCTTTCTATCCATTAAATAATATAATTATACATATACATAATATATATAATTTAAAAATAAATTAAAAAATTTGTTCCCTGATTGGTAAAGTCCATAGGTGACTGACCAAAGGAAATGCAAGCTATCTATGGAAGAGGGCATTTACTTTCATTCTAGGTTTCATAGAGACCTCACAAATAATTTTTCAAGGACAAAAGAGCACACAATCAACAAATAAGTATACAAAGACATTTGAAACCATGGTAATGAATCACCAGGTTAAGAAAACAAAACAAGACAGAGAGCTTAAATGGACCTGTGAAGATGTCAAATGTTGGAAATACCAAATAAAGATTGTAAAACAACTATTCTTACTATGTCTAAAAAACCTCTAAGACAACACTGAAAATATCTGTATGTAACAAGGAAGTATAATGTGATAGCATATTTGAAAAACAATAAAATCAGTTTTCTAGAAATAAAAATTCAATAATTAAAGTTAAAAACTCAATGGATCATATTAATGCCCTAATAAATGCAGCTAAAGATAAAATTAATGAATTTGAATACATGTTAAGAAGATTTTATTCAAATGTAGCATAGAGAGACAAAATGAAAAAAACAATAGTGAGAAGTTATAAGATATGAGGAATAAGGAGAAAGTCCTACAATATATTTAATTGGAGCCCTAGAAGGAGAGAAAAGAGAGACTAAGGAATATGATTTCTTTCTTACATAATGGTAAGAATTTTCCATAAATGATGAGGAATGAATCACAGGTTTTAATGAAGTCAAGTAAATCCCAATACATACATTCATGCACATATACATAGACATATAAATAGTTACATAAATAAATTCATACATGGAAAACACATGAAATGAAATAAATATAAGAAATTATCCTACACATAGCATAGTGAAATTGCATCTGGGACTGGGAATAGGAAGGGGATTACATTAAGGACTGGAAGTTAGAGCAAAGCTTTCTTCTTCTAGTAAGAGTAAAAACAAAAGATAGTGAAATAGTATCTTCGAAGTCTGAAAGAAAGTAAATTTAAGCTTAGGTTTCTATACCCAGCTAAACTATCTTTCAAGACTAAGAATGAAATGAAGACAAGAGGCAAAGTGGAAGCTGCCAGGCCTCTTAATACCTAGACCCGGGACTGGCACAGTATTATTTCCATTGCATGCTACCGTCCAAATTAAGTCACAAGGCCAGCCTAGATTCTAGGAGAAGGAAGACAGACTCCACCTCTTGATGTATGCAGCAGCATTTTTTTAAAAAAAATATTTTATTTGTTTATTCATGAGAGACATAGAGAGAGAGAGCAAGAGACAGAGACACAGGCAGAGGGAGAAGCAGGCTCCATGCAGGGAGCCTGACATGGGACTTGATCCTGAGTCTCCAGGATCAGGCCCTGGGCTGAAGGCGGCACTAAGCAGCTGAGCCACCTGGGCTGCCCTACAGCAGCATTTTAAACAAGTAAGAATAGCACTAGTGGTGGCCCTCTTCAGAGGCTATCTTCCATAATATAAATAATTCCTCAGGATCATTATGATAATAACAAATTACAGGAAAAAATGAGCAAAAAAACATGAATATAAAAAACTAGACTTAAGCCAACATCAATGAACAGTAGAGCAATTAAATACTGTTTATGAGTAAAATACCATAGAGCAATGAAAATAAAAAACCTAAAGCTATACTTAACCACACGGATAAATCTCAAATACCATATTGAGTAAAAGGATGCAAACTATTATCTGCCATTTATATGCATTTCAAAAACAACCTAATTAAATAACATTTTGTTTATGTTTATAAATATATGGTAAAATTATAAAAAAATGAAAGAGACTGATTAAGACAAATTGCAGAATAGTTCAGCAGAAGATAAAAGAGAAAAATGTGAAGTTCAGTTCCTCAATTGGTGTGTGAGTACATAAATGTTTATTTCATATTATTATTTAAAATTGCATCTATGTGACAGCAACATGCAGAAGAATGGAACTGGACCACTTTCCTACACCAAACATATACATAAATTCAAAATGGATGAAAAACCTAAATATGAGACAGGAAACCATCAAAATCGTAGAGGAGAACACATGCAGAAACCTCTTTGACCTTGGCCATGCAACTTCTTACTTATTACACACGTCACCAGAGGCAAGGGAAACAAAAGCAAACACGAACTATTAGGACTTCATCAAGATAAAAACCTTCTGCACAGGATAGGAAACAATCAACAAAACTAAAAGGTAGCTTTGGAAAGGGAGAAGATATTTGCAAATGACATACCTGGTAAAGGGCTAGTGTCCAAAATCTACAAAGAACTTATTTAACTCAATACCCAAAAAACAAATAATCCAGTTAAGAAATAGGCAGAAGACATGAATAGATATTTTTCCAAAGAAGACATACAATGGCCAACAGACACATGCAAAGATGCTCACCATCAGTCATCATCAGGGAAATACAAATCAAACCACTATGAGATATCACCTCACACCTGTCAGAATGGCTAAAATTAACAATACAGGAAACAATAGATGTTGGTGAGGATGTAGAGAAATAGATGCACTTTTACAGTGTTGGTGGGAATGCACACTTGTGCAGCCATTCTGGAGAATAGTACGGAGGTTCCTAAAAACATTAAAAATAGAGCTACTCTACAATCCAGCAATTGCACTACTAGGTATTTACCCAAAGGATGCAAAAATACAGGTTCAAAGGGAACATGCATTCCAATGTTTACAGCAGCATTATCAACAATAGCCAAACTATGGAAAGAGCCCAAATGTCCATCAACTGATGAATGAATAAAGAAGAGATATAGATACGGATATAGATATATAATGGAATATTACTCCACTTTCAAAAATAATGAAATATTGCCATTTGCAACAATGTGGATAGAGCTAGAGTGTATTATGCTAAGTGAAATAAACCAGTCAGAGAAAGTCAAATATCATATGTGGAATTTAAGAAATAAAGCAGATGAACATAAGGAAGGGGGAAAAAGGAGAGAGAGGGCAGCCTGGATGGCTCAGCGGTTTAGTGCCGCCTTTGGCTCAGGGCATGATCCTGGAGACCAGGGATAGAGTCCCACGTCGGGCTCCCTGCGAGGAGCCTGCTTCTCCCTCTGCCTGTGTCTCTGCCTCTCTCTCTCTCTCTCTCTCTCTCTCTCTTTCTCATGAATAAATAAATAAAATCTTAAAAAAAGAAAGAAAAAGGAGAGGGAGATGGAAGCAAACTATATGAGATTCTTAACAATAGGAACAAACTGAGGGTTAATGGAAGCAGGTAGGTGGGGGATGGGCAAAAATAGGTGATGGGGATAAAGGAGGACACTTGTTGTGATGGGCTCTGGGTGTCATATGTAAGTGATGAATCACTCCATTCTACTCCTGAAAACAATATTACACTGGTATTTTAACTAGCATTTAAATAAAAATTTGAAAAAGGAAAATAATGAATAAATGCCATGTATGTTTTATGCATCCTGTTGTATATAGCATATATTTCAGTGAAAGGAAAATATATAAAACCATCAAGTGTTGGGTGGACATGGGTATTAAACTAGAGTTCATACCTCAATATAGATAAACCCAGGGAAACAAAATTTAAGCAGTAACAATTCCAGAATGATTTGGAACGATATGATATCAATTAGGTAATTTTTAACATATAAAAACATTTCCATATAATGCTGATAGATAGGAACAAATTAAAAATATAAAAGAATATACAACTTTATAATAATGGTTAGCTCTTTGGGAACCCTTGTCTCAGAGACCTCAGATTATAGTTTCCAGTTTATAGGGAGTTTTTATTTCAACGTCAGTGATCTTTAAAATAGAATAGCTGTGCAGTCAGGGTTGAAGTATTATGAGGATAGAGGTAACCATGGAGTTGGGAGAAGGGATTATGGGATGTAGGGGATTGTCAAGAAAGGGAAGCAAGGATGTGTATCTTTCAGGGCTGTCTCTCTCTTCCTGTATGCAGCATGATGGAAAGTAAAAAAAAGTAAGAAGAGGCAACTTGTTTGACAACTTTGTAGGCTTTGATGGAGGTTACTAAAATTCTACAAGGCTTACTATAGTTTTGTATAATTTTTTACTCTTTCCAAAGCACTTTAACATATATTATTTACTACATGTAGAGATGGCCAGGCAGGAAATGTTTTTCTAACATTACCATTAGGAACTTGAAGATCTCCAAAGTAAAGTGACTCATCCAAGGTAATACAACTAGCAAGTGATACAGTTCAGGATAGAATTCCTTTCCCTCTTAGAACTGTGGTGTTTTTCATTTGGCGATCGTCTCTCCCCAGCTCTGTTAACCTATCTTTTTAATTCAAAGAGAATATCACATGCATTTTTATCTAACACAGTTTACTTCTATGTTCAGGAAAAGCTTGAATGGAAAGAAAATAGGGTCATGCATTCTACTGATATCAGAATGTAGCAAAGGAAGTTCATAAATCAAGTTGGCAGTAAATCTTCAGTAGTATATAAGCTTGGGAATGAGTAAAATACTGCTTCCTTTACTGGGATGATGATAGCTTTAAAGAATGCCACAGAGTGGTGTGGGCTATGTTATGGCACACCTGTAAAGCGCCAGGTAAAAAAGCAAGAGCTGTTTGATATTCCTTATTCTAGGGAAAAGCCCACTCTACACACCCCTGCTTGAAGTCTAGGGTCCTGAGAAAACAAGCCTCTCTTAAAATGCAAGCCCAGACATCAAGCATTTGGCCTCATGTGGTTTCATATTATATATATATATATATATATATATATATATATATATATATATATATATAATTTTATATTATAATTACATTCATTGTTTTTTTCATAAATGCTATATTGGTATATAAGGTCATGAGGAGACAGGTTCCTTGACAAACATACTGAGTTTAAAGCTAATCTGGGGAGCACACGGTTATATGGTTTATTAACTGTGAGATACATTTCCTCACTCAGTTACACAGTTGATGATACCAAAGAGGCTGTTTTTATAGGAGGCTTTGTAGATCAGATTCTAATATAAACGTGATCAGAGGTGGAGGGGATGACCACCGTAATCTCACCAATCTTAGAAAAATTCTGTAGATGGCTTTTATTATTAAACATATTTAGAGTTTGAATTTTCAGATAGTTACAGCTGGTTTATATAACTCAAGGAAGCTTCTTTTAGGGATTTTATGGATTCCTTTCTACTTCTTGCCTCTGGAGTCTAGTTGTACTCACTTTTACCATGACGTTCTATCAAGAATTCTTCCAAGGATGAGGGAAAAGGATGAGCAAATGGATGATCAAGGTGAGAAAATGGTGCAGGGAGGTTTGGGGATTCTGAGTTGGTCTAAGAGGAGCAACACAACTCTCTCAGAATTAAATTCTAAAATTCAATATACTGGACTCAGATCTCAGCTCTTCTCTCTATGTCATATAAGACATTTCACAACTTGATCTGTTTAGGACTCTACTAATTCATTGGTAAAGTGGGAAGAGAAAGACCATGTACCTCACAGAGATGTTGCAAATACTGAAGTGAATGATGCAGGTAACAAATTGCAAAATTTCTGGTACACAGAAAGCACCAAATAATCAGTATCTATCCATTCCTTTTTAATGCAAATTGTATTGTTGTGAGCCTGTTTTTATGGGGGCACCCACTCTTCATTGCCAAATGACTCCATTCTCTCCTTCATCTCCGTTCCTAGGACACCAATTCAACATTAACCTGTGAGGAGACACCACTTGGTTATGGGAATGAACTTCATTAGGGGCGAGAATAAGTTCATTCTTAACCAAGACTGTAAAACATTAGTTAATGTTGAAAACGGTGTATAGGAAGCACAAAATCATTGCTCTAATTCTTTCTGTCATCTGAGGGAACGTTTTATGATCAGGTGGAGAGAGGGGTGTGAACCAGTGGCAGCCCTATAACTTTGAAGCTCAATACTTTGGAGACTCATACTTATTCCCACAGTGCCTAACCACACCCTTCCACCCTAACAGTACCACACCTTCAGCTCCCAAACAGAAAATTTCCATTATGAAATGCATGCATTGCTTAAACTTCAGGGCATTCTTCTCGGGGAAACACAGGTTTAATTGCATCTTTTCCACCACCAAGTTTGAGAAGGCCATTTAGATGTTTTTCCTTTTTCCTTTAGTTTCTCCTTATCATATATTCATCCTTGCACATCGCTCAACAGTTCATTGTGGTTAAGGAAGCTTGATAAGAGTGTTGCAGTTTGAAGAATAGAAATGATAAATATGTAAGTAGGTAGTTAACCAGTGTTGACTACTCTGACCACGAGTAGAAGGATTCTCTGAGGGTCTAAGAGACCCACTGAGAGGGAATTTTGAGGGAGCTGCCCTGCTTTGCTTCAGATATGCTTGTTTATTTTTTAAATTAAGGTTTAGTTATTCTTTCATGAAAAGCTGCCAATTTGCTCAAGAGTGACTGACTGACTAGTGGAAAGTTAGAGATGGCCACACATTCTCTGATACTCCTCCCCTGGAATCTGAGATACCTGTTGGGATACTCTCGTAATCAATACAGTAGGTAGAAGTGATGCTGCATGACCTCAGAGGTTAGGTTAGAAGTCATCTGATGGCTTCTCCCTTAGCCTCTTAGGATATTTCCCTCCAGAAACTGGCTTCCATGTTTTGAGAAGCCCAAACCATATGGAGATGCTCAGAGTTACAGCTCCAAAGGAACAACTGGTATGGATTGCCAGCCAGGTTAGTATTCCACCTTGGTCTTTGGTTCCATTGGGTCTTCATATTCTTTCAGCCCCAGCACACATCTGGCAATACTGCCTGAAAGACAGACCTCAAGCAATTACCACTCACTATGTTATGAGTAAATAAAATGTTTTCTTTTAAAACACCTCTAAAAATAGCTTTATTGTGGTATAATTTATATGCCACCTTCATCCATTTAAAAGTATGCAATTCAACACATTTCAGTAAATTTAGAGTTGTGCAACCATGCCCACAATCCTGTTTTAGAGCACTTCCAGCACCTCATAAAGATCTCTTATGTAATTTGCAGTAAAACCTTGCTCCACCTTCTCAGCCAAAGGCAACCAATAATCTATTTTCTGTCTTCAGAGATTTACATTTTCTGTAAATTTCATATTAATGAAATCATACAACATATACTCTTTTGCCTATTGCTTATTTTACTTGGAAGAATGTTTTTAGGTTCATTGGTGCTGTAGCAGGGAATATTGGACCAGTGCTCATCTAATCCTGAGGCCTGAAGTGCCAAAACTGAGAAGGCCCAAAGAATGAATTCTTCCTCAAGATGGTAACAAAAATCCTACCTGAGTTTCCAGCCCGCTGACCTGCCCTGATTTTTCACTTACCAATTTTATCAGCTAATTTCTTAAAATAAATGTGTGTGTGTGTGTGTGTGTGTGTGTGTGTGTGTGGTTGTGTATCCTTCTGGTTTTGTTTCTCTAGAAAACTCTAATACACTATTAAATATGATGTTAGCTGTAGTTTTTCATACATCCCTTTTAGGAGATTGAAGAAGTTTCTTTATATCTCTAGATTTTTAGATTTGGGTGTTTTAGTATTTTTTTCTTCCAAAAACTGTTATTGGAATCTGTCAAATAATATTTATTTGTCTGTTGAGATGATTATTAATGTTGTAAATTGTACTAAGTTAATTTCTGCATGTGAAATCAGCCTTGCATTCCTGGGATAAATCCCACTTGCCCATAGAGTGCTTTATATATGTTCTATTTGCTAAAATTTTGTTGATGATTTTTTATGTCTGTTTTCACCAGGGATTATTGTTTTATAATTTCCACTTTTTGTGTGTCTCTATCTGGCTTTAGTATGAGGGTAACACTTGCCATATAAAATGAGTTGGGAAGTGTTCTAAGATATTCTATTTTTCTGAGAGTGTTTTTGAGATATAGATGTGGTTCTTTAAATTGGTAGAATTAATCAATGAGGTCATCCAGGCGTGGGCATTTCTTGTGGGTAGGTTTTCCACTCTATTTTTTTTAACCCCTTATCAGTTTATTCAGATTATCTATTTCTTCTTGAGTCAGTTTTATTAATTTTTATCTTTCTAGGAATTTATTCATTTGTTGACAGTTGTTCATGGTATTATATTATAAACCTTCTAATTTCTGTAATATCAGTCTTCATTTGTTCTTTTTCATTTCTGATTTTGTTCACTTGAGTCTTCTTCCTTTTGTGCCTGGTCTGTCGAGCTGAACCTTTGTCAAGTTTGCTCATCTTTAAGAAAAATGAACTTTGGTTTCATTGATTATCTGATTGTTTTTTTTTCCTTTCTAATTATTTCTTTTCA
This sequence comes from Vulpes vulpes, assembly GCF_048418805.1. Lineage (NCBI taxonomy): Eukaryota > Metazoa > Chordata > Mammalia > Carnivora > Canidae > Vulpes > Vulpes vulpes. The sequence goes on along the minus strand of NC_132781.1, from coordinate 112,184,705 downwards.
CTTTAATGTTCATTATTTCCTTCTCTGTACTTCATTCATGGATGGCTAGGATCATTTCCAGTCCCTACTTAGTGTGAATGCACACTTATGCATGTGTGCAGCCTTCCAGACCACCAGGCCTATGTGGGAATTTACTGAGACTCTTTGTTGTTGTTTTATTATCCAGCTTTCATTGTTAAATTCCTAGATATCCTGTCAATTTGACAGTTTCCCCAACCAGGTCTCACACTTGCTAAGACACTGACATTCCTCATTCATCTGCCACCAGGATCATTACTCTCTGTGACGATGCCCAAGGGCACTGGATCTGTCCACATTCTACTCTGAATCAAGTTGGCCTCCTCCAGAAGCAAGGCTTCTGGCTTTCAGGGCTTGTCTTACCCCAGAAGAACTAACATGTTGACACAACTGAGGGACAGGACAAAATCAGCCTTAAAGATACTCACTAGTTTGACCTGAGATTCAGTAGTTTTTCTTGAATAAATACCTCTCAGTTTGTTGTATATCTTTGGTTAATTTCCTAATGTCCAGAATAATTGTTTTTAATAATTTTGTCCAGTTTAGCATTACTTTTTTTGTGGAGAGGCTTGTCAGAGCCCTCATTCTGTAAGTCAAGATTGTTGTTTTAAGCCAGTAGGTTTGGGAGTAATTTTTCTGTTTGTTTTCATTTTTATTATCTTTTTTTTAAAATCTGACACACAATGTTACATTAGTCTCAGTGTGCAACGCAGTTATTTGACAAGTTCATACGTTATGATATGCTCACCACAAGTGTAGTTGCCATCTATCCCCATACATCACGATATCACTGAATATATTCCTTATGCTCTGCCTTTTATTCCCATGACTTATTCATTACATAACTGAAAGCCTGTATCTCACACTCCCCTTCACTCAGTGGGGGTAATTTGTTACACAGCAACAGATAAAGTGAAACTGTGGGTTCTTACTAGGTACGAAGTCTACTAAGGTGAACATTTCAAATTCCTGTTTTCAAGGACAAAGCACACAAAGGAAAAGCAATAGTCAGAGGAGCAGAAATCAAAGTTAATGCTATTAACAATGTAACCAGATAAGAAAATAATATGACCAAAGGCAATGCCACTTAAATATTTGAGTTCTATTACAGCATATCTGCATGAATCTTGCATATCATTCTGCACAAAGACCCAAGAACTTTGTAGTCCTCTACCGTACTGTCATTCTCTAGCATTTACACATTGAAACATATTTTATCAAACATTATTTTCTTTATTTGGCTTTAATGTGATAGCTTATTATATAGATATCTGGAATTGGTATCTGGGTATATTATATTATATACAGATTCTATTTAGTAAAGAAAGAATTGTAAGATGTTTATTATAAAAAAGGTATAGTGAAGTCAGTGTTTAGAATCATGAGAGTAAATAATCTCTATGTTAAGACATAAATTTGCTAAAATCTGCTAAACTAATTTCTCTTAGATGCTCCATAAATCTAAACCTGTAGTATCATAGGAAACTTAAAGGAACTTGTTTTAGGTTCTGGCTTGTGGCTATAACCTCTTTCCTGTTTTAGGCATTGATTAGTTTCCACGTTGATCCCCAGCACAATTTAGGGATAAAAACAGTGATACTAACTGTTTAACCGGCCTTAAGAGGCTTAATGAAACTACCACTTATACATCTCATTTCTAAACACAAATAATCATGAAGAATGTATACTGTGTGTGTGTGTGTGTGTGTGTGTGTGTGTATTTTAAATGCCTCCAAAGTTTTGATCTTCGTTATTTGGATCTTCAATTTTTGTTATTTGGTTTAATTTCTTTAATAATAATAATAATAATAATAATAATAATAATAATAAATTCATTCTCACTTAGTTCAGCAAAGATTTTTTTCTCTTGTTCTTTTTTTTTTTAATTAATTTTTATTGGTGTTCAATTTACCAACATACAGAAAAACACCCAGTGCTCATCCCGTCAAGTGTCCACCTCAGTGCCCGTCACCCATTCCCCTCCAACACCCGCCCTCCTCCCCCCTTCCACCACCCCTAGTTCGTTGCCCAGAGTTAGGAGTCTTTATGTTCTGTCTCCCTTCCTGATATTTCCCAACATTTCTTCTCCCTTCCTTTATATTCCCTTTCACTATTATTTATATTCCCCAAATGAATGAGAACATACACTGCTTGTCCTTCTCCGATTGACTTATTTCACTCAGCATAATACCCTCCAGTTCCATCCACGTTGAAGCAAATGGTGGGTATTTGTCGTTTCTAATGGCTGAGTAATATTCCATTGTATACATAAACCACATCTTCTTTATCCATTCATCTTTCGATGGACACCGAGGCTCCTTCCACAGTTTGGCTATTGTGGCCATTGCTGATAGAAACATCGGGGTGCAGGTGTCCCGACGTTTCATTGCATCTGAATCTTTGGGGTAAATCCCCAACAGTGCAATTGCTGGGTCGTAGGGCAGGTCTATTTTTAACTCTTTGAGGAACCTCCACACAGTTTTCCAGAGTGGCTGCACCAGTTCACATTCCCACCAACAGTGTAAGAGGGTTCCCTTTTCTCCGCATCCTCTCCAACATTTGTGGTTTCCTGCCTTGTTAATTTTCCCCATTCTCACTGGTGTGAGATGGTATCTCATTGTGGTTTTGATTTGTATTTCCCTGATGGCAAGTGATGCGGAGCATTTTCTCATGTGCATGTTGGCCATGTCCATGTCTTCCTCTGTGAGATTTCTCTTCATGTCTTTTGCCCATTTCATGATTGGATTGTTTGTTTCTTTGGTGTTGAGTTTAATAAGTTCTTTATAGATTTTGGAAACTAGCCCTTTATCTGATATGTCGTTTGCAAATATCCTCTCCCATTCTGTAGGTTGTCTTTTAGTATTTTTGACTGTATCCTTTGCTGTGCAAAAGCTTCTTATCTTGATGAAGTCCCAATAGTTCATTTTTGCTTTTGTTTCTTTTGCCTTTGTGGATGTATCTTGCAAGAAGTTACTGTGGCCGAGTTCAAAAAGGGTGTTGCCTGTGTTCTCCTCTAGGATTTTGATGGACTCTTGTCTCAAATTTAGATCTCTCATCCATTTTGAGTTTATCTTTGTGTATGGTGAAAGAGAGTGGTCCAGTTTCATTCTTCTGCATGTGGATGTCCAATTTTCCCAACACCATTTATTGAAGAGACTGTCTTTCTTCCAATGGATAGTCTTTCCTCCTTTATCGAATATTAGATGACCATACATTTCAGGGTCCACTTCTGGGTTCTCTATTCTGTTCCATTGATCTATGTGTCTATTTTTGTGCCAGTACCACACTGTCTTGATGACCACAGCTTTGTAGTACAACCTGAAATCTGGCATTGTGATGCCCCCAGCTATGGTTTTCTTTTTTAAAATTCCCCTGGCTATTCGGGGTCTTTTCTGATTCCACACAAATCTTAAAATAATTTGTTCTAACTCTCTGAAGAAAGTCCATGCTATTTTGATAGGGATTGCATTAAACGTGTAAATTGCCCTGGGTAACATTGACATTTTCACAATATTAATTCTGCCAATCCATGAGCATGGAACATTTTTCCATCTCTTTGTGTCTTCCTCAATTTCTTTCAGAAGTGTTCTATAGTTTTTAGGGTATAGATCCTTCACCTCCTTGGTAAGGTTTATTCCTAGGTATCTTATGCTTTTGGGTGCAATTGTAAATGGGATTGACTCCTTAATTTCTCTTTCTTCAGTCTCATTGTTAGTGTATAGAAATGCCATTGATTTCTGGGCATTGATTTTGTATCCTGCCACGCTACCAAATTGCTGTATGAGTTCTAGCAATCTTGGGGTGGAGGCTTTTGGGTTTTCTATGTAGAGTATCATGTCATCGGCGAAGAGGGAGAGTTTGACTTCTTCTTTGCCAATTTGAATGCCTTTAATGTCTTTTTGTTGTCTGATTGCTGAGGCGAGGACTTCCAGAACTATGTTGAACAGCAGTGGTGAGAGTGGACATCCCTGTCTTGTTCCTGATCTTAGGGGAAAGGCTCCCAGTGCTTCCCCATTGAGAATGATATTTGCTGTGGGCTTTTCGTAAATGGCTTTTAAGATGTCGAGGAAAGTTCCCTCTATCCCAACACTCTGAAGTGTTTTGATCAGGAATGGATGCTGTATTTTGTCAAATGCTTTCTCTGCATCCAATGAGAGGATCATATGGTTCTTGGTTTTTCTCTTGCTGATATGATGAATCACATTGATGGTTTTACGAGTGTTGAACCAGCCTTGTGTCCCAGGGATAAATCCTACTTGGTCATGGTGAATAATTTTCTTAATGTGTTGTTGGATCCTATTGGCTAGTATCTTGTTGAGAATTTTTGCATCCATGTTCATCAGGGATATTGGTCTGTAATTCTCCTTTTTGGTGGGGTCTTTGTCTGGTTTCGGAATTAAGGTGATGCTGGCCTCATAGAACGAATTTGGCAGTACTCCATCTCTTTCTATCTTTCCAAACAGCTTTAGTAGAATAGGTATGATTTCTTCTTTAAACGTTTGATAGAATTCCCCTGGGAAGCCATCTGGCCCTGGAGTCTTGTGTCTCGGGAGGTTTTTGATGACTGCTTCAATTTCCTCCCTGGTTATTGGCCTGTTCAGGTTTTCTATTTCTTCCTGCTCCAGTTTTGGTAGTTTGTGGCTTTCCAGGAATGCATCCATTTCTTCTAGATTTCCTAATTTATTGGCATACAGCTGTTCATAATATGTTTTTAGAATCGTTTGTATTTCCTTGGTGTTGGTAGTGATCTCTCCTTTCTCATTCATGATTTTATTAATTTGAGTCTTCTCTCTCTTCTTTTTAATAAGGTTCGCTAATGGTTTATCTATCTTATTAATTCTTTCAAAGAACCAACTCCTGGTTCTGTTGATCTGTTCCACAGTTCTTTTGGTCTCGATATCATTTAGTTCTGCTCGAATTTTAATTAACTGTCTTCTTCTGCTGGGGGTGGGGTCCATTTGTTGCTTTTTCTCTAGTTCCTTTATGTGTAAGGTGAGCTTTTGAATTTGAGTTCTTTCCAGTTTTTGAATGGATGCTTGTATTGTGATGTATTTCCCCCTCAGGACTGCTTTTGCTGCGTCCCAAAGATTTTGAACGGTTGTATCTTCATTCTCATTAGTTTCCATGAATCTTCTCAATTCTTCCTTAATTTCCTGGTTGACCTTTTCATCTTTTAGCAGGATGGTCCTTAACCTCCATGTGTTTGTGGTCCTTCCAAACTTCTTGTTGTGATTAAGTTCTAATTTCAAGGCATTATGGTCTGAGAATATACAGAGGACTATCCCGATCTTTTGGTATCGGTTCAGACCCGATTTGTGACCCAGTATGTGGTCTATTCTGGAGAAAGTTCCATGTGCACTTGAGAAGAATGTGTATTCAGTTGAGTTTGGATGTAAAGTTCTGTAGATATCTGTGAAATCCATCTGGTCCAGTGTATCATTTAAAGCTCTCGTTTCTTTGGATATGTTGTGCTTAGAAGACCTATCTAGTATAGAAAGAGCTAGATTGAAATCACCAAGTATAAGTGTATTATTATCAAAGTATTTCTTCAGTTTGGTTATTAATTGGTTTAAATATTTGGCAGCTCCCACATTTGGGGCATATATATTGAGAATTGTTAAGTCTTCTTGTTGGATAGATCCTTTGAGTATGAGATAGTGTCCCTCTTCATCTCTCACTATAGTCTTCAGGGTAAATTTTAATTTATCTGATATAAGGATGGCTACCCCTGCTTTCTTTTGAGGACCATTTGAATGGTAAATGGTTCTCCAACCTTTTATTTTCAGGTTGTAGGTGTCCTTCTGTCTAAAATGAGTCTCTTGTAGACAGCAAATAGATGGGTCCTGCTTTTTAATCCAGTCTGAAACCCTGCGCCTTTTGATGGGGTCATTAAGCCCGTTCACGTTCAGAGTTACTATTGATAGATATAAGTTTAGTGTCATCATATCTATTCAGTCCTTGTTTTTGTGGATTGTTCCACTGAACTTCTTCTTAAAGGGGAGTTTTAAGAGTCCCCCTTAAAATTTCTTGCAGAGCTGGTTTGGAGGTTACATATTCTTTCAGTTCCTGCCTGTCTTGGAAGCTCTTTATCTCTCCTTCCATTTTGAATGAAAGCCTTGCTGGATAGAGTATTCTTGGTTGCATGTTCTTCTCATTTAGGACCCTGAATATATCCTGCCAGCCCTTTCTGGCCTGCCAGGTCTCTGTGGAGAGGTCTGCTGTTACCCTAATATTCCTCCCCATAAAAGTCAGGGACTTTTTTTCTCTTGCTGCTTTAAGGATCTTCTCCTTATCTTTGGAATTTGCAAGCTTCACTATTAAATGTCGAGGTGTTGATCGGGTTTTGTTGATTTTAGGCGGGGATCTCTCTATTTCCTGGATCTGAATGCCTCTTTCCCTTCCCAGATTCGGAAAGTTTTCAGCTAGGATTTGTTCAAATACATATTCTGGCCCTCTGTCCCTTTCGGCGCCCTCGGGAACCCCAATTAAACGTAGGTTTTTCTTCCTCAGGCTGTCATTTATTTCCCTTAATCTATCCTCATGGTCTTTTAATTGCCTGTCTCTTTTTTCCTCAGTTTCCCTCTTTGCCATCAGCTTGTCTTCTATGTCACTCACTCGTTCTTCCACCTCGTCAAGCCTCGTCGTTAGGACTTCTAGCTTGGATTGTATCTCATTTAATTGATTTTTAATTTCTGCCTGATTGGATCTCAATTCTGCAGTCATGAAGTCTCTTGAGTCCTTTATGGTTTTTTCTAGAGCCACCAGTAGCTGTATAATAGTGCTTCTGAATTGGCTTTCTGACATTGAATTGTAATCCATATTTTGTAACTCTGTGGGAGAGAGGGCTGTTTCTGATTCTTTTTTTTGAGGTGAGGTTTTCCTTCTAGTCATTTTGCTCAGTGCAGAGTGGCCAAAACCAAGTTGTATTGGGAAAAGGAGAAAAAGAGAGAGAAGGAAAGAAAAGAGAAAAAGAAAAAAGAGAAAGAAGAAAAAAAAGGGGGGGGGGGAAGAGAAGAAAAAGAAAGAAAGGAGAAAAAAGAAAAAAAGGGGGGGGGTGGGGGACGCAATCAGAAATCAAGAAGAAAGAGAGAAAAGAAAAAAAAAAAGCACAAAACAAAACAAAACAAAAAAAAAAACAAAACAAAAAAACCCACGGGGAGTATCTTCCGATTCTGTGTTCTTTAAGTCCCTTGACTTCCCTTGGAACTGGTCCGTGTCGCTGGTCTTCTGGGGGAGGGGCCTGCTGTGCTGATTCTCAGGTGTGAGCACTTGGGGGAGCTGCTCTGCCCCTGCCTGGTGCAGGGCTCAGTGGGGGTTGTTCACCCCGTGAGGCCCCGGGAGGAAGCCCCAGTGGCGGGGGCAGCTCTGGGACCCTGGAGTCAGCCCCCGCAGTAGCTCCGGGGCTCTCCGTCTGCAGGGCCTGGGGGCTCCGGGCGGGGCCACTGATCTGCTCAGCTCGGGGCAGGAGCGTCCTTGCTGTCCTGGGCCCTCCCGGCCTCTGCCTGTCCCCGGGGGAGGCCGGATCCCGGGCTGTGTCCCGGCGCCCTGTGCTCCGGGGCCTGCGCTGTCGGATTCGCTCTCCGGCCCCACAGCCGCCTCCGCGGAGCCGCCGCCCGAGCCCCTCGGAGCTGTTCCCGGAGCCGCGCCGCCCCCTCCGCGGAGCTTCTTCCTCCGCCCGAGCCGCCGCCGCTGAGCTGTTCCCGGAGCCGCGCAGCCCCCTCCGCGGAGCCGCCGCCCGAGCCCCTCCGAGCTGCTCCGGGTCCCGCCGAGCGCTGCAGCCCTTAGGGAGCTCGGCGCCCTCTCCCGGGGCGCAGGTGCCTGTTAATGTCCCAGGGAGCCCGAGGGCATCCCCGCCTTTCTGGGGATCCTGCTCCAATTCCCCGGGAGGCCTTTCCGCGGGGAAGGTCGGTGCAGCTCCTGCTCCTCCGGGACGGGGCTCTCCTGTCCTGGGGACACTCGCCCCGGCCTCAGCCCGGCTCCTCGCGGGGCCCCTCCCCCTCGGAGGCCTTTTGTGTCTTTATTTCTTCTTCCCCGTCTTCCTACCTTGATAGAAGCGCGAACTCTTCTCACTGTAGCGTTCCAGCTGGTCTCTCTTTAAATCTCAGGCCGAATTCGTAGATTTTCAGGATGATTTGAATGTTTTCTAGGTAATTTGTTGAGGACAAGTGACTTGGGGACCCTACTCTGCCGCCATCTTGCCGCTCCCCCTTTTCTCTTGTTCTTAAGCACATTTATTACATGCTAGGTACTGCTCTAGGAACTGGGTTCCAATGAATCAGACATATGTATGAGACAGGTCAGGAAATAGAACCCCACTTGGATGGTTCAACCACAGAGACTTAAATGACTATTTAAATTGGTGATCAAGTTTAAGAGTTGTTGAGGGCCCTGTGACTGGTAATAAGCAAAAGCATTATCACCCAAGGCTTAGAGGAGCGAGAGAAGGAAACAGTCCCAAGAGCTCCTTGGGAATACCACTATGGAGAAGAGGCTACCCTGCAGGAACTGCAGTTACCAGAACCAAGGCCCAAACTACAGTGAAAATAGAGCAAATATATACTGGCTACAATTCTCCCCTCACTCTCTCTCTTCCTATTTGCGACTCCCATGTGCTAAGTCCAAGCCCAAGGAATCAGGTAGGTGGTCTATGAAGGTGAGGCTCTTGGACTCAGAGAGGGACCAAAACAAAAGAGAATGGTCATGAGGGACCACATGGAAAATAAAAGGCATAACATCAAAAGGACTTTGAAGAACTTATAATTCTAATGGAGGAGACAACAATTGCAATGTATCTAATTTCAAGTTTGGGGTTAACCAGGAGTGACTACCATTGTTTTTTACTTTTCAAAATTAAAAAAAAATTCACTGTGTGGTGATCTCAATTCCATCATGTAAAAAAGTGCAATGCAATGAGCAGAAATACCAGCATTAGAAGATCTGAGTTGCTTGTTTTTTTTTTAGGATTTTAAAATATATATATTTTTTAAGAGAGAGAGAGAGAGAGAGAATGTGGGGAAAGGGACAGAGGGAGAGGGAGAAGCAGACTCCATGCTGAGCACCAAGGCCAGATGAGCTTGGTGTCACAACCCACAGATCATGACCTGAGCCAAAATCAAGAGTCATATTTAACTGACTGAGCCACCCAGGTAACCCCTTGTTCTACTTATTAAACTTTCAAAATGCATCCTCCTCTATTTGTACTGTGTAGATTTTCCATTTGATAAAGTGCCATATTTAAAGAGAGCCCTTTAAGTATTTAATGCATTTCTCTATCTGATACACCAAGCTTGTACCTTTTCCCCATTTCCTCAGTATGGAGGAATGGCAAAGAAGTTGAGAAGATAAATGTATGTCATTTGGTAACATTCAGCACATACAGCTTGATGGACCAAAATGTATTACGTTTTGTATGAAATTTTGTGTCTGCCCCCACAATAACCGGAGTGAAAGTGTTATGGGCTGATGCAAACAGGCTTAGTATGGCAACGAAACCCTACGGAGAGAGGGATGAATAAAGATGCAGTCCCATATGTTACCACACTGTGCTGTATTATATTGTCTTTTTAAGTAAGATCATAAGATAAAAACCCCCTCAACTCAAAGAGCTCAATAAAACTGGTCTCTGGTCCTAGAGAGCGCTATCAGAAACTTGCTATTCAAGTTTTGTCTAGGTCATTTAGTCTTTTATGCTAAAAAAAAAAAAAAAAGCAGGAGTGGGGGTTGGGGGAGCAAGTGGTGGTGGTGGAGGAAGACTAATTTTCCTTACATAGACTCTCGGAAGGCAAACTGCTTGCTGGTGTAAAACGCTTTCAAATGGCAAGTGCTTTTCCATAAATGTGCATCTTTATTCATTTTTATGTAAAACAGATCACATCAAAAGAGACAATTATTCCCTGAAACTAGATGTTGCTTTCTTGATCACCTCTAAATTGAAATCCTCGTGTGAGTGGAGGGTAGGCAGTGGATGGAAGATGAAAGGACCAGACTTCTATGGGGCGCTAATTCAATCAGAAGGAGAATCATCACTGAGTTTGCTACTTCAAAATCATTTTGGGGAGGGGGGATGTGGGGATCAAAAATGCCATCCAGGAGACCCTATGAAACCATGACTCTGCATTTCGGTGGCAGTGTAGTGTTCTCAGCTACTGATTGGTGTGAATAGCTCTGACGAAGTCGAAGATGATAACATCACGAGAAATGAGTGAGGAGGTCTGTGAAGATGACAGGAATGGGAAACCCCTTGGTGATGGTGCGTCTTCATCACCACACAGATCTTGTCAAGAGCGCAGAGTGACCTTTAGTGAAGGAAGCGTAGGGTGGAATTCTAGTCTTTTTGATTCTTTTTTTCTTGTTTGAGTCATGAGGCACAAAAGCTGCCACATGTAGAAGGTGGGTCAGGGAAGTTTCCTCCAAACCATCTTGGTCCATATCTAGACAACAGTTTGCACAATTATTCAGTGTCCAAGCCCACTCACAAGACATGGTAGGAACCCATACAACTCAATCAGAACTCTCATCTGTTCCAAATAAAATGCATGGAACTGCAGAAGAAATCAATCTTTTCGGGCAGTTTTTAAACTGGTGACCTAAAAGGTAGACATGCTATTTTTCTGGGAATTCACAGAGTTTTGGTCTTTGCATTGCCAATGACCTGATAGCATGGGGGAAATATTCATTCTTCTGGTTGCTATGTTTTGCTTGCATTTGGATCTTCTTTGAAGTTTTGTTTTTACAACCTGTTACTGAATTGTGACATACCTACAGAGAAGTGGACAACTCATAAGGGCACAGTCCAGTGAATTTTCATAACGTGAGCAAGCTGTGTGGCCTGCTCCCCAGTGAAGAAATAGAATATACTAGAATTCTGGAAGGCTACTCCTGCTCCTTCCCAGTCATTGTTCCTTTCACACGATAGTCATGAGCTGATTTCTGACACTGCATATTCATGTTTGGACTTCATATATAAATGAGTTATAGAGTATGTATTTTTTGTGTCTGGTTTCTTTTGCTTAATATAGTGATTAATCCATATTATTGTGTTAATTGTCACTGTTGGATAATATCCCATTGCATGAACATACCATAATTTATTTATTCATTTTACTAATGAGAGACATTTGGGGTTTTTTTTCTTATTTTTAGCTATTACTAATAATTAACCCTGCAAATATCCTTATACATGTGTTTTGGTGAATATATACGTATCTTGTCTGGGAACTTAATCAGGATCAAAATTGCTGGGACATAGGTTAAATGAATGATCTGCTGTAGGAAATATGACATAGACAGGCTGATTTTCCTTTTTAGAATCCAGAGGAACGAAAAGTACATCTCACATCAACTCAAATGCAGGAATTAAACACGGATATAAAGTGTAGGTCAGTGGAGGCCTGGGTGGCTCAATGGTTATGCGCCTGTCTGCCTTCAGCTCAAGTCATGATCCTGGGGTCCTGGGATGTCTGCCTATGTCTCTGCCTCTCTCTGTGTGTCTCTCATGAATAAATACATAAAATCTTAAAAAAATAAAATGAAAATCAGGTTTTGCTTTATAGCAGGTTTGTGAGTTTATGCACCAAATGGAGGAGCGCTGCTCTTCCCACTTTTATACGCTGGTGTTTCTCACACTATTCTAGAAGCCGGTTGCTTTCCTGAAGTGACTGAGTATCTACAGTGCAAAGAAATGTTGCCACAAGACAGCTTTTGATATACTTACATTTGATAGTTGATGGTTGAAGTCTCCTTGTTCTTGCTGTTTAAAAGTTAGTCCAGACAGATATCAAGGAGTCTCTACCTGGAAAAAATGTCCCAGCTTTGGTGACAGAAAAGGAGGTAGGGTAGCCCTCAGATGACTCACCTTTGTTAAATACTACAGAAGAATCATGTATGGCTATAATCAAATTGAATTTAAAGACAAGCCCTAATGTCAGATCAGAAAAAGAATTTCAATTTATATGGAAAAAAAATTGAGAGCTAAGGGCAAATATCTGCCATTGAATGGATAAATAAGTGGTAGGACTAAGGCTTGATCAGAAAATGGTACAAAGCAAAATGGTTTCTATATACTGGCCTTTTCCAAAGTGAAGATTAAATGCTGCGGGAAGACATTTTTTTGGCATAATGAAATTGGGTCCTATATAAAACCTATTGATTTGGATGCTAAGTAAATTTCTAGATTGTGTAAAGTTTTGTAACCACCAGGAAGGATGTCAAAACATGCCAGTAAATGAAACCACTTCTTCTGTATGAGGAATGTAGCATATGCGGGGTCTCTTTACAAGCCCCGTGTCTGTAAGGTGTACCCTGCATAATTTATTACAGACTATTTACAGACTGCAAAGCTCCGATGCACAACTTCAGGAAATGAATAATTTATCAATCTCTGAAAGATATTCTGGAGCATTTCTAAAGGCAGATGGTAGACTCTGCAGTGTACTACACATAATTTTTCAACAATAGTAGTATAAAATTAAATGACCATTGACGAAAATATAGGCAGGGGTTGTGAAAATGTATGCTGTGATAGAAGGATTCCCTTCTGTATTTGATAAAAAGGATTTTTATTGCTATAAAAATACCCATTGCACTTTGAAATATTTCCTTAGCAGATGATATAATAGTTATATTTGTAGTACCCTTTTAAAAATATTGAATTTAATTGACTTATATTTATTTGATTTATATTCCTACCTAACTCTTCCTAGGGCATATGCTGCAAATTGACTTATATTGATTTTTTAATTTATTGCCTTGATTAAATCGTCTGGAAAGAAAGAAAGGATCATTTTTTACATTTCAAAAAATTTTAGAAGAAAATGCTTTTTTAAAAAAGAGGTAGATTTATCACTTGATGTACTCATGGTTATGAATGAATGAATGATCATATTTAACTTGAATGCATGAGAGAAAATATTTCTTATGAGTTGTACAGAGACTTAAAAATATAAACCTATTTAATTCATGATTAGGCATTTTATTATTTACCATTAATTGCTAGTATGTATAAGCCCAACTAGTCTTTAAACACAACACGTATATTTTGTTTTGATAAATAAGATACCATATTTATTACAAGAAGGTTAAACCATCCTGAATTTAGCAAATGGGAGCCTGTTAAAAATTCAAACATGTTGTTTAAACCTTAAAACTCATTGAATCCATAAGAATTAAATAGGAATGCCAAGGCACTATTCTTTGTGTTTTACCAAAAAAATAACAAAAAGTAAAACTACTATTATTAGCATTTTAAAATGGTTAACATCTCATTATTCATAGGAATAAAAACGTGGTAAATATTCAGTTAATAGTAGCACTTAGCTTTTTCATTAACTCATAAAATGTGCACTGGTAATATTTATATTTACTGTTATAATGCTAATATTCCCTAAGTTCATCTAAGGAAATTATTGTAATTTATTGAGCATCTCCTAAATTTCAAATGCTGTGAGAATATATATATATGTGTGTGTGTGTGTATACATACACATACACAGATATAGCAATAAAAATACTATTTATTTTCAGTTATAGTTGGTAAAATTTATTTTAAATCTTAGGTATGGGGTTATTTTTTTTTAAATATAGTATTTATTTGAGAGAGAGAGAGTACAGAGTGGAGCAGAGGGAGAAGCAGGCTTCCCACAGATCAAGGAGCCCTAATGTGGGGCTTGATCCCAGGACCCTGAGATCATGACCTGAACTGAAGGCAGATGCTTAACTGACTGAGCTATCCAGGCACCCCAAGTATGGGTTTCAAAACAAAAATTTGAAAGTTATATTAGGTTTTATTTTCATATATAAGAACTAAAAAGAGCATGTTCTAGGATGTTATTTTGTTTTGTATATAATAATAATAAAAGTTATCATGTATCAAATACCTATTATGTTAAGTTTCATATTTGGCATCCTCTATACTCTATGAATGATACTCTCAAATGCTCTTCTCTGATAGTATTTCAAATAGGATGCCTACTATGTGCCAAGAGCTTTGTTAGTTTGGTTACAGCCATGAATAGTTCTAATAAAGCCCCAAAAAAGTTATAGCCGTGAATAGTTCTAATAAAGCCCCAATCAAATAAATAAGACATAATAAAAATAGCAGTAAGTGCCACAAATGATAATAAATAATAAAATAAGTAACTCAACAAGTCAAGGCAAAAGAGAATGATGGATAGAGTAGCTATTCTAGAGAGTGGTAGGAGAAGGCATGTCTGAGGAGGTGACACCAGAGCAGAGACCCAAAGGAATGGAGGCAATTAGTTGCATGAAAATCTAGGGTGAGTCATTCCATGAAAAGCCTGGGAGAGGCAGGGGGCTAGGCATTTTCCCACCAATGTCAGGAAGACGAGGATAGAGAATGATAGAGACAAAGTAAGAGAGAATGGCATGAGCCAAACCTCATTAAGTTACTGGAGCCATTTGAAATTTGCTGAATGTTATGGTGATCCCTTAGGGACTTTAAATCAGAAAAAGGGGCATGATCTGATCAGCGTTTGAAACATGCCTCTCTGGCTCTGTGGGTAACTGAGTGGAGAGGGAGAGAAACGGAGATGATGGGGTGCCTGGGTGGCTCAGGAGGTTAAGCCTCAGCTCCTGGTCATGATCTCAGTGTTGTGAGATTGAGACCCATGATGGGCTCCCTGCTCACCTCACGGTGGAGTCTGCTTGAGATTCTCTCCCCATGTCCCTCTCCCCACTCTGCCTCTTTCTCAAAAAATAAATCTCAAAAAAAAAAAAAAAAAAAAACAGGGAGAGAGGAGAGTGGCCACAGATGAAGTGAGAGATGACAGTGGCCTGGATGAGGGAGCTAGTCTTAGGGAAGATGGGAAATTACTGAATTTTGGATATATGCTTGCATCAGTTCGTCTCAATAACAGAAAGACAGTACACCCAACTCTGGATAATTCAAGAGGCATCTACTGACAAGGGGATCATTTATAGAGGTGTAGGAATAGGGGTGATGTACTAACCCTTGTTTTGTATCTTAACTTTGCTCACACCTTGGTAAATTACTATGTATATTACATTCTCTCCAGATAACCCAATTTTAGTTTACATTCAATTTCCTGCCAATTTCCAATGGGTACATCCCTGAATCCCCAGCTTTTGCCTGATATGTGATAGGTTCTCAGTAACTATTTAAGAATGAATGAACGAATGAATGAATGAGTGAATGAATGAATCTGGAGGAAAGCTTGTGGTAAGGATAAAACAAATATAATTTACCCAAGTACTTGGCACATAGTTGTCTCTAACAGTGTTGCATTTTTTAATTGTTGAAATTACTTTTCCCAACATTTGCATTCATCTACCCAAAAACTTTATCAAGCAGAAGGCTGATGTGAATCCCTAGGAAAGATAAAGATAAATACACACAATACCCTCAAAAAGTTTATATGACTCAAGGGTTCTGTTGTGAGACATGATCACTATGTTTACTATTATGGGATTATGTGCCGAGGCTTTGGGTGTCGGAAGATCATTTCCCATAGCATTGGGGTGACCTGGGACATTACCAGGGAGGATTCAAATAGGTGAGATCTATGATGGGTCTTGAAAGATAAGTAAGAGTTAACCACTCTGTCAAAGGACTAAATGGCCAAGGTCAAGTGTGGTATGTGAGGAGCTAGACAGAGAATTTTTCATAGGGAAATGGCATGTACATAACTGAGGAGGTTTGCTGACAAGGGCTATTCCGAGGACTCTAGTTAGTTGGTTTTTGGCTGGAGGATTTAGTTAGTGGTGAGAGATGAATATCAGTCAGTCACCTGATATTAAGAGTCTTAGAATCTTCATTAAACATCTGCACTTTATCCATTTGTATTATGCCGTCATTAAAATATTTTAAGTGAAGAAACATCATATTATAATACACTGCTAGGACAAACAGGAGTGGGGTGCAGTAAAGCTTTAGCAAATTTTTGTTGTCATCTAGATGAGAAATGACGAAAGTCTCAACTAGAGTGTTTGGAATGGGAACGGAGCCAAAAAAAGAAAAAAGAAAGAAAGAATTCACAAAGGGATCAACAGGGCTTAATTACTGAATAGATGAGGGAAATGGGGATATCTCTGAAATCTAATTAAAATAATTCATAGTAAACCCTGCGTCATTCTCCAGTCTTTAGCACTTTCAATAAATACCTCACCTTTAAAATAGACATTACCCTAGCTCATTAACATGATTTTCCAATTGGTGGATTGCAGGAAATTATATGACTAGCTTGTTAAGAATTTCTTAGAATGGTTGGTAGTATTTGATTGCTCTTAAATCACACCAAGTATTCTCAACTTCTAAGATTAGCCCTGAGGAAAGTCTTGGCTGGGTTAAAATAATGACTATTGGTATACAATTAAATTTTTTTTATGTCTGAGAAGGGTTAGGCTTCGTTTTCACTTGGCAGTTTTAAAAAATAATTTGCATAGAGCTATTGAAATGATTTTTTTTTTGCCATTTGCATCGAGCCACCTTTATGTGGAAACAATGGGATGTACAGCCCGTATTAGACAAACAGGTTCTCATAGTGAGAATTCAGTGGTTACTGATCATTTATCTTTTGGATTATATGTTCCCTCAGGTATTCTTATTTGAGAACTGCATTTCTTTCACCAATTTATTCTTTTGGGTCGAAGTATGCAAAACATCAAATTTTTCATTTTCCAGGGTGGTGGTGGGGAAACTGGACAGTATTATTATTTCCTCAAAATCCCCCAGAAAGTTCCTGAGATGTAAAATACCTTTCCAGTTCATAGAATTTGATTGATCAAATTGACCATTCTAGGTATATTTCTCAGATGATTTTACTGGGTGTCTTTTTATTCCTCCAAAAGTTGAGTGAATTGGTGGCTCCACTGAGCGTGAGGTCCTATATTTGGTCCTGACTTTGTTGTTGCTATTGTTGCATTCTTAGGCAGAAATAGGCAGCTAGATAATAGGCACCCAGATCATCATTTTGTGGTTTAGTTACTATATGTATGTTAAGTAGAGATAAAAATATTAGACCATATTTTAAGGATGCTTGTGAACAACAGCTACCCACTTCCTTGTGTTTCTTTTTTTTAATCATTACTTTTTTCAAGATACGGTGTTTTTATATAGCCATCTGACATGTTACAAAAGTATCTTGTATGCAGTGAGTTTTAAACAAATCTTTGAATAACTATAAGCATGTGTTTAGAACCTGCGAATGCACATTTATATTTTAGTTCTTGGACTTGACTAGATCCACCAGTTAGCTGGAAGACTGCAGTGATCTTCTGAAAAATAATTACAATTATCACTGCTCATGTTATAATGTTCAGCGTTGAGTCATTGTACTTCTGATTCTATTGTTCAGAGTAAAATATTGTAATTTTCAGAGTTGGTAATGGAGTTTTGTCCATTTTTCAACTTTTCCTTCTTCTCATCCCGCATCTCAGTCTCAAAAGCCATTTCCCACAAAAACCTACATGAAATTTTGGCTAAAATTCTCAAATTTTCTGAAAAGAAAGACTGCATAATTATTTGAGGTGGCAAATGCAAAGACTGCATAATTATTTGAGGTGGCAAATGCAAACATCCTTATAAGTTAATGTACTGAATTAAAGGCACACTAAACATCCATATCATATGAGAGGTTTGCAAGAGAGGACTTTCTAATAGTTTTGGTTTGCATTCAAAAGCAAGATGGAAAGAAAGGATACAGAACTGAATGCACAAAATTGTGGCTGGCTACACTGCAATATATATATTTTTTGCACCATACTTTGTTTTTTAAGTACAAAAAACTGCTTTTTTCTAGTAACAGCCCTTACATTATTTGTATTACTTGTCTGGCCTTTGTAGGTTTTTTAGTATGTGGTCCTTAAGTTTATGAATACAGAGTACCTACAACAACCACTTGGTTCTATAATCAGATAACAGGGCTTGAATTTACCCTCACACATTATATAAGTGAAAACCAAGTAGAATGTGTGAACAATGAGTTTCATTTATCAGAATACAAGCAGCACCAAACACCAATTCCCAGAAGAAGGAAAATTAACCAGATGAGTCCTACAAGTGCTTCAACTCACATCAGGGTGAGAGTTTCCAGCATGCAGATCAGGGAGGGGAAGCCCAAAGAGCATCTGGTGGTGTCACTGAGTTGAGGAGATGAGAGTTCAGAGTTATGGGGAGAATTTCTAGGACATAGCACCAGAGAGAAGGTTGATGCACAAAGAGGGAAAATAAGCTTAAGAAATCTGCAGAAATGACTCTTTGACTATGGGCTCATCTATATACATTTGTAAGGAGATAGGGAGAGAATCACTAGAAAGAAATAGTTGGGACAATCACTGGAGACAGAACTCATAATATTTTGTATTCCTGCCAGACAGAATGAGATCTCCTACTACATTAGAAGATTGCATAGTATCCTTAGAAAAGTCCTGCCTTAATCATGGTGCCAAAGTGTCCCCAGACTAATGGTTGTATTGGACCAATCTTAGCACAGTTTAAAAGTAACTGTGGGAAGAATCAAACTAATTCCAAGTAACATAACTGTATACAGTAAAGAAGCCCAAAAATTATTGGAAAAAAAATCCAACATCCAACAATGTAAGACTCATAATTTCTAGTATCCAATCAAAAATTAACAAGCATGCATAAAAGTAGAAAACATAACTCATAACCAAGAGAAAAAAACAATTAAAAGAAACAGAGACAAATATAAAAGAGATAATCAGTAGACCATGATGTTAAAACAGCAATTATAAATACACTTCACATGTTCAGGAAGGCAGAGGAAGGAAAGAATATAATGATGAGACAAGAAAATATTAAAAAAGTGCATACTTAACACTTAAGATGAAAAATAAAATACCTGAAATAAAAATAAAACCAGATGGGATTGCTAGCAGGGTAGACACTACAGAAGAAATCAGTCAACTTGACAAAATTGTACTATATACCATCCAGTTTTATTTTAAAATTTATTTTAAATGCACTACAGGAAGAGAAAATACACTGAAAAATAACTCATCAGTGAGTTTTGGGGCAGCATCAAGTAGCCAAAATATATGTGTAATTAGAGTCTCCAAAGAGGGAGAAAGAGATAAAGGGATAGAAAATATATCTGAAGAAATGATGGAAAAATTTCAAATTTGTAAAAAATATATTATATATTAATTATATTATTTATTATATTATATTATTATACTATTATATATTATATATATATATATATCCATAGATAAAAGAGGCTCAGTGAACTATAAGCAGAAAAAAAGGAAGAAACTGTCCAAGACACATTAAAATCCAATTGTTGAAAAACAGTGATAAACAGAATATCCTAAATTAGGAGAGGAAGGTACACTTCTGTGTTAGTTTTCTAATGCTGTAACAATCACCACAAACTTACTATCTTAAAACAAACCCACTTACGATTTCATCATTCTGTAGGTCAGAAATCCAGTCAGGCTAAGAAGGCATCTCTGCTTAGGGTCTCACAAGGATAAATTCAAAATGGCAGCCTGACCTGGAGGCTCTGAGGTAAAGACCTTTTTTCAAGGTTATTCAGGTTGTTGGTTAGATTTAATTCCTTGTGGTTGTAGGACTAAGGTCCCTATTGTCTTGCTGGCTACCAGCAGGACTGTTCTCTTCTCCTAGGGGTCAGTTGCATTTCATCTCATCCTTAAAATCTCTGATTCCTATCAGCAGCTTGAGAAAACTTTCCACTTTTTCTTTCTCTCTCTTTTTAAAAAATATTTATTTATTTATTTGAGAGAGAGAGCATGCTTATGAACAAACTTGAGTGGGAGCAGGGGCGAGAGAGGGATAGGAGAAAGAGAATCCCAAGCAGACTACTCAATGAGTTCAGAGCCCAACATAGACCTCATCCTAAGACCATGAGATCATGACCTGAGTCAAAATCAAGAGTCTGACACTTAACCCACTGAGACACCCTGGTGCCCCTTTTTTCTTTTCATTCTTTGAAAGATTTATTTATTATTATTATTATCATTATCATTATTATTTTTTAAATATTTTATTTATTTATTCATGAGAGACACAGAGAGAGAGAGAGAGGGAGAGGCAGATACATAGGCAGAGGGAGAAGCAGGCTCCATGCAGGGAGCCCAACGTGGGACTCAATCCCGGGTCTCCAGGATCACGCCCTGGGCCGAAGGTGGCACTAAACTGCTAAGCCACCTGGGCTCGAAATATTTATTTATTTATTGGGGTGCCTGCATGGCTCAGTCAGATAACTGCCTGACTCTTGATTTCAGCTGAAGTCATGATCTCATGGTTGTAGGATCTAGCCCCACGTTGGGCTCTAAGCTCAGTGAGGAGTCTTCTTGAGATTCTCTCTCCCCCTCTTCATCTACTCCCCCTCCCCACTCATGCTTTCTCTCACCTTTCTCTAAAATAAATTTTTAAAAATATTTTTTTATAAAAGATTTTATTTATTTTTGGAGCCGGAATGTTCCACTTTTAAATGGTTCCTATGATTATGTTGGACTCATCCAGATAATTTCCCTTTGCTCAACTCAAAGTCAGTTGATCAGCAGCCTCAATGTCTCTGAAAATCCCTTTGCCATATCATGTAACGTGATCATGGAAGTGATGTATCTCCTTGTATTCAGAGTCCTGGAGACTAAGGCAGAAAATCTTGGAGAACCATCTTAGAATTACAAAAAATAAAATGCATGTTGAGATTATTAGGCAACACAAGTGTAGTGAGTGCCTGAAGGATAGATACTATGGAGTACAATCATGTGCACTACAATGGACAGGAGAGAGAAGAGAGAATGAGGACTCCATGATAAGCCACATATACCACTCCAGCTCAGATAGGGACTGGGTAGAAGGACAGACGGAAGGGAGTGAGATCTGGCAGGTGACAGGTAACTGCAGTAGTAGGTCCAAACCAATACCAGCCAGAAGTTCATATCAGGGTTTCCAATACTTTCAGAGGAAATAGTCCATGAGGACAATCCATTCCTGTGCATAGGACAGATAGTGTGGTATATAGAAGGCATGCCATAAAGAGTTTGGGAATAAAACAATGAGTGGAAGTGAATCGACAGCAAGACAACACAGAAATGAAGGATCAATAATAAGAGGTTACTGCTATACCCAGGAAGGCAGGCAGTGAAGGTCAATGTCTGGGTCAGGACGGCTTCCTTGGAGGGTACTCTCAAGGAGAGATGGTAGGGAAGTCACCACAGCAATATATATTTTTAAAGATTTTATTCATTTATTCATGAGACAGAGAGAGAGAGAGAGAGAGTTTGAGGCAGAGACACAGGCAGAGGAAGAAGCAGATTCCATGCAGGGAACCCAATGTGGGACTCGATCCTGGGACCCTGGGATCACACCCTGAGCTGAAGGCAGATGCTCAACCGCTGAGCCACCCAGGCGTCCCACCACAGCAATGTCTTCTTGTACACTAAGCTAGGTAGTTTTTTAGATTCATGTATTCATTTGATTCTCACATCAACTGTGTCTAGGAGTTGATATAAATACTTTTTTTACTTCCATTTTGTACTTGCAGGAAAAAGTAAGTTTTGAATAGCATCAATAAGTAAATTGTCCAATAACTCGTATTTATTAATCAGAAGAGTTAGGAGTCATGCTGCCTGAACTCCAAACTACTTTCCTCTGAATAGTAGAGCAAAGCCCCAGTCTTCTGCAGGCATCGGCTAATGAATATATCGGACTGCTGGCTTGGTCAAAACATTTTTACTACACATTTGTGTGAGGTGCTATTTTGGGAGCTGTTAACATTTTTCCCATCAAGTGCAATTCCGAGGGTGGTAGGATAACACCCATATTTCCCACCCACTGCTTTGAGCCCACATACTGCATTGCATTCTTCTGAATACCATGTGCTGGGAGCACTGGCTACGGCAGTTTGAAGCATGCCTTCTCGTGATATGAAGTGCAGTAGCTCATTCTGCAGATGTGCTTCTCCCCAAAAGTACCCCAAGACAGTATGAACTAGAGGGGAGAACACCCACAGGATGTGTGTGTGGGGTGGTCTGCCTTTTGAGTTCAGTGTGGGCAGGGAGATGGCCTTTCTCCCTATGGACAGAGAACCAACGTTACCACATCAAGCCAGATATTCGTATTGCAGTCACATTTGCTGAAACAATTATGATATGAAGAGGGAGGAGGTTGAGGCCTTAATCATAACAGAGGATTTGGGTGTGCCAGAGAAAGGCCACAGCTATTGGGCTTCTGGATTTTATAAAAATGTCGGGGTTTTGATAGTTGTAGGAGGACAAGTTTCACCAACAGGGATTTTATCACATTTGTCATGTTGAAATGGGAAGTTGGTTGTGTTGGAAAGTTGGGGGGCCATGTAGGGAGGTCCCGAGGGGTCAAGAGGAAACAATAGTTCAGTTGTGACATAAGGAACATTTGTGGTAGGACATTGTGAGAGCTGAGAAACATGCTTCAAAGTATAGTCCTCTTGCCTATACTTTTGGATACCCCTTTACCTTGTGGTTAGAAATTCTTCCCAAAACGAAAGGGAATCCTGATACGTGTTGCTACATTGTGGATTACTATTACTGCCAACGTGAATTTATATGCCATACTTATTCATACACCTCTGTGGAAAACGGAATAAACAGTTTATTAAGCACGTGAATAAATCAGTTTACCTACCAAGTGTTTCTTGAGGTTAGGCGCCAACGTGAGCCGTAGTGTTTGCTCACACCCAGCCACGTGTTAGAGTGTGGAATTTGCAGGGTGTTGCTCCATCTCTGTTCCAGCTGGACCATCTCTAATGTCAGACATAATAAAAGGACATGAGTATCAACTACTATGAAATACACCAGAGAGATGTGAAACCATAGTAGTCAGAATTGACTTATGGTCTAGAATATACCTTTCCCTGTTTTCACTGTTGACTCATGATGGATGGTAGCAGATTGATAGGACTCTGGATGGGACAAGTAGCTGCCTGTGGAATTGAGACTGCATCCATCATACACGTACTAATTGATTCATTAATATGAGTTACACAGGTTTTTTTTTTTCTTCTCCTTGCTGTGTTTAGACCTGTTGTCACTAACAGAAATAGAATGCCTTGTTTTTTAAGAGCTGGGTATAAATGGCCTTAAGCACAAGCAAACAGTCTGGAAAATTATAGCAAATATTGTTCCCACACTTCTATTTTCTAAATCAACAAACTCCAACATTTCTTCCCTCTTTTTACATATGTAAAAATGTTTTCATGTAAATAGGTATGTAAGATACAAAACCAAGCACATTATGGATTTACATGGTTTTCCTCAGTGCTATTTCTAAGTAAGACAGGTTGCTGTGTTTGATACCCTGGAGATTAAGTAATAACCCTGCATTGTTCTTGTTGAATCCTCCCCTGAGACATGCAATAACTCGATTTATTGGACATATATTACATGCTTAGCATGTGTTAGACCATCTGAGGGACATGGAAGGAGCACAAGACAAGGTCCTCACCCTCAGATTCTTACAATGTAATTGGAGTGACAAGGGAAGCACATGAGACAGTCACAAAGACTGTAAGAAATAAAAAATAACACAATGATCCATTTTGTGTTGTGCTAAGGGATGGAGTGAGGTAATTTCACGGGGGCACTGGTGGAGAGAAGACTGTGTTCTACGCAGAGATTCACCAGGAGCAATGACCCAGAAAAAAGCGTGAGACCCTCCTACTGTGGGAACCATGATGAGAGCCTGGAAGCTGATCTAAACATTGGAACACATGAGCTGCAGACAAGTTCAAGGCAAAGCAAAAACCCTCTACTTTGTGCAAAAGATAGCTATTTAGCACCTTATGGACTAATTGAATAAAAGAGAAAATAAATACAGGAAGTCAATATTCTTCCTGAAAACTAAAATTGCTTCAGGCATCAAGGTAGTTTTATCCTGACATTACTCATCAAATGCTGGGTTGAAGCCTAACCGCTCCAAGAAATTTTCAGTTGTATCTAAAGTGTGTTCATTTTACAAATAGGTTTTAAATTTTTATTAAAGATATATGAGGTTGCAAAAAAGCCTTAAACTCCAGACTGCCTAGGATCACCCAAACTTGTAGATGTTTTGCCCTGCTTGAGTTAAGAGTGGAATTCTGATTTGTTTTGCATGTACACATTGATGGCCATTCTCTATCTATTCTCTCCATTGATGGCATGTTAAAGTCTTCAACAGTGTAAAATAACAATTGCACAATGTTCTCTATGTTTTGCCTATCACTATGATAGTGATAGTGATAGTTGATAGTGACTCCAGTTCATCTATCTCTATACTCCCTCTTTCAGCATAATTTATTCACATGGCATTGTGCTGGGCACAGAGGGTATATTCAGATATACTGAATTCTGATAAACTGGTTAAATGCTTTGGTTTATGTTGGACCTATGACATTGAAGCATGGTCGAGTCTGGGTAACTATTTTTCTATCATTTAAAAAGTTCCCTGTAAAATAGTTTTTTTTACTTCAGATTTATCTCTATTATATGCATCACATAATGAGTGCACTTTCACGTGAATGGGTATTTGATAGTTTCTATCCTTTTAAAGGTGAAGAAGTAAACAAAACATGTTTCCTAATTTTTATGTTGATGTGGCTACATGTATTCCATTAACCCACAGAAAAAGGACTTATTAGAAATGGATTAGAGGGATTTTTTTAAATGGAAATTTGATTGGTATATTCAGAACGTAAAATTTATAGCAAAACAAAAGCAATGAGAACCTCAATATGATCCATAATCGTGCCCCCTCCACCCCACCCAATGCTAGCAAGCAGGAAAACTCTCCCCCTTTCTGAATTATATTGAACTTGGGTGCATATGTTGAACCTGAATACAGTTTAGCTTAAGTACTTTTAATCTTAGAAATGATTATAGGGGAGCATGGAAGGATAGATTTGCCACAATTCAATAAAAACTGGGGTAATTAAACTGGATGCTGAACAGCATCTGACTTGTTAAAATATACCAGCTTGAGGTTATTTTCATAATTATCTTCATTTTTAAAGGAATTATTATAAGGAGAAGGCTAATTAGCTGTTTTGGATATTTAAGCAGAACTTGATTTGGGGCAAAGACAAAATAAAGAATCATTTTTCCTTAGGCTCCAGGTATAACCATTTGGCTTCAGTGATAATGTGGCATAGGTGGTTAAGAATGACTGTGAAGAAACCTTGTATAATCATCTGTAAAGTTTACTCTGAATGATTTACACACGGATCACATGTCTATGAGACTCTTTTCAATATTAATTTATGTAAAAAATTAGGATAAGTCCAATTATTGAACTTTGTGGGAGCAAGAGATGTTGCCAAATATGAAACATTAAGGACAGTTTAATAGGAGGTTCAGGCTCAACATCATGCTTAGGGTTGATACTGGTCTCTGGGCCTGAAGAATTTAAATCAATCCAAAGACATGATGACAGTAAAAGGTTCATCATGAGTGTGAGTGCTTTTCTTTTCAGAGGCCATTATTCATTCTGTTTGGTGTGCATTATTATGGAAAGATACATCAGCCACTGGGAGGGGAACCTTCTGTATTGGGGAGCCTGACTCATCACAATTTATAGTGAAATGCACCACAGTTTCTATTTCCTTGGCAATATTGAATAGATAATTTTATGTCAATTGTTGACCATATTTCTATCATTCTCATCTTAAAAGTAAGAAAAACTGTATGTCAAAGTCCAACTTCACATTACTCGCCACAGAGAAACTTCTCAGAAGGAAAGCGTCACAAAAATATTGAGTAGATACACGATAAATGTAACTATGGTTCTTTGTCTTTGCAGGACTTACTGTACATTGAAGTAAAGAAAATGTCTTTCACACTGTCTCTATACCCTTCCATCTATCTAACTATATGGAAATTTATCAGTTCACCTTCCACTTATCATATATATGGTAATAGATCCCCAAAAGGTGCGCAGATTGTACTTTAGGAGTTAGGAGAAAGGAGAGGCTGCTAGAGGTTGGAAGACCAACTCTTACTCTCAGAGTGGTCAGAGCAGAGGTGACTGGGTCCAATAGCTCTAACAGGAACCGAAGTGAATAAGAAATGTGGAATTCTTGGATTCTCTGAACCCCTGCTTTCTTACCTAATTCTGTCATTGAGTTGTGAGAGCTTACACAAGCCACCTAAATTTTCTCAGTTTGACCTTCATCATCTGTAAAACATGAACAGTTACAAATTTCCATTTCCTACACACCAGTGGCTATAGCAACTCTACAAGGTGAATGGTATTTATTACAGTTTAAATACTAGGATATGGAGGTTTACAAAGGGCAGGTCATTTCCCCAAATTTATGAAGATAATAATGGATTCAAACCCAGACCTCATGCATTTCACCTCAACCTTATTTCTTTTTCCATTTTTCCTTACCTGTTTTCCTCCCAAGACTATGTTGAGGATTAAGTAAAATAAACTATAAAATGCTACAGGCACGTGATGTGAGCCCATATTGCTGTGAAGAGGACTAGGATGGCAATAACCTTGCAGTGGGGTTCGGGGACGGGCATTCCATCCAATATAAATCAAATCACAGAGACCCAATTTAACTCCTCATGTGGTCATGGTGATCGTAGCATTCTCACAGGAAAGCAACTACATAAAAAAAAATACTTTTAATTTCTATCTTTTTGGTTATGGCTTTATCTTTTATCAACTTTTTTTCAACTTATCACAAGTATGTTGTGTTTCAAATTTCTGGAAATGTGCCTCTTGTTTATCAACAGTGTTCAGGCATCTCCTTGGAAGAACCATTTCATAGATCCTGGCTTTCACCCTCAAATGCTTTTGAGTGAGTTATTTCTTCAACTTCATAAGGTTCCTGGGTAACTTTTAAAGACACTATATCCCTGTAGCAGTAGCTGTAGCTGTGCAGAGGCTAGTGCATGTCTAAATGCAGGCCAGGTCTGCTAATAGCACAGTGTTTACCTACTGTTGAATCTCAAATCAATCACGAAGGAGTCCAAAAGGAAGGTCAGTTGTAAACATTTCTGAAAGGTACTGGTTGCTACCATTTATTTTGGATAAAGGTATTCAACATTTTAATTTAGTTTCTGCTAGAGTTTGGGATAGAATACTGATTTATTATCCTGGGATATTGTGTATAATATTCTTAAATATGAATTTCTGTTTCTCGAGCTGTAAAATTTCAAAAATACCAGAAAGACAATTTTTATGCTTCCATAACTTTTCCAGGGTTTGTTTGGATTAATTCCAAATGGCCCATTGAAAATAAGTAAAACGACAGCTAATGATAGCCCTTTGGCCAGTGGCCTATATATACCATGCTTTTCTGTCCATGTAGAGTGCATTGCTGGAAAAAAAATTCTTCCTTTAGGAACATCTGCTTCAAGATGGAAAAGGCCTTTTGTCACTTTAAGTGAGTTCCACTAATGATCTAGTTATGGTGGGTTGGGTGAAGGCAGCAATGGTGTTTATGTGCAAACTCAGCTCTTCTGAGTGGATTGCAGATACAAGAATGAGACAAATCCTAGAATCATCAGATCACAGAACTGAGTGAAAGATTCTCTAATCCTGCATTTCAAACCTGGTCCAAGGTTGACCTTCCCTTGAATTACGGCAAGGGTATACCACCCTCTTAGGAACAAATTTGATTCTTATTTAAAAACAATTACCTAAAAAAAAAAAAACATGAATAAATAAATAAAATGAAAAAATAAAAACAATTACCTAAAGGCCTTTTTGTCTAAACGTTCCCTTTAAAATGGACTCCTGGTAGACGCACAGAGACCACCTAGGAAGCTGTTTCGCTCGGGACCTGACTCATAATGCAGATTAACAGATTAACAGGGACCCTGTGCACTTTTCAGTATTATGAATGGCATGCAGCATTTTTACAGAAAAATTATATTTTTGTCAACACCTAATTCAGAAAAACATTGCTTTCAAATTGATGAAACATTGCTATGTCCTTAAAGCAATTTGAAAAATTGCATTGAAGTCATTTTTGTTCTTTTTAACCCCATAGTCTTAGCTGATAGTTGTAGTGACAATTCCTCTGCGTAAGGAAGGTGGGACATAAAAATTGCCTTTTCTGAAAAGATGATCACTCTTTATATGTGTTTCTTAATCTATGTTATAAATTAGTCCAGAATTTATACGAAGTAATGAAACTTAAAGAGGATCAGGGGCTTGGATTTCTCTTCTTCAGGACCCCTCTCTTTCCTTCTCTCTCTTATCTTGTCTCTTATTTTAAAGACTATAGGAAAAAAAATAAAGACTATAAGCTATAAATAAAATTGAGTCCAAGCAAAAAAATAAATCAGGTTATTTGCAGCTTTTTTCCCTCAATGGGAAGAATATCAGCAATTACTGCATTCTTCGTAAAGGGCAAATGGATAAAATATTTCATGAGTAGTAATTTATTTTTTTCTGTAATTTTTTAAAGGTAGTTTCGCTATTCATATGATTCGGTATGTGTTAGTATCTTACTTTGGTGACTTACAGAATGATAATCTTAATGATTTAGGGGGTATTAGAGGTCATCTAGCCCAGCCTCTTATGTTTACTGAGTAGAAAGACTCTAAATTGCTGTTTTCCCAAGGTGACCTAGGAGTAGATGTGGAGCCTTGTCACTCCTGACATCCTATTTATAATTGCTGGTTGTATTAGTGTGTTCTACTCTTATATTTAAGGACTATCTACAGTTTTGTTTTATTACTGAATATTAGCACAGAGCACATCTCTGAAGATGGAGTACATCAGAATACATCTTCTCCCCTTTACTCCTCCTTAATTAAACATCTCATCATTTAGCTATTTTTTTTATCATTTAGCTATTTTGATGCAATTCTTATTCACAGATGCTTGACCCTAGAGAATTATGACACACAGCCGCTCACTTGAGAGATGGTAGGCTGACTCTCTGCCACATTTTGCATAAACTTCTCTACCCTTTTGCTATTTTAGTTTGAATTATTGAGTTTGCTGGTGAAAAAAAATATATATATTCAAGTAGAAAAATCTGCCTGCAGTCTGGATTTCATATGAATTTTCTCTTTTCCAGCTGCCTTTGAAACACAGTGATTTTTTTTATTAAGTTTCTTAATTTTCAGTCAATAAGTTCATCACTGGGCAATTTATAACATTATTACTTCTTCAGGTGACTGAACTTTAGGACACAGATGCACCATTGTTCTGGCCAAGGTAATTGTTTGCAATGCTGGGGAAAACATTTGCAGATGAGTACATTTTGGGAAACCCTGTGTAACATGCAAGTATAAATAAGCTTCCTATGCATGACTCACTGCCATATCTTTGCAGACAGACCGAGGAGAGGAAATAAAAACTCTGCATTTTGGTAATTCTTTTCTTGCAGAGCATCTTGTTAATACACAGAAAGGCATTTCAACCTTCGATTTAAATGGGAATAGGTTAAATCAAATGAATAATTGGAGTGCCATGTTCACATATTAACAGGTATAGACTATTTGATACTTTACAAAATGGTTCCTAACATTTAAGCTAGTGAAGCCAATGCTACTAATCTGTCAGACAGGTGAGTGCTATTAAGTTGAACTGAATAGAGCATAAACTGAGGTTTCGAAGGTTTGAGATTTGATTGACAGACACATTTATCATGATGCTGGTCAAAGATAATGAATCAATCAACTCTATTTGATGAAATCACATCCATGTCTTGATTTCTGCAAATGAAGAGGTGCTTTTTTTTTTTTTTTTGTAGTTACCCTTCTATTCTCAAACAGGATGTTTATTCATGTCATTCATAGACTAGTCTGAAAAATTTTTACTTTCATCCTTTTTCCCCCTGGATCTTGCATTAATATTGGTATTTTTAAGATATTGGGGGGCTAAAGGAAACATGCTCTGTTCTCAATCCTTTAGTTGCTAGCTGACTCCATAAACTATAAACTACATATTTAATGCTTTTAGCTTTAGCTGCTTTCCTCATAGGTATTCATTCACATAGAGTTCAGATAAAATTTCACCAAAGGATATGAAAAATATTTCAGTACTCAAGACCTACTTGTTTAAGGCAATATTTAATTCATGCTATTTACCAAATTGCATAATGTCTGCTAATTATAGAACAATCTACATAATTCAATGCAGAGTAATTTTTAAAAAAGAGCAAACATAAGAAGCATACATTTCCTACTGCTACATTTCTGCATCTACTGAACATTATTGTGGGAAAACGTCCTTTCCCTTCTATTTAAACTGAAAGACACAATTTAAAGAGATGCCAATCCAGGAGATCACACTCCCTCTTCGAAGAAAAAGCTGATGAGGTTCCCGCTTGCTTCCCCAATTCAAAGAACTGAGTGTGTAGAAAAGGAATGGGAAACACAGTTGCATAGCTAGGACAGGCAACTGCAAGTCTAGGTAAATAGAGTTTAAGTTTTAGAGTATCTAATCTTTTTCCAAATATTTTCTTCAGAGAATTGTTTCACTCAGTCATTGCAAAATCAGTTATTTGAAATTATTGCTATGGGATTCTGTTCCCAGATTGGCTGAGTTGAAACTTGCAGGTGTATAGCTCGGCAAAGATCATACTCTCTCCTCTTTTTTCCTCCATTCTTGTTATTTGAGTCACCAATTTGAAATGCACCATTACCACCAAATAACTATTTAGCAGTATACAATCACACAATTGTGTGAAGAGACAAACATAATGAAGGACACTAGGGAAATAGGATCCTTTATTCAGGGCACCTATCCTGCACTGAAATGATTGAGGGTTCTGTAGCTTTTGTAACAGAGTATCCTCTCAACAATTACCTTCAACTAATGGTATGCTAAACTGAACAGGAAATCAAGTCCTGGAATGAATAGATCCATTGGTCCAGGCAACAGAGAGCCAGCACTGTTTTCAAATTGTTTCAAAAGAGCCAATGTTCTCATTATATAATTATAGCTCACCTAAATTAAAGGATTGATACCTTCTCTGATTTTATATTATTGCTTTTTAAATTCAAGCATTAATGATGTATCTTATTGCTCGCATTGGTGAAGCTGGATATCCAGCATTTATGTTCTCATTCTGACACCCTACTGTTTTGTGGCTCACATTGTGTGCGTGAGCTAAAAGTCACACAATAAAACTTAGGGTGGCTGTTCACGAAATACTGCCATTGTTGTATAAAAATTATCTTTAAAAACTGAAATAATTTTCTGTGCATGCTTCTAGAAGCAATAATTTTGGTGAATCTGACAAAGGGACTAAAAATAAATGGAAATGTTAAGTAATGAAGGTCAAGGGCACAAGGAATTCATATCTAAGACATTATTTTTTAGTTAATCAGTTTTTAACCACATTTAGCTTTCAGAAGGATGTTTTTAATTGTATGTTCATGTGAGATAATTTCCCCTCTCTTCAGATCAGTAGTTGGAATCTTCTGCCACCTTGTCTCCAGAGCATATATTGCCTTATGAAATGAAATGGGAAATTTGGACTGCATGACCCAAAGACCCTTACAGCATTTCCTAATAAATTTAGAATTGTCAAATTTGACAAGTCATGAAAAATAATCATTCCTAAAAAAACTCCCCTCTACTGAAACACAATTCATAATATAACTAAAAAGCAATTATTTCAGAAATTAGAATTCAGGAAGCTTCTTCAATTCTAGGTAGAAAGACTTTAAGAAAAAAAATGATAAATTATTTTGAGGCATAATGTTTTTATTATTTTCCTTGATTGCTTATGAGGATATGTACTATGAGAGGACTAGAAATGGCATAAAATTGTAAAGAAAGCAACTGAGGATCAAGTTAAAGCCAATTGATTGGCTACATAGATTTTATTGGAAGAATTTAATAATATTAAATACAATTTCCTAAAACTTTATAAAATCCCACGTATCCAACAACAAAATGATTTATAACATTTTCTATATCCATTCTATGGAATGTCATGCAGCAATTGAAAAGATCAATGAGCCTCAAAGAATATTCATAGCATATTAAGAAAAACAGATTGCAGTACATTATATAAATTAAGATTCACTTAAAAAAAGATAGCATTACAGGGACACTTGGGTGGCACAGTCCATAGGGCATCTTGGTTTTGGCTCAGGTCATGATCTCAGGGCCATGAGATGGAGCCCCACTTCCAGCTCTAGGCTCTGCACTCAGCAAGGGCTCTACCTCAAATTCTCCTTCCCTCTCCCTCTTTCTCTCCCATTCATGCTCTTTATATCTCTTAAAAAAACTAAAAAAATCTTTAAAATAAATAAAAATAAACAAAAAAAAGCACTACATATAAATGTTTGTAAATGTTTACTCAAGCCTAGGAAAAGGTTCAGAAGGCTAGAAACACACTTTTAATCTTGGTATTTCACTGGCTGTGCTGAGCTAGTTTCAGAATCTCAGAAAGCAATTTTTTTTTAAAGAAAGATTTTTTTAAACTGTCAAAATGAAACATCGTTTCAAACATTTATGTGAAAATGTTTTTGTGAGGGATTGCATCTTCTCTATAATGGGTTTAATTAAGTCGGAATGACAGGTTTTTCAACTTCCTGTGGGATTGTTTTTCCACCCAAAGGAATAACTGCATCTAACCCATTTGGTGCAGCAGTGACTAATGCCTAGGATTGCCAGGCAATAGTCTACATTCATAATTTGTGTACCTATTTATACTCCAAATATCTAGTAATTGTAGTTGAAGTATTTTGTTAAAAGAAAGAAATGATAAATGTCATAACCATGTGACTAAAAAGTTAACTATTTCCCCAGACCATAAGTGGAATGAAAATACAAAATGATGAGTGTGGCTGAGACCAAGACTTACCAAATTGGTTTTTATTGTTCTGGTATGCTGTGCTATTTTTAAGCACCACTCCCATGGGATGATAAAAACTAAGAAGTCTCTGTAGAAGAAAGAGGACAGGGGATTCCTGGATGGTTCAGCAGTTTAGTGCCTGCCTTCAGCCCAGGGCATGGTCCTGGAGTCCAGGGATGGAGTCCCGCGTCAGGCTCCCTACATGGAACCTGCTTCTCTTTCTGCCTATGTCTCTGCCTCTCTCTCCCTCCGTGTCTCTCATAAATAAACAAATGAAGTCTTAAAAAAAAAGGTGCATAAGCTAGTTTCTCAGTTTAAAGCTAGGTGCTGTGGTAGCTCTCCTTGCTCAGCAAAAGTTGAAAAACATTGCTGCCCAAGTTTGCAGAGTATATGGGGTTGTTGGTCTAGAAAGGCAGAGGAACCCAAATATATTCTTACAGCAAGACACTTAATCTACCTGATTATAATGAAAATAAATGTGAAATTAATAACTAAAAGGGAAGACAATCTTAGATATTTTGGAGCTAAATAATGCATGCCTGCATAACTCATGAGTCCAAAGAAAATCTTAATGGAATTTATAAAATAGTTTTTACTAACTGACTAGGGAAGTACTATTTAACAGAACTTACCGGATGTAAAGTTAGCTATACTTTTAAAGGTAGTTATAATATATAACTTAAATGTTCTTAAAAAGTGAAAATGAGTATGTTCAATTAGAGAAATGCACCGGATTGAATATAAGGAATGTAGACTATAGAGAATTAAAAAAAAAAAAAAGATTACAAGTGCATAAAGTAGAAAGCAAACTAGTATTAGAAGACTTCAAGCAAATCAAACTGTTTTTTGAATTAAATTTATATTGGAATTAAATAAATACATACCATGTTCACTAATAAGAAAACTCCAAATCACAAAGATGGGTAGTTCAACCAAGTTAATCTACAAATCAAGTAAAACTACTGACCAGAAGGTTTCATGAATATAATCAGGTGACTGAACTCATATGGTAAATGGCTAGGGCATCCGTCAAGAAGAAGAATAAAAATTATGGATGACTCTCTTCTAAATATCAAGACTTGCTATAATACTGTAATGAATAAAATGAAATGGTGTTGTATAAGAACAAATGAACAAGTATAAACACCTAGAAATAGGCCTCAGTATATATGGAAAGTCCATATACAGCAGACGTAGAATTACCAGGGAATTATTGATCTCTCTTTTTACTCTTATTTGTTCTGAGAACTCCTTAATGAGGGAGGGACACTCATGGACTATTACCCACTCTACTTTCCCATGTTTTAAAAAGTTCTGATTGACCTAAGGCTCTAGAGAGAATGAAGATGATGGAAATTTCCCTTTACACCATGAAGAAACTTAGTAGATGTAAACTTGACTTCTTATCTCTGGTCAGCATGGTCTTTATTTGCAAATAGCACAATGTAGGAGAGAGGCAAGTGAACCCAACTGTAAAACCATCCTCTTCTTTCCCCTCTTCATTGAAATCAGTGGTCCTATTCAGAATGAACGGACTGCCAAGTGAGAAAAATTGGATAGAAAGACTAGTATCAATGAACAGGTAACTTCCTTCTTATGCATGTTCTTCCTTTTGGAAGTTATGAGACATAGAAGTGATGATATTGAGAAAAGCCATAGCATAGCTAATATTTCTAACTCCTTGTTGACACTAGCATACTTTAGCTCACATGATCGATAAATTGTGAATTCCTCATGGCTAAAAATTAATCTTGAATTGCTTTAGCAATCAAACAATAAGAAACTTCCTTCTGAAACCAGTGTTTCACTAAGATATCGCTCACTCTATGGGACAAATCTCCAGCAAATTGCATATATTCCTGCACTCACAGCCTTCCTTGCTTAAACTAAAGCCTACATTTTTCGAGGCACTCTTTTACAAAGCTCCTAAAACTGTCGTATAGTGACTACATTGTGTTTTAGTGCCACTGTGAAAAGAGGGGAGATACTTCAGAACTGAGTCTCAAGACTGTTAAAACCCTGGGAACTGATGGATTAGATCATTAGGTAAAATGCCTCTATAAGTAAGATTTGCCAAGTTTCTAATGTTACTAATCTTTAACGTACCGTAAAAATTGCTGTGGATTTACATGGAGCAATTATTTTGAGTACAAGGAAGAAAACCTCATTACTCAGAGTTATTACTAATAATCACCATCATTAACATTACTGGCAAGAGGGCAGTTATATGGCAAGTTATACTAGGTTAGTACCAGAGACAGAAAACAGAAAAACCTTCCCCTGAGGGCCTATAGTAAGTTTACAATTTGCATAGGCAGTCTGTAGTAATGAGCTGTCTGTTAAGAAGGTCTGGAGCTCTGTTATGAGTCTCTTCAAAGAGGTGAATCTCTCATGAATTACACAGTTGCTGTCTTTAAGTACCTCTGAAGTTTTAGCCCTGTAAATGCATTTGCTGCCTTGACTGGTGTTTTTAAGTTAAGTGAAATCCTCATCAATATGGGAAAACTTCGCTAGTTCTCAAGGGAAATGCATTGCAAAGAGAGCAAATATAAGACAAGAGTTAGCCTCACTCACAGATACATGAACTAGACCATTTTTCAGAAGACTGTACCTTAAGTAAATTTCATTGCTTATAGACATGTTAATCCAAAATCCTTCTTGAAGAGCCCAATAACCAGGAAATGTTGTACTTGGATGGCATTTAAAATGAAGCATGGATTGTACTGTAAATTTACAGGACAATCTATAATAAAATTCCTGTCTCATTCCTGCCTCCCAGTAGACAATACATTAAATTTCAACTATAATTTTTAGAAAGTATATTTTTCCGTGGATCTGATTATCAGTTTCACTCATCGAGATTTGATATGCTATTTTATCGTTTTTAAGTTTTCTTCTTAAAACCGAACACTAAACCTTGAAGGATCTGACACACTGGCTAGAACCTAATACTGATATGTCAGAAGACTTCAGTTTTGACATCTTAGCATGTACATGATCAGATGAAAGCCAAGAAATGTACTAAACACAAAGATGTTACACTGAGATTAAAACCACCAAAGGCTAGAGTGTACTCTGTGCACGATAACTATCTTTATAAGAATCCCAAGAAAAGAAATGCCTACGTCAGAAAGATGGGTTTGATAAAATATGAATAAGAGGTACAACCAATTTGTGGGTTAATTTCAAAGAATTGTACTGTGAACTGAAAATTATCTAAAATCTTTTACATATTTGGTAATGCATTTAGAAACACTGATGACATAGAGTTTCTTACTAAAATCATATGTAACCCAAGTCTTTAAAGTATATGGCATATTTTGTATTTATTTTATTTTAAAGTTCTCTTGGTTTTTTTTTTTTTTTTTTTTTTGAAGTTCTCTTGGTTTTACTAAGGAGTTGGGATGATTATGTTCTCTTCTATTTGGATTGACATTCCTAGAAAATACTACTTGGATAATTGTGCCAATTGAAAATGTCTGCCATGTAAGGGCCTTTTTCCAGAAAGACATTTAAATATTCTAGTATTAGAGAATGTGAGATGAAAAATACTTATTATATTTCCTCCTCTGATAAAATGCTCATAGATTTACACTGGCCTTTTTTTTAAATCCATGAATTTTCATTAGTTTTAATATACTTTCCAGAGTTTAAACATTGGTTAGTCAAATTATTTACCTTGCACTATTTATATTATTTTAAAATCTTTTTAGATTTCTGTCTCAAAAGAGATGTAGTAAAGCTACAGTGCTTTAGAAGCTAATGTAAGAGACTTGTGGTTGAATTCTAGTTGTCATTTTGCTAGCCAAAACATTGGTTTAATAATACTTCTCATCTTGCAAGTTTGGTTAAAGGATGGGTTGAAGTCAAGCACATAAGGCAGGTACTGAACACAATCATTTCAGGAATCATTAATATCAATAAAAGAATGATTTTCATTACTAAGATGGCCTAAGGGGGAAGTCTTTTCAACTAGGTACCATGACTTACCTGTTTACTGGTATGCCCTGATGTTGATCCATTCATCCTCTTCCATACATGGAGGGAAGCATCTGGAGCCTTGGATGACCATCTCTTGCCACAAGCTGCCATAATTGACCCTAAATATTGTGATTTTTCAGTTTGTGTCTTCATATGAAAGTGATGGGAAATTATTGGCTAAGGACTCACAGAGTCCTCATGTTAAAAAGTGTGGTAGAAAATAAGTAGCAAAATAATCACTACATAAGAATCATTGATCTTTGGATATAAAAGTTTATTCTAAACTAGGTGTCTTGATTTCCCTTGCTATATTACCCCCTCTAGTTTTGGGTTCAAGAGACTCCTCTCTTCATGTACTCACTGCTTTCCCTTGCTATATTACCCTCTCTAGTTTTCTGTCTAAATATTAAACTTAGTAAACTTAATTGAGATAAGGACTTCAATAAAAATCCTCACTCCTTTTATATTTTATTTTGTGTGATTAACTTTGAGATCTTAAAAAAGAATTCTAATTTAAGATTTTCAATATTTGAATGGTAAAAAGCATCATTTAATCTAATTTCTGCTTAGATCTATGTATTTTTTTCATTGATAATCTTAGAAATACTGTGAAGTACTTTCCTCTTAGTATCTCAAAAATTTTACTGAGTCATTTAGAGTTGAAAGACAAAAGAGTATGGAAAGAGCTGAATTTGGTGGTTTTAATGCCTGCTCCATATTTCACACAAAGCATGTTATCTAGACCCTGGCACTTTGGGGAGAGGAGAATGAGATATTGACACAACTAATTCAAAATAACTCAATGTATAGCTTTCATTGAGCCAGATTCATTCATACTAGAGTCTGATGTATATTACTACCAAAGGTTGAAGAAAAATCTGTGAGAAAAAAATCTGGAAATTGGAAAATCATATCAAGATCTTTTTCTTTTTCTTTCTTTTTTAAAAACAATAATTGGGAGGTGCTGTCACTCTAAGCAGATTGTCTCTGTCCAAGAGGTCAAACACAGATGTTGCTTTGAAGCAGAGCTAGGAAATATCTAAACTAGAAAGTGTATTAGATGGAATGGTCAGAAAACCAGTTTGCCATCATTATCTTTGTGTGTGTGTGTGTGAAAATAATGTTAGAGTTTGAAAAATGGATCACTTATATAATTTCTTTAATTATTATTTTAGTGTGTAGGTTTATCCAAAGTCTCAACATATCCTTTTTCAGCCGATACGTAGTGTTTTCATTTGATGTTTGAGTGTTTTTGTTTGACTAAGTGAAACGCGTAAAGAAAGGTAGGTAACAGAATATTTCTATGAGAACAATATGAAGGCACAGCCTTCAGTAATTTGGCAGCTCTAAAACCATGTTTCTGAAATTGAGATGGACTTCTATTTTCTTGAGGATATTTTACATATCTCAGGTCATTGCAATAGGCATGAAGCTAAAGACAAACTGCATAAGACATTATAAGTCATAATCACAACACTGTGGGGAATTTCATACATGTGGAAACATAATTCTAGACATCTTAAAAGCTAGAAAATAGAGGAAATTGTGCTGTTTTGCCCCGTCACCAGAAGAAAACATCACCAAGAATTCAGTTATATCATCTACTTCCCTTCCTTTCTATTTACATTTATATACTAACTGGGAATTTAGGGTTCAAGAGACTCCTCTCTTCATGTACTCACTGCTAAAACTCAAGCTACTGCATGACGTTCTTTACATGAGTCTAAAATAAATTATTTTAGGGCAATTAATGCATTTTTTAAAAGTGCAAATGAAAAGTCTCCAGCCTCCTCCTTACAATACACACGAATTGATCTGAAGACTTTCTCAGCCACCATTTGGCTTCGTTTCATTTGTCAAAACAGCTTTATGATCCTCTTCTCATGGTCTCTGTTTCTATACTCTCATTTGTCACCTCAGTGACCTGTTAGGTTTCCTCAAATGTCACTACATCTAGAAAGTCCTTCCCCATGAAAAATGGCTGATAGCGTTATTTTGATGGAGCAGCTCCCATAATTACTGTTAATTCCATATTTTATTGTTTGATTATTTTTAAAAAAATATCTCATCTACAGATCCAAGAAAGAATAGACCCTTCTGTCTCACCTTAATATTCCTTAAGTTCCTTCATAGTCCTTCAATCACCTTGGATTCATTTCTAGTTCTTGATGTTTTTGGTGCCCATATTTTCAATTGTTTAAATATCTATTGGCATTTCTGAAAGCTCATAGGAAAAACAAGGGGGTAGGGGTAAAACTGGGTGTTTCTCCCTCCTGATCAGTTCCTCTTATTAAGAATGACTAATAGTACATTTAAGTTGGCCATTGCTATGCTCAAAATAAAGAGTCATCACTTCAAGTCCTTGTACTGTAGTTAAAATAGACATGTGTTCATTAGGAATTTATTTAAAATTATTTATCTTGTACCTAGAGTTGTTAAAATAATGTCCCACAGTGATTAAAGTGTGCCATAGCACAAGGATTAAAGGTTTAATAGCTTTTGAAAGTAATGATGGATGCTTCATTATTGTTTACTTGCTTTATACATGCCAGTTTATAATGTTCTATCTGGACTGCTCATGTTCTTGTACCATGCATTATGTAATGAACTTCTAAACAATCCTTATTTATTCATTAACATCCTAGGTTAACAGCTTCCATAACATCCTGTCTGTTTCATCACTGGAAAGTTATTTAACCTCCTGGAAGCCAAGTATCCACATCTACAGAAATTAAGATGATGAGACAGACCTTATAGTTATTGTGAAGTTTAAATTAAGTAGGGGGCATTTGTAAAATTCTCACTAAATAAAAGGTAGTCACAGATAAAAGAGTAGTTTACAATAAAAGTTTGCTTGTATGTTGCTAAAGATGAAGGAGGAGAACATAAAGGAGAAAAGGAGCAAAATAATGCAAGTGGTTAGCCATATTTGATATTTGATGCCTTTGGTTTTCCTTCATCAGGTTCCTTTTTTTTTTTTTTTTTTGGAGTGGCACTCCTAATTAAGATCTCAGTTCTTTGCCCCTTCATAACCTGTCTTTGGATGAAAGGAAGTGGTCTTAGGTTAGTGGAGGACATATATGAGAGGCCAAATCAGAGTAAGCATGGTTTCAAAAGATGTGGCAAGTGAAGCAGAACTGAACACATGTCCAGGGCAGGATGATGGAGGAAGATATGATGAGTAAGATGTGGAGAAGAGATTTAACCTATGAGCTTGGTCATTAATAGTCCTCTCCAGTTTCTTTTTTTAATCTTCCACATTGTGGATAATGAAATCAATTTACTTGGTTATAACCATAACTTTTTCTTTCCAACAAAGAAAATAGAATAGAAAATATCATGGGGTTGATTTTTTATTCAAGCTGTTGTGTGTGTTTACTATTTCAGTTACCATAGGTTGTTATAAAATAAATAAATAAAAATATTGAGAACATTCTTAGCTTCATTACTCTTTAAATGCCAGGCTTTAAAAACAGGAATATGAAACAGCATTTTGGCTGAAGTATGACTCTCAATGCTTTTAAATATTGAGTTTGCATAAACCACAGTCAATCACTTAATAATATTTGGTCAAAGGTCTTTTACAGAACCATATTAATGTTCCCACTAACTGCTTCTGAAAGTAGGGATGCTATATTCTTTTTTAAAAAAGATCTTATTTATTTATTTATTTATTTATTTATTTATTTATTTGAGAGACAAAGAGAGCTAGAGCGGGGAAAGGGGAGGAGCAGAGGGAAAGGGATAAGCAGACTCTGCCCTGAGCACAGAACCCCATTCAGGGCTCATCCTACCACCCCAATATCATGACTTGAGCTGAAATTCAATGGACCAACTGAACCACCCAGCATCCCCAGGATGCTACATTCTTTATGAAAGTTGGACCTTTAGTAAAGCAACCAAGTGTGAAATAATATATCATGATTCTACCAAAAAGAAAACTCAAAATCTGTTTGCTTCAATAGAATAGATAAGACCAGGAAAGTTGCTAAGTAGGCTTGGTCAGCTGGTCTGAGATGAGCACCTTGGATAGCTCCAAAATAAACTAGTGGCTTTGGCCAAAGTGAAACAGGCTATTTCATCTGAAGTTTGTTTAGCTCACAAGACTCATACTACTATCAAAGTAGACCCTGTTTTAATCTTAAAGTAGCAGAACCCACTCATTTAGAGCTTTGTTTTCATCCCTGGAGGTCACTTTAGATTTATTTCCTGTGGGTAGTAATCCAAATATCTAAGGAGATAGAGACCCATGGTTAGATAAATAGAGATGTTGGTATCATCCATTGAGTTCCTTGAGTGGATCTTCAAAAGGCCTCTCTCTTTTCTGGAGCATGATGAATCATATTCTATACCCAGATACCTCCCTGCCTTCAGAACAGGTACAGCCTACTTCTAGTCATGAAACTGTCATAATTCAGTGAGATATAGTATGAAAAAATGGATTTAAAATATGGAAATGGTGCATGGTGTCAGCTCTGTTCACTTCTAGCTCTGTAACCTTGAGATACTAACTTGAATTGCTTGGGTTTAACATTTTCAATTATGCACTAGGGCCCTCAATACTGTCCTATTTAGTTTGTAGACCATTGGTGAAAATGAGATGATGAATATATAGGCATTTAGTAAAAGCTAAAGATTCTCAGCAAATAAAATAGTATCATCTCATACACATGTATCTGGAAGCTTTTTATATCTAATTATGGAATTTCAAGCTAAATTAGATTTAGGATTATCAGGTAAAGTGGTATAATATTTTGAAACTAGACTCTAATTCTTATTTTTATTTTCCATGATATCTCCTTCCTAGAAACTTCATGGTATTTCCATATAGGAAACAAGCTATGATATGATCTCATTTTTACCTTTAGGAAAATTATTTCTACAAGATTCTTGGGTAAATGGTAAATGGAGACTGGGTCTAGGCATTGTTAACTAGCCATATTATCTAATTCTAGAATCCTGTCCTATCTACTCTTGGGTTCATCCTTTAGACTCTTCATATGGTTTTTATATTCTTCTCTTCCTAAGCTCACATGTGGTCTTTAATTGACTACCCTTTCATTTAAAAAGGACATTATGGCTGGGGTCCAGATTTGACTTTCTTTATTTCCTTCCCATCATCTTCTATTGCCTTTGGAGAACTTCCTTCTACTATCCTACAGGATACTGATGGTGTCTATTGTCTAACATCACAATATCAGTCCTATATGGCTCACAAGATAAAAGCTCAAGCTTTGTTCTTTTATTTATTTGTTCTTTTATTTTCATGGTCTCTGCTTTAAATAGCTAGAGCTCTGACCAGGTATTCTTTCCATACTTCTCAGGTATTTCTCCATTCAATTACTAGGTAATTTCTCTTCCAATGTGGTTGTATTTTTCTATTTCATAGCTGATATTCTTTTTTTTTTTTAAACAATTTTTATTTATTTATGATAGTCACACACAGAGAGAGAGAGAGAGGCAGAGACACAGGCAGAGGGAGAAGCAGGCTCCATGCACCGGGAACCCAACGTGGGATTCGATCCCGGGTCTCCAGGATTGCGCCCTGGGCCAAAGGCAGGCGTTAAACCGCTGCGCCACCCAGGGATCCCGCTGATATTCTTAATAGTATCTCAATCTCATTTTTTTTTTCGTATTCTAAGTTTTTTCAGTTTAAATCGTCTTAATCAAACAGGCAATATTTCTGATCTCACAACACATTTCCACCTAGAGATGATCAGTTGCAGTTTGTTCTTGGACATTAAAATGCCTATAGGATTCCTATGTATTCCTGGTCTTGGCAAAGACTATTTTATTAAATTTATTTTAATACTGAACTATATCCCCCATCTGAAAGGATATGTTTTAGAGTTCATTGTTTATATCTATAGATGTTCCATAAATAGATTCTGGAATTTTCTGATTCTTTTTTATAATAAGAGACTTTAAAAATATTATTTTGCTTCCTTTAATAAATAATAAAGAAGATACTGAATAATGTTTCATAAACTGTAAGTCTCCCATTTATAAAGGGAATGTGGGGGCTCTGCTCATATTGTCCATGACCAAGGGCCAGAGAAAAATAGTAAGTAGTTTTCTGCCCTTGTAAATGCTAATTTAGGGTGAATGAAATAGAATGTAGAGGACCCAACAGCAGGAGTAAGGAGATCATTTGTTGCAAATAAAATTGTGAACAGGGAAAAATGATAGAAAATAGTAAGAATTTTGCTAAAAAGGGGAGAGATAAACTTGGGCCTTTTTTTTTTAATGAGTAAACATGATTTTGGCCACAGATGTTTCCTATTACAGTACTTCATTTCCACTCAGAAACAGAAACATACAATCTTCATGGTAGTAATTCAGTCACCTTGTATTTAAATATTTATCCCTATGAGTAACCAATCACATGAGGATGCAACTCTCCACCCCCAAATTCCCTAATTTCTGACTCTTGGTTATCTCTGGGAGGGAAGAGAGGATAATATTTTCCTGACATCAAGGGTTAGTGATGATTTTGTTTGATGTCCTTGCCTTGGATTGATTGTCACATCAGTTCTTCTGTACCCACCTCTGATGTCCCCATTTGCAGTGTGTTCTCCACATTGTGTGATTTGTACTGTGTATACTAGTTAGGTTCTTTTGTCACAGTCTTTTTTTTTTTTTTTTTTTTTTTTTAGATTTTATTTATTTATTTGAGAGTGAGAACATGAGCAGAGATGAGAAGCAGAGGGAGAGGGTGAAGCAGACTCCCCATTGAGCAGGGAGCCTAATGTGGGGTTCAATCCCAGGACCCTGAGATCATGATCTGAGTTGAGGGCAGACCCTTAACCAACTGAGCCACCCACGCACCCCTTCCTTTGTTATGCTCTTGAATCCTCTTTAAGTCAGATGGCGCTATTGGCCACCTCTTGGGCACATATGTGAAACTTTTAGATGCTCATTCACAGCAGAGGAGAGATGTCCTTTACTAGTCCTTCACTCTCTTTTTTCCAACCTGAGATTTCTCTGGTCTCCTTCCCACAGGCTAGATAATGTTACATCCTTTCTGGGTGGGAAAGTTACTATTTTTCCTTTGTGCATTCTCCTCACATTTTGGTTTATGATATAAACTCTATAATCTGAGTCTTTTAATGCTTAACATTTGAAATGAAAAGTGAACCTTTGGAATTCAAAAATGTCTTTTTTTCCCCTCAAGCCATTGCTTCCTGATCTAATATTCATCCACTGCATAAAGTTGGACTAGTTACTAAGAATTGCAATCTTCTGGAAGCAGGGACAGCAAGAGAACCTAACCTACTGAATTATTTTTCAGGTTAAGCAGAGGTGTCACTCATAAAGCTCTAAGTAGACTTCCTGACTATAGTAAACATTCAATAAAAATTAATCATTGAATTTGATTCATTTAGCATTCCTGAGCAGCATCCATAAGCAATAGTACAATTGGACTAGTTTGGAAAACAGTTTTAAGCTTAAAATTAACACCTGAGAAAAATGCAGTCAAACCTTTGGCATTTTATTTATTTATTTTTAAAGATTTTATTTTTTTATTCATGGAAGACACAGAGAGAGAGAGAGAGAGAGAGAGGCAGAGACACAGGCAGAGAGAGAAGCAGGCTCCATGCAGGGAACCTGATGTGGGCCTTGATCCCGGGTCTCCAGGATCACATACTGGGCTGAAGGCAGCACTAAACCCCTGAGCCACCAGGGCTGCCCTAAACCCTTGGCATTTTATTTATTTATTTTTTAATTTTTATTTATTTATGATAGTCACACAGAGAGAGAGAGAGAGAGAGAGAGAGGCAGAGACACAGGCAGAGGGAGAAGCAGACTCCATGCACCGGGAGCCCGACGTGGGATTCGATCCCGGGTCTCCAGGATGGCGTCCTGGGCCAAAGGCAGGCGCCAAACCGCTGCGCCACCCAGGGATCCCAACCCTTGGCATTTTAAATTAAAAACTTTTAATTTTGAAAAGTGAGTGCGTCATATTGTGATTTGTAATTTGCACAGCTGTGAGTTGGAATGTACCAGTTACTTGATAAGTCAAGAGTGAGTCACAGATAACTAATTGAACTTGCATTGGGAGATTCCCAACATCAGCACCTCAATACAGCTTTCTGGTTTTTAAATGCATTTTTGCATTTGGTATTTTGGGGATTCTTCGAAGCTATCTACTTCATATACACTTCATGCCACATATTAGTGTAGTTACATAAGCTGTTCTTATTTTAGCCACTGCTCT
This sequence comes from Vulpes vulpes, assembly GCF_048418805.1. Classification (NCBI taxonomy): domain Eukaryota; kingdom Metazoa; phylum Chordata; class Mammalia; order Carnivora; family Canidae; genus Vulpes; species Vulpes vulpes. The sequence goes on along the minus strand of NC_132781.1, from coordinate 112,139,732 downwards.
GTGAAAAAGTTAGACAATCTTCTCTCTGACTCAATTTAGTAGGCTCATAATAGAAATAAAGGGAAATGCTTTATTACGAGCTCATTGGCGATAGAAAAATGCATTAAGATCCTTGGATATAATGTTTTAAAATAACTGAAGTGAAATTATTATCATATTAAGGTATTTCTATAACCATGTTCTATGATTATCCTTAATTTAATTATTATTCTTGATACTGTCTTAGATATGCATTTATAAGACATGATTATATTATCCCAAAGTTTGTTTCTATTATCTTCTTATCCACTGCACTTTTTTGCTCCTTAAACTTTTTATTGCATGGTCTTTACCTAGACATGAAAATAATTTCAGATTATTATACTAAACATTCAATTATAGTGTAAGGGTTTTTGAATTATGATATTTAAAAATATCTTTGCAGCTGCCTTTCCAAACCCTAATTACTTAATCCTGTCTGTATTTATAGGCTGATTTCAACACATAAGCCGTAAATAATAATTGTTTTATTCTTCAAAATAAAATCCCCTCCATATTCCATGCAGTTAAATCAAAATGATTTTAGTCACCAAATTAGAATTTTCCATATTGCTTATTAATGCATCATCAATATATCTGGTTACTAAAAAATAAATTGGTCAGTATTTTAACAACACTAAGGTGGCATGACTCAAGAGGTAAATTAAATCAAATTTGAGTATGTGAAGTAACTTGATTTTGTGTGGCCTGCCATTCTTGGAAGCTGTCTAATCATTTGGGATTGTGGAAATATTCCCAGCTTGCTTTGTTTAGAGTAACTGGTCTTTTGATCATCTTTGAATCACTTTTAAAAACTTAATTAAGAGATGCAGGGTAATGTAGAAAAGCACATGCGTAGAGTTTTTAAGAGATTACAAAACAAAGCTATGTGTATACTGCCCAGACTGAGAATTAGAACATGGCCAGCATCTTAGGAATCTCTCTGCTTCTCCACAATATGTCCTGCTTCCAGTGTCAAGAGTACGACTGGCTAGCATGGTGTGCTTATTCTCCCCTTTCTCTTCTTAAAATGTTACCATCCGTTAATATATATCCCCCCCAAAATATGTTAAATTGGGGGGAAAGAGAGAGAGAAGCAAGAGAAAACTAGCTCCCTAAAGAAAAGATAATATGAACTTTGTCAGATGAAAACTCCCAGAAGAAAGCTTAATAAAATTTGGTTTTAGCTGCTTTGAAGCTGTAAGAGCTCCTCTATGGTGGGCAAAGTTATGTGTGAATTGTGGGGGGCTGGAGAGCAGAGCTTATCAGGTTTGTGCCTCATTCTTAAAATGACTTAAATTTGTGAACCAAATTAATACAATACATATGGTCTCCAGATGTTTACTTTCAATATCTAGCATTGCAGAACTGGAGGTGATTTTTCACTTCATCTATTCTAGTCTGTCCCGATGATGAGCACCTTGTCTAGAGGAGCCCAGCAATTCTGATGCTCAAATGCTTCTAGTGAAGAATAAAACTACTGTAAATGAGAACCTATTAAATTTTTGAACATTGGTGATTGCTAGAAAGTTCCTCCTATTCATAATCTAGAGTAGGCTATTTATTTGTTCTAATATTATTTTCTGAAGTCACACTAATTAATTCCTTATAAATATGATAACTTTTCAGATCTTTGGAAACATCTATCACATATTTTCTGAGTTTTCTTTTATTCCAATCAGTCCCATTCTTTCTTAGTAGTTCTTTAAGAAAATGCCTTATAATACTGCATATTTATGAAAATTGCTGTTGGAGATTTTTTCTTTTTTAAGCTTTTCACTCAACATTTTATCCAATCCTAACAAATAAAACACCAAAGCACACTTTATATACTTCCACTGAGAAAAAAAAACAAAAATGATGAAAAGTCAGAAATAACTATAAAGCTCTGTAGAATATATGCATCTTATGGCTGGACCAAACTGTTGTAGTTTGTCAACAATCAGTGAATTATCTTATTTTCCTTATGGATTTTTTCACAATTCATCTTAATCTTTTTAATGGATTTCAAATTTCATTTTGTTAATTTGAATGCTTTCTAAAATTTTTGAATAACCTCTCTAAGTGAACTCTAACACAGCACCCTGCTAATGAAGACTGAATGTAGAACTGCTCTAGAAGCAGAAGGAGGGCCATGGTCTTATTCTCTGGGCTCTCTTCTATCTCCTGAAGTGCTCAAGAAAATTATGAAACTTGAAAAACTCTGGATGAAACTACCTTAAGACTACAGATCTAGCCTATTTTTCTCCCTTTGGTTGAAAAAGAAGGGATCTATACATGAGGATTTTAGAACTTCCTGATTTCACATACAAGAAAAATGACAGATGGTGAATGAGTAAGGGTTCTCTAGAGAAATAGCATCAATAGGACCTAGATAGAGAGGTAGGTAGATAGATGATGATGATGATGATAGATGATAGATGATAGAGAGATAGATAGATGATGATAGATAGATAGATAGATAGATAGATAGATAGATAATAGATAAGAGATTTATTATGGGAATTTTCTCATCATGTTTATAGAGCCAAGAAGCCCCATACATGCCATTTGCAAACCCGAGACCCAGAAAAGCTGATAGTGTAATTCAGTCCCAGTTTGAAGTCCTGAGAACCAGGAGCTTCGACACCCAAAGACAGAAGATGGATGCCCAGCTCAAAGAGATAGGAAATTTCCATTCCTTCATTTTTTTTCTATTAGGGCTCTGGATGGATTGGATGATGCCTACCCAGGTTGATGAGGGCGGATCCTCTTTTTCCAGTCTACTGATTCAAATGCTCATCTCTTCCAGAAACACCACACCAATACTGTCACAAACAATGTTTTACCAGGTTTTTTGGCATATCTTAGCCAGCAATAAAATTAACCATCAGAAATATGGGTGAATTAGTTTTTGAGATATTTTCATAGTAGAGAAAAGTACAAAGAGTAACCATCAACAAGAAACAAAATGACATAGCTCAAGTATTTCTAAAAATGAAGGAAATAATATGAAGAAGAAATTGATCCAACAGATGGGAAGCTAGGAGTTAAAAATAACCCTAGGAACATTGCCTGTGGATATTCTGAATTTCAGTTTGTTTTGTTTGTTTGTTTTTTTTAAAAGATTTTATTTATTTATTCATTCATGAGAGACACAGAGAGAGAGAGGGAGAGACAGGCAGAGACACAGGCAGAGGGAGAAGCAGGCTCCATGCAGGGCACCTGATGTGGGACTCGATCCCAGAACTCCAGAATCAGACCCTGGGCTGAAAGTGGTGCTAAACTGCTGAGCTACCTGGGCTGCCCCTGAATTTCAGTTTGTAAACAATCACAGTGGGATGCTGGATCCCAGACTCGTGTTGTTCAATATCATATCTCATTTTCAGTCTATGACCATAGTTTCAAAAACTTCTGCCCCATTGTCTCAGCCACCCTGAGGGCCACAAAACTTGAGCTCCTATTTACTGATATATTTCCTTTCCTGCTCCCAAACCAAAGTATTTGCTTTAAATATGTGTGCGCATATTTTTATATTTATTCACATTAACACAAATTCATAAAACTGTATGCATTTTCATGTGATTAGAATAGAGGTAAGGGTTGCCACATGTGTTTGTTTTATCACTTTGTCTAAGAACTTGTGACCTGACTTTTTGCACTTACATATCCCATCTGAGGGAGAACTCAAACTAGAATCCTATTCACTTATTTCCACTTTTACTATAATCAATTGCCTAATGACTTTGACTTTGACTAAAATTTTGCCAAATCTGAAGTTCAAGAAGATAATGACTTTTCCTTGATCAACTATTCTAGTAATGTCATCTAAAAATGAGATTTGTATAATTTGTTTTCAGTGAATTTATGCAAGTTCTTGATGGTCACAGTTTGGAGTTGGCTTTACGTATTTAACTCTCCCTAGAGAACTTTTAGATGAACTTGGATCATGTCTACATCGGCAAAGCAGAACCATCTAATAAACTCAGTACAAAATGTGATTGTAGAATTGTCTAAATTGACTTTCTAGGCTGTCCAGATGATTGCTCAAGCCTCTGAATTATTGACAGTTTAGATGTGAGTTTATGATAATAGCATATTTTATTGCCTATTTCTGAGAGATTAAAGTACTGACTTTCCTGAAAAGATATGCATCAGATATTATCTCTTTTGATGACCTTAGGGGCTAGTTCTGACCAACCTGAATTGATCACAAGTTTCAAAGAATAAAAGAAAGATTAGGAAGAGGGAATATTTTCTATTATCTCCTGAAATAGTGCAGAAATACTTATAAATACAATTTTCTCAAGTATGTTTTTTCAAGGGATTCGTACATTGCAATATCAACCTCTTTTATATGTGAACCATTAGGAAATGTATAATATTTATACTATGTTTAAAATAAAAAATATACTTTCTTATTGGGGATATGTCATTGCCATTCAACAGTCATTGTTCCTAGCTACGGTGTCTCTTTCATTATACTAGATTTTAAAAGTTGGGAGAAATAGGGCACTCAAAAAAAAATGAAGATGACTGGTGTATTTTATTCATAATTCAAATATTCAGATATGCATAACAACCTTTAGACTTGTGTAGACACAGCCAATGTAGCTTTAACAAGGGCAGAAATGTACAAGCCCTTTTTCTCTTCTGCCCTCATGTAAATCTCCCCCTACACTCTAGGTTCCTGGGTAACCAATTAGCATTATCAAGCCATGCCAGTCTCTTCCCGCCAAAATTCAGTACTGCAAGTTCTTGCAAAAGGATGTCCAGTCTGTCTCCCCTGATATACTGCTAAAGGATAATTTTTAAATGCTCTGAGGTTTTGATTTCCAAAAGACATTTGCCAAAACAAAATCTGTTTTGATCTTCAATCAAGCAATGGAGGAGCCAGCCTCCACCTACGGTTCCTTCACCTCCAGGTGGATGCCAGCCCTTTCCAGAACTCCCCATGAAGGCTCCTGGGGAGAACCTGCCTCAGCCTGCTCATGTACTGTGGGTACCTACTAGCCTGCAGGATGCCAGGAAAGAAGACAGTAATCGTCCCTCCAGCCCTTCTCCAAAAGAGGCAGCAGCAATGCATTTCTCGCTCCATGATTTTCGAAAGTTGCCTCGTTTCGAAAGACTTCATAATGAGTGTATGAACTTAAGAATTCTTAAGGTGGTTCCTTCTTAGAGTGATTTCTAATTTGAAATGTGGTTGAACTCAGGTAAGGTGAAGGAAAGCTTCCAAGTCAACTTCCATTCCTTTTATTTCCAAACATCTCAAGAAATTGATTCTGCCCATTTCAACTATGTTAGTGGTTGAGCTTGTTTTCTAAGAAGCTGATGTAAATATTCTTCCCAGAAGATTTTTCTCTACTTACTTTATTCCAGGAAACATATATTTCTGTTTTGGCTTAATTACTTATGATGCATCCAAAAATCATATGGTATAATTTCTTGCGGAGTTCAAAAGGATTTCTGTCTCTGCACTATAGCACTCCAACAGATGCTAATTTACTTCCCTTTTAGCCTTGTGGTCTTTCATAGAATCAGGGCACCTGATATTTGTCCCCACTTTTATCACATTTACCCCTCTGTTGGCTTGTTGTTTAACCACTATTCTCTTCTCTGGAGAGACTGGCACCAGACTGGTTTGGTTTGGGAATATTATCATTTGTTAATAATGCATTTAAGTTTTTCTCACATGATTTAAGAAGGTAATTATAACATATCATCTCAGGGTAATAAAAATGTACAATACACATTAAGTAAAGTTTTATTCAAGCCTTTAGCAGCCTTGAATTCCTTCCAGGTTTTTTAGGGGAAATTTTCACCCCCAGGGGTTGGGGAATTTGGCATAGAACATCCATTAAGTATAACGAGAGTCTGGTTCCCAGTAAACAGCAATGAGAACTTGCCTTCAAAAACTCCCTTTGATTTCACTTCAACAGATAGAAAAAAAAATCTATGCTCTGTGTTTTTTGTCCTTAGCTTTTGATTGGACAAGAAGTAGAATCCATGTTCTATAAAGTAGTTGGTATGTTGTTTTCTCCATACTTTGTGTTCCAATAGAGTAAAACTCATTTTGGTTTTCATAGATATATCATAGATTAGATATATCATAGATTGAACATAAAGGTGACAGACATTCCCTTTTAGCAACTGATGAGTGATTTTCCTGGGTCCTCAGTGTCTCTGGCCCCCTGACTCACACACAGAGGTTAAAGAGGTGCCAGAGCACAGCAAGGGGGCTCCTGGTTTCCTACCTAAGCACATTAGAAGTTCACTTTGGAAGGAACATTGTTCTGTTAGCCTCATTCTTAGAATTTTTGTAACAAATATATCTGTGAAATTATAGTTCTAACATGGATACTTTCCTTAATTTTATAAAAAGTAGTGTTAAAATGGCGTTGTAATAGCAATTAAGTTAAAAAAAAATATATCAATGAAGTCTGGAAGAGATGTCATCCAAAGGAAAAAGCACAGGTATGGATCCTCCTTGGCCCTCTAATGCTGAGCCCAGAAATACCCCACCTCTGTACCTGAGATTATGTTCCTACTGTTTTAATTTTTTTTGCTGCTTGAGCTGTTAAGTGAACCTAAGTGATCCCAGGATTGGGAGTGATGGGAGGATTCTGAGTATGATATAACTGAGGAAATGAAATTTTGAATATGAACAATATATTTTTTTAATTTCAAAGCATAATAGTCTTCCTTTGATGGGAGTGATTTGGGAGTTTGCCAAAATTATTTCTACATATGTCTGGAAATGTGAAAACTAGAAAGTAAAAGGAGCCAGACAGAGTTTTTATCTTTTCCTTTTCTTAATATCCTTTCCAAAAGATTTTTTTTTTTAAGAATACCTAAATTGTCAGTTGAGGGCTCAGGAAAATGAAAGCAAATAGTAACATTTAAAATAAAAAATATACACTAAAAATGAATAAATAAATAAAATTTAAAAAGAAGCAAAGGGACACAACACATGTTTTGCAGATGATAGATGTGTCTGTCTACTTTGTTGGTGGTAATGGCATCACAGAATCACAGATGCATGCTTATGCCCAAACTCGTTAAAATGTATATGTTAAACATTTGCAACTTTTCATGTATTAGATATATACCTTAATAAAGTTGAAAGAAAAGTTTATACCTATCTGGGGAAATGTAAAGGGTGTTGAAAAGGTTTCATATTGAAAATATTCCCCTGTGGGGCACCTGGATGGCTCAGCCAATTAAAGGTCTGCCTTTGGCTCAGGTCATGACCTTGGGGTCCTCAGATTGACTCCATGTTGGGTTCCCTGTCCAGTGGAGAGTCTGCTTCTCCCTCGCCCCCCACCAACTGCTCATGCCCTCTCTCAAATAAATAAATAAAATGTTTAAAAAAAGGAAAAGAAAATATTCCCCCATCTTGATGCCTGAAATTATACCTTAAAACATATCTCCTTAGGCTCAAATAATTGTTTTAAGTTAAAATATAAATATAAATAAATATACTTATAAAAAATAAATACATCTGCTACAGAAAAGAAAAAATCTCATATGCACTGGCAATTTTACCATAAGATAATTTATCCATCCCTCCTGTATCTTGATAACATGCTAAAATTCTCTAAAATATGAGATCTAAAATTGTTTGTACGGAAATGAGAAAATGGCAAACTTAAAGCCCAGAATTATGGTACTACCCTGGCAGTGCAGATCTGGGAGGGACTTCTGGTCAGCCAGAGGCACTGGAATTTGTTACCTAAGAAAGAGGTAAGGGAAGGGACATAACTAGAGAATGAGGCATGAAAGATTAGAATTCTGATGACAAAATTGGTTTCATTTGCAGTTTGCCTAGAGTTGGTCTTAGGCATCATTTCAGATTAAGATGTAAGAATGTGCTTTGTGCTACACTACATTAGGTATTATCTACTTTGATTTTCATACAAAAAAACAATGGTACTGACAGAATTATCCTCATTTTAGGGTTCAGAGACCAACTGGGGGTGCCTACTGATGGACACTGGGATAATTATTAACCTACTTTTTTTTGAGCCTCCACTTAATTGCTAACTATTGCTCTTACTTTTTAATCTATCTTGTGGCCTACTGTTTCAGAAGATAGCTAAAGGAATGGCTAACTAATAAGATAAATAGTTAAGTTTCAAGTGTTTGAATTTCACTTAGGTAGATACCTCTGAAAAGTCAAATTTGAATTTTCAAAGTTGTTGCCTTCAGTATTTTACTCTGGATTATATGAAAAGTACAATAGCCACCTGGAAGTGAATTCAGGGAGAGCAGGGGCTATACCGCTATATCAGAGTCGGCTAGTTCTCCGCAGAACTGAACCTTTTTCCTTGGCAGTGAATTCTCATTTTTGGCTTGTTTCTCAGTCTCCTTTGCAACAAGATGAATACATGCACTTTTGGAATATAAGCGGAAGTGTGCAAAACACCCCAGGATGTCTCTGTAAAAGGGACAGGAGCAGGGGCATGTATTTGAAGAACACCCTTTCCTCTACCCTATTCTGCTGGGAATAAAGGAGTGTGGAATAGGAAATTCAGACCTTTGAGCTATCTTTCTTTTGGGTTTTCTGTGATGTGTCAGTGAACCTAATTCTAATTACAGAGTAAAATTGGAAGCTCTCTGGGCTTGTTACCCACATAGTCCCCTGAAGAACAAACTGGCGGGAGTGCTTGGATGTGCACATGGGTCCGGTGACCTGGCAGCCTTTAGTCCAGGATTTAGCTTCTGGTCCTGATGTTGCTGTCTTTAATCTAGCTATCAGCCTCTGAGATGCCTGGCATGAGAGCTCTGATGGGTGGGTAGTACTCCATATATCACAGTAATTAGGTTTTTGAAGCAGGCAGAGAGAGAAGGTATAATGAAGAACGGAGCCATGCAGTCAGACTGCTAATACTATTGCTATATCCTGACCAGTGTTCCAGATCTTCTTGAGGCCTGGCTGTGCAAACTGTTCTGTATGTTTCTTGCACTTTCCTGCATGCTCCCTGAATGCTCCAAGGCCTTCTGTGCCACCTGACTGGAAGGACAACCTCTGACCCAAGTGATCTACTTATGTGTGTCTCTGTTGTAAATACAGAGAACCTACCTAAAACAGGGGTATTCCTGGAATCTTTCAAAATGTTCCCTGAAGATATCTATCCATTCTATTTATGATGCTGGCTGTGGTAGGGTATGAAAAAACAACTCTGTCTTGTGCAGTAAACCATAGAAAGAGCATCAGCACTTGCACATCTACTCTTATCTTTGATGTGAGAGAAAAAAGTAAATCTATTTTGGCTTAAGTTACTTTGAATATATATATTATATTAATATATGAAAAGTACAATATATATAATATATAATATATCTATATTATATTTAATATAATATAATATTATTATATATAATACAAATATATTTATATTATATATAATATTTATATTATAATGTATTATATATAATATACTTTTAATCTCTTTATATAGAGATAATGAATTACCTAAAGATAAATAGTTAATAAATATAAATAATAAATAAATTTTATCTCCCTCTAGTTTTGGAGAATTGGACTCAACCTGTGAATTCCTCACAGACTAACACGCCTATGGCAAGGCCCTGTGGCAGAGTGTGGAAGCACTGAGAAGTGTTGGATTCTCCTGCAGATCTGTAAATTAACTAAGTCACATTCATTAGCCCTGTTCCCTGAACCTAGTTATCTGTTTGCAAAACATTCATAAAGTGGGAGATGCATGTATACACTCAACAAGATCATTATAAGGGACACACGGGATGTTATGAAAGTCCCTTGTAAAAGGTAAATTTGAACATAAAGATATTAGCAAATTACAAGAATTCAGAGAATCACTAGGTCTAGTTCAATTCACTTACATCATAGACATAGACATGGTGGTGCCAAGAGCTAAGTATCCTGCCCCCAAGCACAGTTATGTAGAAATAGAGATGCTCTGTTACATATGTAAGCTATATCATATTCCATGATCAGAAAATGGTGAGCTAAGTTACTTAAAGTCCCACAATTAGAAAAGGCAGGATTGATATTCCAACCCAGGATGATTTGAATCCAACTGGGGATTACTTGCTACCTACTGCCTTAAGGTACTTTTTATCGAGGGCATTGTCCATGGATAGGCAGGAGCTACCTGGAGAATAAGAGGTTAGAAGAGCATCTAGGCAGAGGAAATGACTTCACTGAAATCACAGAGTATGGTACAGGCAAGTATTTGATTGTTTGGTATAATGTGTGAGAAGGGATTGTCATGAGATTAGACCAGAGAGAGAAGCAGTGTCAAATTTTATACTTAAGGGCTTGGGAGCCTTGGAAAGATTTAAAGCTGGGAGCAGCACAATACATTAGGTCTCCTCCCTGGGGACACTAAGGAGGGTGGTTTTGAGCGTGACTAGGATGAAGGCTGAGGGTTATCAGTGAGGAGTTTGTCTTTGTTATCCAGGCAAGAGCTTACGAGAACCTGAGCTACATAACTGTCTGAATGAAGAGGATGAAACAGATCCTCAGGGGGAAACTGCTTAGATAGTAAACACTGACATAAATGTGACTATTTTGGTGTCGGTGGTAGGGTAAAAGGATGCCAAGATTTTCACATTTCTAGATGAGAAGGAGGTTTGCAATGGTGTATTAACATGGGATATAGAAGGCAAAAGAGATTTAGGGGGAAAGGTACGGATTTTGGAAACGTGGTCTGTGAGATTCCAGGGATACCTAAGTGAAGTTGGGTATTCACTTGGATTCCCAAATGAACTTGCCCACTTGGCAGATGAGTTTAGGACCAAGCAAGAGGTCTAGGATGGAAAGAAAAATTTGGAAATCACCAACATATCCGTGGGCATTTGAAACCAGAAGAGTGGATGAGGCTGCCCTTTGAGAGTATTGAAGGATGGTGCTCTGAAACACTGTACCTGTTAGACTTGTCCTTCTTCAGAGAAATATGGGAGAGCTTTCCAGGAAGGACTAAGGCAATGCTCCAGCATAGTCTCCCCATTCTCTCTCTCATTTACCAAAGAAGTGAGATACTCATTGGATACTTATTTAAAAGGTCAATTTAGGGACTTACCCTCAGGTTTAATAAATCGGAGTCTCTGAGAGACTGGTCCGGGTCTCCCATCTTTAAACCAGCACTGCAGGTGAGAGCCAGTGGTCTACCAGTTGTAGCCCAAGGTTTCGTTTGTTAAAGAAACCCTTCAATTGGCTCTCAGTACAGAACTTCTAGCTCTGGGTATGAGAGGAGATTCCCAAAAGGTTTGAGACGCCAAGGGAAATCCTTTTCTAAGATTTAGGAAGCTCCAAGGACTCAGCACAGCTGCTCTTTGTTCACCATGCTTCATTCTGAGCTCATTCTAAGTTACAGGCTTTCCCTCTGGTCAACAGGAGATGGAAGTGTCCATTTATGACAAAGCATGGTGTTAGAGTGTGGAGTTTGTAGCTATGTCAGTAAAAAGGAAAAAGAGGCAGGAAGACACCATGTTGGCATTGTGGGGGTCAAATTGCCTTGCTCTGAGTCTTCCTTTCCTCATCTGTTAATGGGGAAAATAACAATTGTCTCCTTGTTTTGTTGTGAGGACTAACTTCGATCATATGCCTAAGGTGTATAGTCTCTGGAAAGCTCTTAATAATACTAAGATTCACTATTATTAATACTTGTACTAAGAAAGTTAGTAGGGCCAGAGGCTTATAAACTCCGAGTTGGGTAGTTCACTGAGGTAGTGCTGGAGGCTCTGAAATCTTGTCAGGTCCTCAGACTCCCAGTGGAGGGTATGATCTGGGCAACCATGATTACATTATTTTTCTTCCTTATACTTATTTTCCTAGAAGATATTTCTCAAGGAAGATGAGAGCCTTTGTAATTTTCAACCTTTAAAAATCAATTATTCCTGAGTTATTTTTGCATTTATGAAAAGCACCAAATTAATTTCTACTGAATTTTCTTTTCTATGATCAACGAGGTCAGCTGCTGGAGAATATGATATTCTAACAACACTGCGTATTGCCCCTCAGAGTTCTAATTGCCTTAATTCTCTATAATTCTATTCTGAAAACTAGCATCTTTTCATACAGTCTTAAAAATCTCAGCTTCTTAATATATGCATGAATGACAATATGCTAATATGCAATTCATGTCACAGAGTTTACATGTTATAATTCTGCACGGAGAAAAGCCTTAAAATCCAGAAGCCCTGGTCCCAAATGTTCTGCATTCCCACAACACAGAAGAGACAAAGCCTCAGAACAGAGGTGGGATCATGATATCCCTCTCTCATTCATTATATACAATATCTGTGCTCCAGCCTTTAGATTTCCCTGAACACTTTAAGAAAACGTGGGGAGATAGATTTGAACCAGTGTCTAGAGGTAAATGATGCCACATTCCTGAGTAACTATCTCCCCAACAGCTTTTCTCTCTCTCCCTCTCTCTTTTTTTTTTTTTTCCAAAAGAGTACATCTTTGGAAATTGAGAATATTCAGTGAACAGAACTCATAAATCAAATCATTATCATTAATAATCAAAGTGAGACGTTGTAAGAAATAGCAAATTAATCACAACTGGCAGGTGAAGCTACTTCCAGCATGTGCTTTCTGCATACTAAAGCGGACAGAATTTTCTCCGGTGGGCTTTTATTTTATTTTATTTTATTTTATTTTATTTTATTTTATTTTATTTTTTTTTATGATTCTCTTAGTGAACATGGAACTTTTTTGTTGACTGAGAACTATATCTGAACCCAAGTTTTCATACTCATAATGTGACTGATTCTGTGTAATGATGCTTTATTTTCAGAGCCCCTTTTGATCCATAATAAGACATATTAGGATTCAAGGCACTTCATTAATACCCACACCGTATATTTATAATTGAAGGCATTTTCCTAGAGGAGAAAAAATAACCAATGATAGCACAAATTTGGATTTAGACTTATTTCTTTTCCACATTTCAGGTTTTAATTATTTGACAGTCTGTAATTTTAGTTTAAATGCCTTTTTGGTGGCAATGGAAGAAAAAATCAAAGTACAATATTTTCTACTATCATAACAGTTTTGTGAGCAGGGATAATAATGATTTCTTGAATTTTGATAACACCTTATTCTCTCAGAAATAAACAAATCTCATCTATCATCATGTTTGACTTTCCAGATTTCCTGTGAAGTAAGAAGTACTTTCTTTAATAGGGAGAAAGTAAGTCAAGAACAGTTAAAGATCTGCCCATGCCACACAGCAATTCTGGATTTGAATTTAAAGTAGAACTCATATTCCTGACCCAGCGCTAGACAGTGCTGTCAGAATTTCCAGTTTTGATTGACATCTGAAAATCCATGGAAATTTAAAAAATAGTAGAAAATAAATGCAAATTTCTGGATTGTATTTTGACTTGTATATTTAATTAAAGCTCCTTGAGTGATAGAATGCATTAGAGATTTCAGGCACAGGATCCACTCCATATCTAGAGAGAAAGACAAACAAAAATATGTAGGGATTACAAGGAAATAGAAGTAGAAAGCAGAGTGTACTTGAGGATTGAGAAACATAATATTTCAGTAAAGCCCATGTGGTTACAAGAGTCTGTGCTTTTGCTAGGCATAACTTAGCTAAGAAATGAAGGGGAAACACTGAAACTCATTTTCTTTTACCCAGAATCATTTTTCCCTTCCATGACTGTTACCAATTACCTTAGCTCAATTCAATAATCCTCATCAGTACTCTACGAGTTTCACTGGAAAGCAACATTAAGGATCTAAACGTGGAGGTTTTGTCAAAGTAGTATTCTCAAAATCTTTTCAGAAGATTCCTGAATTATTCAAGAGTGTCAGTGTCTATTTCTTTCATATTACTTATATATGGGTATTTCCTTCCGTATGAAAGCATCTCTATTTGGTAAAAAAGCAAACTTAAAATGATTCTCTGATGTATGTTATATTGGAGACAGACTAGGAAAGTGGTTTAAAAATAGATGCATTTTCTTTCTTAAACATTACACATGTTGGTTACTATTTCCTGGCAATTTCTGAATTTTTTTTTTCAGTTTCTGTTTGTGGCACGATTTATCATTCTCCTTGTATTTCTTTCTCTACCTTCTGCAGGGAGAGGTTGGCAGGATAAGGTTGATTTCTGGACCTGATGAGCTCCTCACTGGGGGCCCCATCCTACCTGTGAGCATCCTGATGCCCTTAAAGTCCACAGGTAGTCCACTCAGTGATGGGATAACTCAGGAAATGGGATAACTTCCTATATGAAGGAATTTTTATGCTAGTTACCTGTGAGCAAGAGATTTGTTCCTTTTGGGAGGGAATGTGTAACTATATTAATTCAAAATTCAACTTCGAAGAAAAAAGTAGAGTAGGAATTGTGGTATAAATTTGTCTTTGCTGTCTATTTTGCAATATCTGAGACAACTTGTTAGGAAGTACAATGTCTCTCTTACTTATTGGGTGCAGACTATGCTATAAATGAGAGGAAAACACAAGGTGTTCCATAACATCTCCTCTTTGGATCTTCCAAAGTGTGTCATTTATACTTGCTTGAACCTGGAGAGCTGCTTCTGTGGTTTGAAACCCAAGGAAAGGGATCCCTGGGTGGCGCAGCGGTTTGGCGCCTGCCTTTGGCCCAGGGCACTATCCTGGGGACCCGGGATCAAATCCCACGTCGGGCTCCCGGTGCGTGGAGCCTGCTTCTCCCTCTGCCTGTGTCTCTGCCTCTCTCTCTCTCTCTCTCTGTATGACTATCATAAAAAAAAAAAAAGAAAGAAACCCAAGGAAAACCATTTCTTGACAGTTGATACAAGGGCCCATCAGTTATAACTTCCAAGGATCACATAGGCAGTTTTCTTGACTGTTAGTATGTTTAGTCTTATCATACCTGACTTGTGAATAAGGAAACTGGTCTTTAAAAAAATCACTACATAAGATGACAAACCATGGGGAAAGCAAGGGTGAAACATCCTCTGACATGGCCCATTGGCTAATGCGAATTTTCCTTCCTCCTTCTTTTCCTCTCTTTCTCTCTGGCTCCTTTTCTTCTCTCCCACCTCCACACACATCCTCAAGTTCTGTTTTCCATAACTCCCACAATGCTTCAGCATAAAGTTAGGCTTTTGTGGCTTATTACTTGGGCTTTAACTGCATGGATGTAAGAAGTGCCTGAGCAATAATGCACGATAGGTGATTCAATAACACAAGGAATGTAAAGCGATTTCATATCTCCTTGAATCAGGAACATTAATTAATCATAGGATGGAATGCAACGTCCTATTTACCAGTGCAAGAGGCTGCCAAGATCTTTCTGCCTTTAATAATTGCACATGCTGTTGTGGGAGGAAAAAATTAATTTAGTTATTAAATTGGAGGGTGCTTTTTTTTCTATCATGGAGAAGCTGGAAAGTAGCCAGGCCATAACGTTAATGTTATGAGGTTTGGGATCTGGGTTACTTTTACTAAAAGCTTTCTCCACCTCTTTTTAAAGAAAAGTATAAAAAGAAAAGTGTTGGAATGGTACACAAAGCTCGTTTCTCATGAATGCTGATAACACAACAATCAAAATTTGTTTTTTTTTTCCCTCTCAGTCACAAATGGATTGCAATGGGATGGTGCACAAGGATGATGCTCTCTCCAGGTGAGCATGTCGGCTTGAGGAAACATCTGCTGCCATTGATCAGCCGCAGCCCTTTGATGGAACAGAGCAAATCTTCCCAGAATTATGATGTTGCCAGTGGCACGGCTCTTGTAGTAGAAACAGTATGGCAAAGGGAAAGGGGGTACCTTGCCATTTGACTTTCTTGCCTCCTCATCTTTATACGTTTTTCCCTTCAGTAGAAATTATTTTCTCATTCCTTTTCCTTCTCTACCCTCAGTTTTCAAGTGCCCTCTTTCAAGAATTATCTCATATGACTCCTCTTCCAAGAGATTTTTACTGGTTGGCTCAACCCGAAGAGATTTTGCTTTTATTTTCTCCCTCATCCTTCTCCTTCCTCTTTCTCTTCCTTTTCTTCTCTCTCGTTCATTGAACTTAGTTAATTTATGGTCTTACCATGTATATTAATGCATATATCTCTCCCTTTATATCATGCTAAACTCATTAAGAGATAGATTTTCATGGGTCTTTGCAATCCTCAGCATGAAGTATGGTCATTTTGACAGTTTGGCTTTTTAATAATTACTGATAGCCTTTAATTGGAAGCACAACAACATTGGTGAGAAGTGGGGCTACTAGTCCTAGCAGCTTATTAGCTGTATGTATCCTCTGCTGAGTCACTTAATGATCCTGATTGTCTTTCATTGTAAAGATTATTATTCCATAATATCTTTATATTACTAATGTTTTATGATTTAATATTACATGCCAATTTTTATTTCGTCCATTCAAAGTGCAGTGTTTTCTCTACTGAAAAGTTTTAAGAGAAATAATTAAAAAGAAATAGAAGAAAAGAGCTGGAATTTGGGATGGAGCAGAGGACTATATATTTTTGATCTATTATTTGTTATATATACTTTGAATCTATGTTTAGCATTGAATATAATTTTTCTAGGTTTTCTTTGTATTTAATAATACCTTAACCATCCAAATTTGAGAGTGACTTGTTAGGTATAGATGCTAAAGCATGCTTAATTAATACTTATGCAATGAGTTGCATTCTTAAAAAAAAGTTATGCATGGATCTAATTGGCTTTTGTTTAGAAAATATGGTGTTCGGAGCTTCATTGTGAATAATTTTCCAAAGCTGATATAACTTTAAACATTATTTGAGATTGTAACATTTAGTCTGTTACATGTTAAATGATGTTGCCCCAAATTTCCTTCTTGTTCTTCACTCCACTTGGATGGACACTTGGATGTCCATCTTTACCTCCTGCTGAATTTTGAAGGAATTAAAAGAACATAAGCATTTACCTGCAGCCTAAATACCCACACTTTCCGCTCTTCACACAAGTTTCTTTCTTTTTTATTTTAACAGGATATATTTTTTAAAGATTTTATTTATTTATTCTTGAGTGACACAGAGAGAGGCAGAGACATAAGCAGAGAGAGAAGCAGACTCCCTGCAAGGAGCCTGATGTGGGACTCAATCTCAGGACCCCGGGATCACAACCTGAACCTAAGGCAGACACTGAACCACTGAGCCATCCAGGCACCCCTTTGACACAAGTTTCTAGCCTTGCTTCTAGGGGAGAAATGAAGACATAAGAGGTTCATGGTGCTTTCTGAGGGGAGCCGTTAGTGTCAGCAATATTAACCACCTAATACATGAATGAATTTTAAAAATCCAGACCCTGGAGCCAATGATTAAAGGCAGCACTTCAGGACACCTGGGTGGCTCAGTGGTTGGGCATCTGCCTTCGGCTCAGGGCATGATCCTGGGGTCCCAGGATCGAGTCCCACGTTGAGCTACTTGTAGGGAGCCTGCTTCTCCCTCTGTCTATGTCTCTGTCTCTTTCTCTCTCTGTGTCTCTGATGAATAAATAAATAAAATCTCTTTAAAAAAAATAAAGGCAGCACTTCAAAACAAGTTTATTCAGATTACCTATGTGAGAACAGAATTACTGCTTTGGCTTGGGGGATACTGCTATATTCATTAAAAACTGGGGATCCCTGGGTGGCTCAGTGGTTTAGCGCCTGCCTTAAGTCTAGGGTGTAGACCTGGAGTCTCAGGGTCGAGTCCCATGTCGGGCTCCCTGCATGGAGCCTGCTTCTCCCACTGCCTGTGTCTCTGCCTCTCTTTCTCTCTCTGTGTCTCTCATGAATGAATAAATAAAATCTTTAAAAAAATAAAAATAAATAAAAACTGTCTACCATGATCCTGAGACTGGTAGATCACGGGACCGCCTGGACAGCCAAGAATTAGACTCACCCATATAGGGACAACTGATTTCTGACAATGGGGTAAAGTCAATTCAGTGAAGAAAGGATAGTCTTTCAATAAATGGTACTGGAAATATTGAATATTCATGTGTACAAAATGTGGACCTTCATCCATATCTTGTACCATATATTATATATTGACTATAATTGTATAAATCCTCCAAAAAAAACAAAAAAAACCAAAAAGAAACCCACCCTATCAGCCTTTACTGACTGACCATTGTAAGAGCAGAGGTAGGGAAGAAGAGATGAAGCTGACAGTCCTCGTACTACCAACTTATAGTAAAACAAGGAGGTGGAGCTTATTGGATGAAAGGAATTGAGAATCCAGAGAGTTTCAGAGAGGTGATGAAAAGTGTGTTAGCAGAGATTGGACAGCACTGATGGGGCAATTTTGTAAGGGTGATCACAACCTGGCTGATGAGTTGTTGGCATTAGCCGAGACCTATGATGACACACTCAGGAAGGAATAAGGGTCAACATTAGTAAATCTCTATTAAGTAATAGAACCTACATCAGAAACACATCATAACACGAGGACTTTTGTAATACAGTAGAGGCAGGTAGAATTTGCTTAAGTTAAGACCCTGGGAGTCAGCTACCCTAAAAGTTCGTAATTCATCAACCCCTTACTTTTGGAATACAGAGAAGCATGATGAATTGAGTTGAAAATGGTCACCAAGTAGCCAAATCCGACTCACAAAGTCCAGGAATTAAAAATTCATTTACTACTTAAAAGAAAGCCCTCAGGTTTCAGAACTAGTTATACACACTTTACACACAATTCTAACAAACGTGACTAACTAATTGCATCTTAGAGTGAAGAAATTAAAGAGAGGGAATATATATTTGTCCAAGGGTAGTTAAAATAACATCAGCAGTGATAGCTGCCATCTTAGTTCAAGGGAAGAGAAATAATTATTAAAAAGAAAAAAGCCCACAAAAATAATTACTAAGAAGGAAGTCTTCTGGGCCTTTTCTTGAGAATGGTAAATTCCACTTAGAATTCCTCTGCTGATATCCAGCAATGTAGGATGTATTTTAAAATATTTTAATTCAACTGACTTACTTAAATATTGCTTACAAAGAATAAATTATTATTTGGAAAGCTTTAGATTGAAAGATTATTCTCTAAGAATTCTAGATAGCAATTGCTTTATACCATTTATTTTCCCATCATTTCCTATTGCAGATAAATGTTAATCAAAGTACTTAGAAATATACAAGTTATTAATTTCAATCACAGGGGAGAATTTTTTTCAGATGACTGTTAAGCAAAATCACTTTTGATTTTTATTTGATTCCTTATAGTCATTTTAGTATTTTTAAAGGGCACTAAATCTAAATATTTTGAGAACTGAATATCTTATTCTAAATTCAGTATCATATGTAACAATTTTTTATCAACTTCTTAATCAGTAAAACCCATTTTAAGCACCTTTATGTACAAAGTACTCTGTCACTCAGTAGGTAGGAGTAATTCAAGTTGATTTATTACCCTGTGCTTAGACAGAGAGACTCACATTCTCATTTGAAAGACAGGACACAGCCATAAAAAGATAACTAAGGAAAAAATGGAGTACACAATATATGCTGAAGGGAAAAAAAAATGAATGACTACATTCAGAGATACAGAACTCAAAACCATCAAAACCATCCACCTCTATCCACATTGTCACCTTTTCTCTTGTATAAATTCCATTTCAAATTTATATGTAGAGTAAGGGGGAAAGTACCCAAATGGAAATCAAGAGACCTTGTTTGTTTTTTTTTTATCCCATATAATTTTGAGCATGTTATTTGATATATCATATTTCAGTTTTGTAAATCAAGAGAGCTAAATCAGATGCCCCTCTTATGCTGAAGATATACATTGACTTTTACTAAAATTAATTGTTGACATGAACTCCTCTTTATTCGTATAAACCAAATCATAATTGAAAGTTATTTGGGGAGCCTGTAAAAGCCACTGACATGCATGATTCTTTGTTTTATTCTTTTTAGTATGGGTATTAAAGACAGGAGTTCTGCATGGTTTCAAGGTCCCTTCCAGGTCAAGAGCCTGTGAGTCTATGGAAATCATTAACTTTATGATCACACACAAGATTTTTGTTCAGATATATGGCATGGAAAAATATATTCTCAAAATGCTGTTTTAAAAGGATGTTGCTTCTATTGTTAGTGATAAACTTCTGCTTTTTTTTAGTTTGAAATGAAATACCAAAATATTGGCAAATTTTTTGAAAGAAACTTGTCATAGAATACATTTAGGGACAACATACTAAGTATACCTAAAACCAAAATTCCATATATTAAAATCTTTTCCATTCCTTCCTTCCTCCTTTCCTCCTCCTATCTTTCCCTCTCCCCTCTCCTCCCCTTCCCTTCCCTTCCCTGGTCCACTGTGCCTACAGTCAATCAGTATCTCTTAAATTACATTAAAAGAACCTAGGCATCAACAGAGAGAGTATAATGAAACATCAACCCAAATTGGTAACCATAGTCTAAATTAAAAAAAAGAGTAGTGACTATTGTCAACAAAAGATACCACTGCATTCTGTTTTATGCAAAGAGCCATAGAACGAAGCATACAAGTTTCATAAATCAAATTCCATTTCAAATTTACTAGTCTTCTGGAAAGGTAAATAAATCCTATTGAAAACATTGTTCAAAAACTACTTAAAATTAAGTAGTAAGTGCCTTTTTTTATTCTGTAGGAAATTCTGGATTTAAAAATACTAGATTTGTTTAAGAATCTTTTAAAAACCAGAACCAGGTATTACCCATATGGCATAAATCCCCAAAATATCTGGTATATGCAGTTTTAGTCAACAAGCCTAAAAGAAAAGGAGCAGAGCTAAAAACAAAAACAAAAACAAAAACAAAAAACCCCCACGAACAACAAAAAAAAAGTCCCGAACTACACAATTTAAATTATCATGACTGTAGAGTTGTCCCTATATACATTTTGTATCCTAATAATAAATTCATATGACAAAGCAACATTTGAATGGTGTGAGAGACAAGGGGAAAGATGACTAGCACAAGGCACATTTTATAAGTAATCAAAGTGTTACTATAGATCTCTGATTTTAGTTAAGGAAATAGATAATTAACTCAAAATAAAATTATTTAAAATATTTATGACATCATACTTAAAATCAAATCCCAAAGACACCACCTGAAGGGAATCTTTTTGTTTGTTTCTTTGCTTTTTAAAGTAGGCTTCTGTAGGGTTTAAACGCACAACCCTGAGATCAAGATCTGAGCTGAGATCAAGAATTCAATGCTTAATGGACTGAGCCACCCAGGCACCCCCAGAAAGGAATCTTATAGTGATGCATGGTGGCTTAGGAAACAGAACATGATATTGTGGAATTAGACATCTAGCTTTCCTTCCACTTAACTCCAACTACCTGAGAGACTTTCTGATTCACTTGTATCCATCTGTAAAATGGGACATCTCTGCAGGATTGTTGGGAGTATTCACTGCCATAAGACATGAGCCCTAGAGTCTTGCTGGAGATCTCTTCACTGCCTATCTCAAAAACTTCCATTAGGTGCAAAGTCATCCAGTCTTAACTAAATTCTCTGATCTCGGGGATAATGATGGAGGAACAGTCCCCTAATTTCCATGCATACATTTTACATTTCTCATCAACAAGTGAATTAAAGAAAAATTGCAATGTACTCAGCTCTCATCTTCTTACTTGCCCTCTATTTTCTTTTTTGTATTTCTCCTTGAGAATTAGAGTCTGGAAGGAATATTCAAATTTTAATATGACAGATAGAAACCTGGGGTCTAGTGGTGAATTGTTTTGTCGGCAATAATTTCGTGATGAGGCATAACATTTTCTGAGTTCTATGAACCTAGTATGTCAATATGACATATTGACAAACAACCACTAGATTATAAACATGGAATTGTGAAATACCCTAGTAATAAAACAATTTGATGGTGGACAGGAAAATGTGAGTTCTAGCCTACATTCTGCATTAGCATTCTGTGAGACCCTGAGACTTTTCAGTGATTCTGGTTATATTTTCCTCAACAGAAAATCCTGGGTGGACTATTAGTTGGAAGGTCTCTAGAGGGTCTCTAGTTTGAAAAGAGGGGATGTATATAAGAAACATCACAGGAAAGGACTTAGTTAACAAAACCAAAAAGTATTTGGGGAGCGATGGCTTGTTTGAATTACTTCTCTGAATTCTAAACTTCTCTCTTTACGTATAAATCCAAAGCTAGTAAAGTGGGATTATCCTCTCCTGGCATTTATACTGCTTTTAGGAACACGTAGGAAAGGCATCCTTTTTGAAATTTCAGTATTATTCAGAGCTATTGACATTAATATTAATGTTAATCATTATCTTAGTACTTTATTAAGACCTTGCTAAAGTAGATGAACATAGTAGCTGAGCCAAATAAACTGATGTTTTCTACTAGGAAATCATCACTTAATAAGTATTCATAGCTTTGTTCTCACCTAGTCACTGTGTTTTGTTTTTTTCAGAGTTTGTTTATCTATCATGTGTATTGAAGGTAAGATGATGCCATCAATTGTCTTTGACACTGGACAGCCAGGGTGGCTCAGCGGTTTAGTGCGGCCTTCAGCCCAGGGCCTGATCCTAGAGATCTGGGATCGAGTCCCACGCCGGGCTCCCTGCATGGAGCCTGCTTCACTCTCTGCCTGTGTCTCTGCCTCTCTCTCTCTGTGTATCTCTCATGAATAAATAAATAAAATCTTTAAAAAAAAATGTCTTTGACACTGAAGTGTTGGAAATGGCCACCTCTGCAGTAGTTAGAACCGCTGAACAGGTTCTGGAGGACCCACTGAGATTGCTTTCATGCCTTCATGTCATTTCAATAAGATCAACACTAAGATTGACATTTCAGTGAGATTGACATCTCTATGATGTCAAACAAATATTTTAGCAGAGAACAACTCTCTCTTTGTAGTTATGTATTTTGAGTGGTCTCATAACACAAACTTTGTATGGTATTTTTTCAATGTTTTAATGTGTCTATATTTTCATATTTTTGTAGTTATTATTTCAATAAGAGTATTAGAAAATTAAAAGTTTCAAAGGCCTTTCCCCCCAGCTTTATTGAGGTATAATTGGTCTATAAAAATTGCACATAATTAATGTATGACATTTGGTGAGTTTGGACATATACATACACTCATGTTACCATTACCACAATCCAGGTAATAAACATCCTGTAGAGTCTTAAGAAAGAGGAGAACATGAACCAACCAGAAAGAGACACTCAGGGTGAACCTATTCTTTGGGGAAGGTTGCTGATTGCCATGTTCTTGGCAGTAGAGACATGTGGATTTTATCATTCTGAGAATGTGTTGCCACAAAGGAGCAAGTTGACCGTGGAGTACTTGATCACCAGTGTGAGATCCCTGGAAAATAAACTTGATCACACATTCTTAGAAAACTAAAATCTCCATGTAGATATCTTACTATCAACGGTCAGCATTTTTTATTTTCTTCCACTGACAAAATAGAAATAGGAACCAGAATTTCTGATTCCAGTTCATGCCCTTTTGTATCCTAGCCCTCTAATCTTAGGAAAGGTTCACTTCTGATCCTCAGTTATACAATCTGTAAAATGACTATAATTGCTATAATAAAAGGTATATATCAAGGTATAAATCAAAATCATAGTAGACATACAAATTCACTGTAAGTACTTTAAAGGCGATATTAAAACAGGAAGGTATTATTTTCCTGGGCTGGTTTCTTGCCATAGCTAAATGAAGGCATTAGTGTAAATCATTGCCTGGCTAAGATTTGCTCATTTAATATATTGTGAATGTCCTCCTTAGGTAGGTAAGTCATATTATGCACATTACTTTTGCAACGCTCTGCACTTTGTAGGGTAGACATTGCCTCCCTCTGTTAGAATAGACCGTAACTTGAACTGAAGCTTAGGAAGCTAGAGCGTTGGTGAAACTATAGTGTATTTCTTTGACCGACCATCCCCCTCACTACAAAGACAATGACCTTAGTAGTCCAGATGCCTAAGAGGGGGGCATATTTATAAATTGTAGAGAAATTCAACTTTCTAGCCCATGTGCTCCAAATCCTCTCTGTGAGACAGGAAATATCACTATCTTGTAGGGCTGACCGAATTGTTGGATTAGTTCTGCCCAGAAATCCAGTTTGAGGGCAGGAGGCCCACTGCTTTCCCGAGGCTCTGAGTGGACAATAACTGTAAATCAGGGAAAGATGCTCTGAGAAAAGGTGCAGTGCTGAAGCTCTCCGTCCACAAGGCAGATTGTACAAAGCGGCCTATTACATAAGTGCACTCACTGGATTTGTCTCCTGTGATTAACAACATACACAGACAAAAATGATCCTGACATTTGGAGAATGTAGTTGAGAAGATCCCATTTTAAATGTGATTTTGAAAGACATTTTCTGTAATCTCCACATTATTTAGGAAAACTTTAGGAAGATGAATTTGGTATTTTTTTTTCCTCCAGGTTGTTTGTTTTTCACAACAGGAAAACACATCATCCCTTCTGGTTCGTCCTGAGAACAAATTATTCCAAAATGGCTTGGAGAATATGAGAGATCCCTTATCTAGCTATATTTAATAGAATAATACAAAATTGTAAGCTTTGACTACTTAATAAGGAAAAGATCTTCTGCCATCATGTGGAATGTTGGAGAATCTTCCCTTGTTTGATGTTTTTGTTCCTTTGCTGGCTTCTCCATGAAATACACTCCATTTCCTGACTGAGGAGGGGTCATTATTCCTGTCACCAACCAATATTTAAAAATCATGTTGGAAACCAAGCCAAGTATTTCCAAAAGTGAAATCTTGAGAATTTAGACTCTACCTTTTCCATGAGACAGAAATTGAAGGAAAGAAAGAAACCTTCCAACTCAGAAACAACAACAACAAAATCACACAAATTAGAAACACAAAGTACCTTTTGTCTAGTATCT
This sequence comes from Vulpes vulpes, assembly GCF_048418805.1. NCBI lineage: Eukaryota > Metazoa > Chordata > Mammalia > Carnivora > Canidae > Vulpes > Vulpes vulpes. Next base: position 112,114,911 of record NC_132781.1, on the reverse strand, counting down.
CTTCATTCCACTGTGAGATTTTTCTTTTCTTTTAATTAAGAAAAATATTTTCCGGGTTGTCTCAACAGAACGAATGGCCATACTTTATTTAGCTTCTTTCCTGGGTGAGGATTTCACAGCCACATAAATATTTGTTGCAGAATCATTTACTGTTACCAGTATTCCGTTTTCTTAATATTCCTCCTTTCTAATTGTTAAATATATTTCGCCCTTTTCCTCATCCAGATCTCTCTTTTCATCTCATCAATTATTTTCAGGGGGAAGAGGAGTGACCCACTTCTCTCTAATAAAGGTTAGAGACGTCAGCTAGCGTGGAAAGACTCCTGCCGATACAATGATAATACTTGATTCTACCTGCCACACAGGGACCACTTTCAAAGGCAATTTTTGACCAAGCTGTCATTCAAGCTTAATTTATATGCTAGAAAGGGCCTTCACCAGGTGCCACAGATTTCTCATTGAAGTGATTCATCATATTCCACAAGTAATGCAGTCACCTCTCGTGTGGGAAGAGCAGTGGGGAAATGCAATAAGGAGAGGAATAGCATTAAATGAATAGGAGAATGGGTCCAAATTATCCCTTATTATTGGAGCAAAGAAAATATGATGTCAGCAGCAGGAAAAACATTGTTAAGAATTGCTGCTGACTTTGCAGGTACCATTTTTAAATGAAATTTTCAGTTTCATGGAGGAAAATATCTATATGTAGTAGCACTTATATGGCAGATGCAATTTTCCACTCCTTCATCGAATTTTCCACATAGATTCATCTCTCTTTCCTGCTTTAAATACCTCATGGAAAACTCACTTTCCCTCCTGCATTACAGAATGCTAGGAATGAAGGAGTTAAACCTATTTCTTTAAGTGAAGGAAAAGTTGTTTCCTGCAAATATATCTCAGTAGCCTAGGAGAAATGTTCTGCTAGATTAGGTTGATTGAAAAACTCCACTGATAAAGAAGGAAATGAAGAAGAAGTACCTGGAACCGTTTCCGTCATCCTCTCTACAAGACGGTGGTCTATCCATCATTTTAAACTATTGCTCATAACTCACATTTTCAATGGGGTCTCCTCCAACTAAATTATATATGATCCATATTCTAAATACCCAATCCCCTTTTTAAATATGTCTGTGGACATGTATGTGTGTCTATGTGTGTGCATACACATGTTTTCACATAGAAATGATTGTGCCAAATTTATGACAAGTGAAATGATTGGAAGAGGACACAGTTATTCAAAATTTAATTCAGTATAAAAAAATTCATTCAGTGTAACAAGCTGTACACCTTCTATGCGTCCAGTACATTGTTAGTCATGGGCCCACAGAAATACTTGTTGTGATATATAGTCAGCAAGGATTTATAAGTCAGTTGGAAATTTAGGACTAATTAATGTGAAACAATGGGTTGGTAAGCTTATTGAGGGTTTTTCTTCTTGGCATATTTTATAGGATCAAGTTCAATGTCTGTTATGTACTGAGTAAAGGAGGATAGGATAACAGCTTATCAAGTAGCGAGAAATTTCTCCCTACTTAGAGTTCTTACAATTATTTGTCCATCATGGTGCTTTGACCACCAGGCATGCTAGTGTGAAGTTGATTGGTCCTGGGGATATAGCTTGTTGCTTCAGTTCCTATTAATGATTTTTATCTGGAATCTTTAGTTATGAGCCAAGTTCTTAGGAGTCAAGGGTGAAACCCTCTCTATTTTCAGTTATGTATCTGTAGTATTCACTAAAGTGTTATGTCCACTGGAGATACTTGGTATGTGTTAATCACAATGACTGTGTGATAAAGGGCTAAAAAAAGAAGTGCATGTGTGCTACAGAACTGCTTGGGCAAAGCAGAGAAAGATGGGAGAAGAGAAATACAAAAAATAGAAAGAAATGACATCAGGAAGGACAAATTGTTGATATTTGTTGTCATTGCTATCACAGTGAGACCTATTTAAATAGAAGGTTACAGATAGGAATTCAGCAGCAAGTCAATTTACTCTGTGTTCCAAAGTCATCCTTCGATAATGAAATATTTGCAGGCACCCTCCACTTTTGATATATGGCTTTCTGACTTGAACTGATAAGGCCCCAGAGGACAGAGATCTTGCCAATCCCTTTCTCCAGTTCACCAGTGAACATAATGGCTCTGCCCACTAATGGCATGATGATGCCAATTTGTCCTGGATTCTTGGGGGGTTGGTTGGTGTGGTAACTGGATAATTCTACATTTTCTCAGTTCAAATACTGACAAGCTGTCAAGGGACACCCTTTAAGGTAAAAGCATAATTTTATATTTCTGCTTCATAAATCAACATAAATGTTAGGACATTCAGGACACACAATTAGCATCTCTGGAAACTGTATATAGCTCTCAGAGAAATAAGGACTTGGTCATTTAAAATATCATCAACTTTAGATTATAGAGATCTATGAGTCTTTTCCTGATGTCAATAAAAATAAATCCATATGGTGATACCCCCCCATAAAAAACCCTCCAATACAAAACAAAACCAAAATGTAAACCTGAGTTATCTATGGATTTTCATAGACAAGACGAGAGAGGAGAGAGAGAGAGAGAGAGAGAGAGAGAGAGAGAGAGAGAGAGAGAAGAAAGAAGAAAGAAAAGAAAGAAAGAAAGAAAGAAAGAAAGAAAGAAAGAAAGAAAGAAAGAAAACTAGATGAATCTCCATAGGAAAACTGTCATTACTATGATAGGAACAAATGAAAATGGTATCATTTTTTAATGGGCGTGTTAGAATGAGTTTAAATAAAAAAAATTGTGAATTATTTTGAAGGCAATAGGGAAAAATTTAATTATAATATATAACACAATCTGTGTGGATGTCCTTTTGAGATACTCAGTGCTTACAACTCTGGATTTTTTTTTCTGTTAGAAGCTGGTAGGGCAATTACAGTAACGTAGAGATTTTCACATGTGACATTGATGACAAAGGGAGATCCGACCAACTTTTCTTAGATAAGCTCTGTAAGAAATATACTCTGCTGGATTTTTACTTCTCAAAATACAACGTAAAAAATTCCTATTGATTTTCATGAGGCTATTCACTTCAGAGAACTTGTAAAGGTATCTTAATTCAGTAAAACCATAGCAATCACACACACACACACACACACACACACATGCACACACAAGTGTGTGGGAAGAACTGGGTCTGAGCAAAAGAGAAATGGAACTAAAGTATAAAAAGTTTATTTATATTGCTGTTGCTTTTCTTTGCAATGGTATTGGGCCTGCAGTAAAGACTGAGATTTTCCTCATTATTAGCTCTTACGAAGAGGCATAGGAAGGTAAATTAATTACAAATAAAATTTCCTTCTAGTTTTCTCTTGACATTAACTTGATAAGGAACATTGTCTATGCCCTGTGTCAAAGGTTTTCTAGTTTAAATCATTAAATAAACTGGAATATTTCAGTTGTGGCTGGACTAAGGAGCACAAACGTTTCCTGATGGGCAGTCACAACTCCCACAAGTAAAGCTACCGTTTAGCTTCTGTGTTGTGGTTCCACTGCATGTCTTATTTGCCAACTTCCAAATGTTGAACAAAAAGTCCAGAAAGAAGCATGTTTATTTGGTGGTACAAAATGCCTCTGGGCTATTCCATTTTCCCAACTACTGTCTAAATGTTTTTGAAGATTTCAGATGGAGTTGTTGTGGCAAAGTTCAAAGGCAAAATTTACCATTAGCAAAGTAAGAATTACATAGTGACCTGGAATCAGTACAGGAATGTTCTAGAATTTATGTTGTAGCAAGTCCTTGGCAATGTGTGGGGTTGTGTGTATATTTGGAGTGAATACTAACACAGGTGTTTTGAGAACACCATGTGCTTCTACTCAGAATCTCTAAGTAACTGCAGCCAAGTAGCATAGATTATTTGAATTTTGAGTGATCTTTTTAGACTGAGATTATGATTGTCCCAAATAGAAATAAACAATTATCTTGGAGGCTGTATACAAAGACAAGTCCTTGCGAAAAATAAAGTCAAATCCCCCTGAGAGAGAAGATAAGGATGTGGTGAGTCACTTACTTAATATAAAAATTTCTGTTAATTAATTAATTAATTAATTTTTAGTAAGAATTGGTTAGGTGCTGGAAGAGTAAGAATGAATAAGATTAAAAAGCTCACAATCATAGAAGACCTACACATGGCCAACAAGCACATGAAAAAATGCTCCACCTCACTTGTCATCAGGAAAATACAAATAAAAACCTCAATGAGACACCACCTCATACCAATGAGAATGGTGAAAATTAACAAGACAGGAAACAACAAATACTGGCAAGGCTGTGGAGAAAAGGGAACCCTCTTGCACCGTTGGTGGGAATGCAAACTGGTGTAGCCACTCTGGAGAACTATGAAGGTTCCTCAAGAAGTTGAAAATAGAGCTACCTTATGGCCCAGCAATTGCACTACTGGGTATTTACCCCAAAGACACAGATGTAGGTGAAATGCTGGGACACCTGCACCCCAATGTTCACAGCAGCAATGTCCATAATAATCAAACTGTGGAAGGAGCCACAAGGTCCTTCGACAGATGAACGGATCAAGAAAATGTGGTCTATATATACAATGGAATATTACTCAGCCCTCAGAAAGGATGAATCACCACCATTTGCTTCAATGTGGATGGAACTGGGGGGTATTATGCTGAGTGAAGTAAGTCAATCAGAAAAAGAAAATTATATGGTTTCACTCATATGTGAAATATAAGAAGTAGTGAAAGGGACCATTGGGGAAAAATTAGAAAGGAAAACAAAAACCATGAGCAACTCCTCTCTGGGAAACAATGTGTTGCAGAAAGGGAGGGGGTGGGAGGATGGGGTGACTGGGTGACAGGCACTAAGGAGAACATTTGATGGGATGAGGACTGGGTGTTATACTTTATGTTGACAAATTGAATTTAAATAAAATTTTTTAAATAAATTAAGTTTTAGGAAGCTCACAATCAAATGAGGAAGAAAAATATACAAGGTAATAACTGCCATAAAAGAATATGTATAAAGAATATGGAAAAAAAAAGAATATGGAAGGGCAAAGAGGGGGCCATTGATTCCTCCTAGAAACAGTGTTATGGGATGGGCTGGTCAGGAAAAGCTGTGTCTTGAACAAATTAGTCTATTTATGGGTATTCTATGTGTATCTTTAGGGTCCTACCTGAGAAGTGGGACCAGTAGGAGATGCATATTAAGAGATTTATCACATTATGCTATGTGAAATAAGCCAGACACCAAAGAACAAATACTGCATGACTACACTTATATGTGATATCTAGAACAGTCAAGCTTCGTAGAGAAGAATGTAGAACAGAGGTTAGCAGGGGCTGGGGGCAGGGGTCTAATGGGGAGTTAGTGTTTAATAGATACAAAGTTTTTGTTTGTCATGAGGAAAGTTCTGGAGAGCTGGAGAGGGATGGTACTGATGGTTACAGAACATTGTGAATGTATTTGATGCCCCTGAATTATATGCTAAAAAGATAAAAAAAAAAGGGGGGGGTAAATGTAATGTTGTGTATCCTTTACTACAAGACAAGCATTGTTTTTCTTTTTTTTTAAAAAAAAAAAAAAGATTTATTCCAAGGAATTGGTTTTTGTAATTCCAAGGGTTAGCTAGGTAAGTCCAAAACCCATAGGGCAGGCAGTTAGGAAGAATAAGCTGGAATCCAGGCATGGGCTGAAGCTGTGATCCACAAGTGAAATTAATTCTTCTTCAGAGAAGCCTCAGTACAACTCTTATGGCTTTCAACTGATTTACTCAGGCCCACCCAGTTTATTTAAAATAATCTGCCCGCTTAAAATCAACAAATATCAATTACATTTATAAAATATCTTCACAGCAACACCAAGATTAATGTTTGATTTATTAGCTAGACTATCATAGCATATAGTCAGTTGACAAATCAAAAGACCAGCATATTGGGGATCTCTGGGTGGCTCAGCAGTTTAGTGCCTGTCTTTGGCCTGGAGCATGATCCTGGAGTTCTGGGATTGAGTCCCGCATCAGGCTCCCTGAATGGAGCCTGCTTCTCCCTCTGCCTGTGTCTCTGCCTCTCCCTAATCTCTCTCTCTCTCTGTCTCTCTCTCTGTGTGTCTCTCATTGATAAATAAAATATTTTTAAAAAAAAGACCAGCATATCATACTTCTAAAAAAATATGAACTCCACCAAAGGCAAAAGAGCTACTCTCTGTGTTGCTCTTTCTCTTTATCTGAATGTTGGACATTTAAATAAAAGTAAAAAAAAAAAATCAATTATTCATATGTTACATCATTGTCATGCTAAGTCTGTTTTCAATGGCCATCTGAGCTAGTTGATGATAATGCATCCTTCCGTAAGCTATGCTTGATTGTGTTTGAGAGTCTCTGTTTACATACATATATGGCCTTTCTGTAAGTTATGAAATATGTGAAACCAGTGATCACTTTTGTTTTCCTTTGTAACCACATAAAATGTATTAAAATGTTCTTCACAAGGTATTTTTCTTTTTATTTATTTGAGAGAGAACAAGAGAGAGACAGCATGAGCATGAGTGGGGGGAGGAGCAGAGGGAAAGGAAGGAGCAGATTCCCCACTGAGCACCGGAGCCCTATATGGGGCTCAATCTCAGGGCCCTGAGATCATGACTTGAGCAGAAGACAAATGCTTAACCAACTGAGTCACCCAAGCACCCCTTCACAAGGTATTTTAAAAGGAATTTTCCAGGTGGCACTAAGCTCAGGGATAATTTCCCTAACTAAATCCAAAAATAGTTAAGGTTTTTTGCATCAGAATCAATATTTAAAATAACATATTGGGATTATCTGATTATCTTTCATTTTTCCTAACTAGACTCTAAAGTCATCAAATGATTATATTTTATTAATCTTTAACCTCTGGTGTTTAACTCAATGCCTGACACTCAATGTAAATTGAATTATTCTGCATCCTGAATGAGTAGAGTTGGTTAGTGTACGCTTTTCAAATTTGAATGTTTTACCTTTAACATAAAAAAAAAAGCCTGTTTCCAAAAACTGTCTACGCTGTTATGCAAAAAAAGGTGGAATTTTTCCAAGTTATAAATCTTTAGTTATATCCTTTGACATTAAAACCCTACTTTGCTGTGGTTTTTCTCTCCTATTTTGGCTTCTAATTGGTATTCACTTGATTTATAAGTCCCGTTGGCATTATTCTTCTTAAATAAAGGCATTTTGTCTATCTAAATTAAATCTCATTCATTTGATTTTCTTTTACATCTTAAACTCTCAAGATCCATCTGCAATTTTTCTGTTTTTAACTTTCCAGTCTTGAGTATGTAATCTCCTCATTTGCAATCATCTCTTGGGTTTACTTAAGTTTTTTTTTTTTCCTCCTTCTTCTAGTTAACATATTAGAAGGATATTGACCACAGGATTAGTTACCTTTTGAAATCTCCCTTTAATTTTTGGGTTATTCTTGACTGTTATCATCAGTGTTCACTATTTTCAATACTGAAGCATCATTAATATGCTTCATGGCTATAACAAAGTAAAAATCTCCTTGCTTGTTTGTATTTCAGAAATAAGGTGACTAATTCAGCCTAAGTTTGGCTGGATCTAGAATATCACCAGAGATGATCCTGCCTTCCAAAGAAGCACTGTTTTCAATCTTCAAGAAGTTTTGGACTTACAATGACATCAAAGTTACTAGGTTAGGGAAAAAAAAAAACAAAACAAAAAACCATGGTATCCTTTAGTACCAATTGTTCATTTTGAGGAACATAAACTTTCTTGAGGAACTCTAAAGGGTAATTATTATTTTTAGGTCATGGTGATTATATAGAAATTGCTACAATAAAAATTATCATACAAAATATATTAAACATATTAAAATATATAAATATTAAAAATATATAAAATATATATTACAATATATTTTGATATTATCTTCGTAGGCACTTATTTATATCATGGATTATTAAATTTGTTCATGGATGATGCTTTTTACTCAATAGAGAACCAAAGACAGGTAAGCCCTGCAGAAAATATCAAATCCCATGCAACAAGTAATAACTTTTTAATCAAAATTTTTGTAATTTAGTTGTAATTTTTAATTTAAATATTTTAAAATGATAGTTGTAATTACTCATATCATTTCTAATGTTTGGAAGGGTAGTTACATGGGGCTGATAGTGCCCCACTATTGTAATAAGGATTCCCTAGTTGGTATGAAATCATGAAACTTCTGCATAAGTTCAACTTATTTATCATTTTTTTCCATGTGGCAATAAAGGCTGAAATTTACAGAGGAAAAGAAGTAAATCATCTAATAAAAAAATACTTGTGTGAGAGAGAAAAAGCAAATGGCTTCTGTGGTACCTTAATGGGATCATGTGCGTTAAGCCATTCACAAAATTAAATAATAATAGGCAAATGTAAAGAATGATTACTAGTCATACTTACTCTTAATTTCCAGTCCAAGCCTCTAACTGGAGACAAATACCCCAAACTCTTATTTTCCATGAGTTTGGAAACTTAAATGATTCAGCAAATTAAAATTATATTAATGATATATTAATGAAATAGTTATAATGCACAAAGTAATAATTAAAAGTATATGCTATTAAGAAAATTGCTTGTATGTATAAATTCATTAATATTTCTATTGCAGCACTAATTCAGTTCAACAGATATTCACTGAGTTGTGTCAGACACTGTACCTGACATTTTGACTTAGCTATACAGATACATAGTCCTATTTTGTAGAAATTAGAATCTACTGGATATAGAGAGAAAATGATATTTGTAAATAGATAATAACATCATGTGGTGACACATTTTTCTCACTTAATAGATTTCCTCAGTAGTCACAGATTAACTATTGAGCACTAGCAAAATACCAGTTCCTCTAATAGGTCTCTCTGAAGACAATATTGAACTCAAAATTGTTCTTCAGGCAAAAGGAAATAATATAGGTAAGAAACTTGGATCTAGATGATTAAAAGAGCATAGAGAAAGGAAAAATAAAGACAAAATAAAACATCATCTTTTTAAATTCTTAATTAAACCGAAAGATTACTTAAAGTTATAATAGGAACAAGGTATCATGTAATTATAATCATGGATAAGTGAAACGGATGTTGAAAGGGATGGGAATGGGGAATTTAGAAGAGTCTGTGATAAGTCACTGGCTCTACACATGAAATAGTGTAGTGCTGTTTGACAGTGGACTTCAATTAGATAAAAACGCTGAATTGTAAACTCGAGAGCAATCATTAAGTTCTTTTAAGAAGTGTATTTGATTTCATAAGAAGGGAGATAATGGAGTCATATAAAATGCTCAATTAAACCAGAAGAGTCCAAGAAAGAGGGGAAAAAAAAGACGAATACAACATGTAGAAAACAAATATGAACCTGCTAGGTTATTAATGCAACTGTATTAATAATCACTTTAAATGTGAATCATCTAGATATACCAATTACAAGACAAAGATTGCCAAAGTGAATTTTTAAAAAAAGCAAGACCCACTGACTTTGAATTTAAAAAGACTTAGGTTAGGGATGCCTGGGTGGCTCAGAGATTGAGCATCTGCCTTCCGCTCAGGGTGTGATCCTGGGGTCCTGGGATGGAGTCCCACATCAGGCTCCCTGCAGGGAGCCTGCTTCTTCCTCTACCTGTGTCTCTGCCTCTCTCTCTTTGTCTCTCATGAAAATTTAAGTTGGAGGACTCACACTACCCAACTTCAAGACTTACTATAAACTAATACTAATCAAGAAAGCTTGGTATTGATGAAAGAATAGACACACAAATCAATGAAGAGCTCATAAGTAACTATGCAAACATTGTCAAATGATCTTGGACAAAGGAATAAAAATAATTCACTAGAGAAAGGATAGTATTTTCAGCAAATGGTACTAGAACAATTAGGCATCCACATATAAATAAAGAAACCTAGATAAACTTAAAAATATATCACAGAGTTCAATGTAAAATACAAAACTATAAAACTTGTAGAAGAAATCATAGAAGAAAATTTATGTGATCTTGGGTTTGGTGATGAGTTTTTAACATGATACAAAAAAACACAATCCATGAAACAAAACAAAATTGGTAAATTGGAATTTTAAATTAGAAACTTCTGCAAAACTCCTATCTGATGAAGGACTTGTATCCAAAATAAACAAAGAACTTATAAAACTCAACAACTACAAAGGAAACAAAAAAGATCTGAACAGATAATACCTCACCAAAAAAGATACACAGATGGTAAATAAGCATATGAAATGATATTTAACATCATTTGCTATTTGAGAAATGACATCACTGGCCATTGAGAAAGACATCATTATACCCCTATTAGAATAGCTAACTCTTAACCCCTCTCGCCACGGTGTCAATACCAATTGCTGGCAAGGATGCAGAAGAGTAAGAAGTTTCATTCACTGCTTGTGGGAATGCAAAGGGATAAAACCATGTTGAAAGAGAGTTTGACAATTTTTAACAAAGCTAAGCATTATCCTGCAGTCTTGCCCCTAAGTATTTAACTAACTGATTTGAAAACTTATGTCCACACAAAAACATGCCTGCAAATGTTTATAGCAGCTTCACTCATAATTGCTCAAAACTGGAAGCAACCAAAATATCCTTTAATACATGGTTATATAAACAAACTGTGTAATATTGGATGAATTGCAAATGCGTATTGCTACCTGCAAGATGCCAGTCTGAAAAGGCTGTGTAATTCTCTGTATATGACATCCTGGAAAAGGCAAAACTTTAAAAATCATGCAGATGATAATCTAGGAGCTCTTGGGTAAGTGGGTTGAACAGGTGAGGCACAGGTGAGGTGAAACTATTTTGTGTGATATTGTAATGGCCAGTACCTGACAATATATTTGTCAAAACTCACAGAACTTTACCACAAGAAGAGAAAAACTTAATACATACTAATTGAAAAAAAAAAAATCATTCAAGGGACGCTTGAGTGGCTCAGTGGTTGAGTGTCTGCCTCAGGACGTGCTCCTGGGGTCCTGGGATGGAGTCCCACATCGGGCTCCCTGCAGGGAGCCTGCTTCTCCCTCTGGCTATGTCTCTGCCTCTCTCTGTGTCTCTTATGAATAAATAAATAAAATCTTTAAAAAATAATAAAAATTAAAATCATCCAAAAGATCAGGAGATTTTGCGATAAAATGTGGAATGTCACAAATGACTCTAACTATAGTTGAAATGCATGAAACAAACAAAAAGAAACATATGAAACAATATCTCTGAAGAAGGAGAGGAGAACGTTCTAACCTAAGTAGCTTTGGGACTGAATGGAGTCTAAAAATTAACACAAAAGAACTCTGCATAAGTACTACAGTACTTATGTTGTTATGTACTTATGTTGTTATGTTATGTAGAGTACTTACAGTACTCTAGTTGATAGATTTCTTTCCCAATGGGTCAACAATTCTGAAATCATGTTTATGTACATACACTACAACTGAACAATCAAGTAAAGGGATAGTATGTGGTGGAAACCGAATTTCTTATCTATAGAGGGGGACATTAAAATTTAGCAAGGGAAGAAGTCTAGAATAATCCACATGGTGATGGATTAGAACTGTGGACATGAGTATGAACATATGCTTGGCCTAGTATAGAAACAGATGATTACATATAGAAAAAAATGTATGTGTTTATGAGATATGTATACATACACAGATTAGCATAGATTCAAATATTTCGTTACTCTGATAGCTCAGAGGGCCTAGAGGCACTGAGCTATTGTTGCGGTAGCAACAAGCAGACTTAATGCCTAGATCTGGATTTCTAATTCCATTCTCCAATATAGAGAAACAGGGCTTGTTGGAGAAATGGCTGATGGTAGGACTGGGGCATGAAACACAGGCAAGATGAGCCCGGAGCATCTCATAGTATTAGAATATAAAACAGTGTTAAAAATGAAAACTCCCACCATGATGAGGAAGCTGGAGATACTGTCACAACCAGAGGAGGTTATGGAGGAATGATAATCAAATGCCATATGGTATCTTAGAGGGGACTGTGGAACACAAAAAGAACATTAGATAAAAACTAAGGACGGGATCCCTGGCTGGCGCAGTGGTTTGGCGCCTGCCTTTGGCCCAGGGCACGATCCTGGAGACCCGGGATCGAATCCCACGTCGGGCTCCCAGTGCATGGGGCCTGCTTCTCCCTCTGCCTATGTCTCTGCCTCTCTCGCTCTCTCTCTGTGTGACTATCATAAATAAATAAAAATTGAAAAAAAAAAAAAGCTATATCTTTAAAAAAAAAAAAACTAAGGAAATCTGAAAAACCTATGGATTTTAATGAATGACAATTTATCAATATTGTTTCATTAAATGTGATAAATGTACCATACTAAAATAAGATATTAATGATAAAAGTAACATGGTATAGGGCATACGGGAAGTCTCTCTACTATCTTCATAATTTTCCTGTAGGTCTAAAATTACTAAAAAAAAAAAAAACCCAGGTGATTAAAAATAAAAACAAGACTGTCTGATTGGCTCAGTAGGTGGAGCATACAACTTCTTATCTTGGGGTTGTAAGTTCAAACTCCACGTTGGGTGCAGAGATTACTTGAAAAAAAACCTTGGGATTCTTGGGTAGCTAGTTGGTTGAGCGTCTGCCTTCAGCTCAGGTCACTGTACTTGCCTGCAAATGTTTATCTCGGGGGTCTTGGGATCAATTCCCACATCAGGCTCCCCACAGGGATCTTGCTTCTCCCTCTGCCTATGTCTCTGCTTCTCTCTGTGTGTATCTCTCATGAATAAATAAATAAATAAATAAATAAATAAATAAATAAAATCTTTTAAAAAATTGTTTAAAAAATAAATAAAAATAACAATTAGAAAAAAAAATATGGGAGGGAGAAGGCATATCTCATGGTACAAAAGTCCCAAGGAAGCAGAATGGGCTAGAACAAAAGAGTCAAGAGGGCAGCCCAGGTGGCTCAGAGGTTTGGCACCACCTTCAGCCCAGGGCCTGATCCTGGAGACCCGGGATCAAGTCCTATGTCAGGCTCCCCACATGGAGCCTGCTTCTCCCTCTGCCTGGGTCTCTGCCTCTTTCTCTCTCTCTCTCATAAATAAATAAAATAATAAAATAAAATAAAATAAAATAATAAAATAAAATAGAGTCAAGATGGAAGCTCTGATCTTGTACAGGAAGAAAAACACCTCAAGGAGTAGAGAGGAAGTGATGATGGCTGAGTTCATGTAGTTTCTCATTTCATGGCCTCAATCTCTTTTATGAACTCTCATGCAAGCAAATTTCCAAGATAAAATGGGGATTGAGGAAGTCCCAATAGTTCATTTTTGCTTTTGTTTCTTTTGCCTTTGTGGATGTATCTTGCAAGAAGTTACTGTGGCCGAGTTCAAAGAGGGTGTTGCCTGTGTTCTCTTCTATGATTTTGATGGACTCTTGTCTCACATTTAGATCTCTCATCCATTTTGAGTTTATCTTTGTGTATGGTGAAAGAAAGTGGTCCAGTTTCATTCTTCTGCATGTGGATGTCCAATTTTCCCAGCACCATTTATTGAAGAGACTGTCTTTCTTCCAATGGATAGTCTTTCCTCCTTTATCGAATATTAGATGACCATACATTTCAGGGTCCACTTCTGGGTTCTCTATTCTGTTCCATTGATCTATGTGTCTGTTTTTGTGCCAGTACCACACTGTCTTGATGACCACAGCTTTGTAGTACAACCTGAAATCTGGCATTGTGATGCCCCCAGCTATGGTTTTCTTTTTTAAAATTCCCCTGGCTATTCGGGGTCTTTTCTGATTCCACACAAATCTTAAAATAATTTGTTCTAACTCTCTGAAGAAAGTCCATGGTATTTTGATAGGGATTGCATTAAACGTGTAAATTGCCCTGGGTAACATTTGCACAGCAAAGGATACAGTCAACAAAACTAAAAGACAACCTACAGAATGGGAGAAGATATTTGCAAATGACATATCAGATAAAGGGCTAGTTTCCAAAATCTATAAAGAACTTATTAAACTCAACACCAAAGAAACAAACAATCCAATCCTGAAATGGGCAAAAGACATGAAGAGAAATCTCACAGAGGAAGACATGGACATGGCCAACATGCACATGAGAAAATGCTCCGCATCACTTGCCATCAGGGAAATACAAATCAAAACCACAATGAGATACCACCTCACACCAGTGAGAATGGGGAAAATTAACAAGGCAGGAAACCACAAATGTTGGAGAGGATGCGGAGAAAAGGGAACCCTCTTACACTGTTGGTGGGAATGTGAACTGGTGCAGCCACTCTGGAAAACTGTGTGGAGGTTCCTCAAAGAGTTAAAAATAGACCTGCCCTACGACCCAGCAATTGCACTGTTGGGGATTTACCCCAAAGATTCAGATGCAATGAAACGTTGGGACACCTGCACCCCGATGTTTCTATCAACAATGGCCACAATAGCCAAACTGTGGAAGGAGCCTCGGTGTCCATTGAAAGATGAATGGATAAAGAAGATGTGGTTTATGTATACAATGGAATATTACTCAACAATTAGAAATGACAAATACCCACCATTTGCTTCAACGTGGATGGAACTGGAGGGTATTATGCTGAGTGAAATAAGTCAATCGGAGAAGGACAAACAGTGTATGTTCTCATTCATTTGGGGAATATGAATAATAGTGAAAGGGAATATAAAGGAAGGGAAAAGAAATGTTGGGAAATATCAGGAAGGGAGACAGAACATAAAGACTCCTAACTCTGGGAAACGAACTAGGGGTGGTGGAAGGGGAGGAGGGCGGGTGTTGGAGGGGAATGGGTGACGGGCACTGAGGTGGACACTTGACGGGATGAGCACTGGGTGTTTTTCTGTATGTTGGTAAATTGAACACCAATAAAAATTAATTTAAAAAAATGGGGATTGAGGACTGAAGAGAAGTGTTGTCTTTTTGGACATTGTAAAAGAGGAGAGTTAAACCAAGTATCAAGGACAAAAGAGCATGAGTCTCTGGCACCATGTGGTGAGTTAGGATTAGAGATCATGAATTCATGGCTTAATCCATTGATTTTTGTTCTTTAATCTAGGGGTTTGACTGTTCCACTCTAAGAATAAAAAAACAAATAGTCCTACCGATCTAGAAGATAAGTGCACCATGTAGGCAGTTGACAAAGCCTGGGTGCAATGCAGTTACAGACTTGGTGAAATGTGCTGAGGTGATCAACCATGGGGTTTGGATTCGCTATATGAGAAAATTACAGAATTAGGGAATAATAGACTCCAGAAAAATGAAAAGATAAAGGGGCTATAAGGTAAAATTTAAGTACATTGCAGGTAGGAATGTGAGAGGGTGTAGGAGGGAGAAATTTTGCTCATGGCAAAGACCATAAGATAACATAAAAGAAAGCATTAGAAAGACCTGTGTCCTGGGGCGCCTGGATGACTCAGACATTTAAGCATCTGCCTTTGGCTCAGGTCGAGATCTCAGCGTCCTGGAATAGCCCCCCATTGGGTTCCCTGCTCAGCAGGGAGTCTGTTTCTCCCTCTCCCCCTCCACCCCTGCTCATACTCTCTCTCTCTTTCTCTCTCTCTCTCTCGCTCTCTCTCTCAAATAAAGGAAATCTCATTTAAAAGAAAGAAAAGAAAAAAAGAGCTGTGTTCTTATTAAAAATAATAGAATTGTTCTATGCTGGTTAAAAGAAAAAAGAAAAAGAACCAAAAGTCCCCCTAAATTGGTAATGATCAGACTACAACATTTTCCACATCATACACGCCAAGTCTTTATTACAGCTCCTTGAAGAGTTGCAAAATGTGTATCTTAACCCTTCATTTACTGGGCAGCTAAAAGGTCTGTTTTAAGAAAAACACCCAGAAGAAAAGAATTAGCAGCCATTGCCTGCCTCTACTACTAATTATTTCTTAATTCCTTGCCCGGCAGCATTTTTTTTCTCTCTCTCAGATTTGGTTTCAGTATTACTGGGAGAATTAGTGATATGATTTGTGTAATGGGTTTTTGACTCAATGTTCTCTGAATATCCCTTCCTTGAAGCAGCATCCTATGGCACTTTCCTCATTCCGGATCTCCTCCTCACTGATTTTGTGCCCTTTATGTAAAGTGAGTGCTGCTCTAAGCCTATTTTCTTATCATTAAAATGAAGATAATAGTAGTATGTCCCTCCCTGGGTTGTGATGTGGATTGCGCGATATAATGCAGAGAAAGGCTGTGCTCTGCCTGGCACATGCAAAGCATTCACGAGTATTAGTTGTGATGACAATGACAGTCCAT
This sequence comes from Vulpes vulpes, assembly GCF_048418805.1. Classification (NCBI taxonomy): domain Eukaryota; kingdom Metazoa; phylum Chordata; class Mammalia; order Carnivora; family Canidae; genus Vulpes; species Vulpes vulpes. Next base: position 112,098,651 of record NC_132781.1, on the reverse strand, counting down.
GGTGATAAGATGATAGTTTTGTAGCCATATCCTTCAAATTTTCTGCCTTCAAAGAAATTTCTAGCCCACCAGTCTGTATGCATTCACTTCCTCTTTAAATAAAATCTAAACTCTGCATCCCAGTCATCAAGGGTCACCCAACCTTCTTCCTGCCATGATTTCTGTAATTCATCTCTTATCCAGTCCATTTCCCATGTCCCAGGTAACTTTCTCATTCTTTCTGCTTTCTTAGTCTCTCTACTCAGACAGCAGTCTAAGACCCCATAAACTTTATAATTTATATATTTTCACATTCTTCAGGGCTCAATTTCACCTAGACATTATGTTGGGAGCGTAATTTTTCCAAAACCCAAGTATAGCTCTCATTATTATGCCTATCTTATAAATGAGAAACTGGAAGCTCTCCAAACAATGTGTTGAAGTAACCACAGATGGTTAGTTAGTAGGGAAGAGGTGAGAAGTGAAATCAAACCCAGTGCTTTACCTATAAGGTTATATTGTCAGTTCTTATATGCTTAGAAAGGATTCCCCTACTAACATAATAGTGCTAGTTACATTGTTTAAATAACTTTAAATTAACTCTGGTCTCCCCAGTAGGTTTCATCTGTGTCCATCAAGATTCGTTTTCTACCAAAGATTCTATTATTCATTATTCAATATCATTATCCATTATTCAATGGATATTCAAGATTCAATATCCATTAATTTTTGCCAACATCATCAATATCCATGTCGTTGCCAAGACCAATGAATTGTTTTTAGCATTATCAAGTGGTAGCTCTCAAATGACAAGATTTCTTGAAATACAATTCTTCCTTATTTTGCTTTTTAGAATCTCCTAATTTCACTGTTAGCCCTTGGCTTCTTTAGTGGCCTCTATTTCTCTGTTCGTGGCTTTTTGTTTTTGTTTTTGTTTTTTGTTTTGTTTTGTTTTTAATATTTATTCATTTTAGAGAGAGACAGTGAGAGAGAAAGAGCAGTGGGAGGGAGAGGGAATCTCAAGTTGACTCCACGCTAAGCATGGAGTCTGACCCAAGGCTCAAACCCAGGACTCTGAGCAGAAATCAAGAGTCAGATGCTGAACCAATGGTGTCCCCCAGGCACCCCTCTCTGTTCATGTATTATGTGTAAATATTTATAGATTATATAATCTTCTTTCCCCTTGCACTACACAGTCCCCCTAGGAGATCACATTCACTTTCATTACTTCAATGATTTCCATAAGCAGGTGGCTACCAGCTATACATTAAACAGCTCCACATGGGTGTCTCCCAGGTATGTAGATTAATATATGCAAAATTGAACTCATCGACTCTCCTCCTTGATAACTACACGACATGCTTTTCTCATTGTTTTCCCTATTTCAATAACTACTAGCACTGCTGTTTAGTCGATTAGAAATGCAGATGTCATCTTGCACTTTTATTTCACTCACTTAGATGCTTATCTAATCTTGTTCATTCTACCTTCTATACATATAGAGAGAACCCAGTCATTCCTATCCCACCAAAATTGCTGAATAGCTTTGTAACTAGTGTTCTTACCTCGCTGTTGTCTAAATTCCACTCAGTGATAGACTGATTGCTAGACATTAGAAGTACAGATATTCTATAGTTTGGGTAAATATTTTCACTTTTTATAGCTCTCAGCTATATTCTGAAGATGTGTTCATTTTCCTTTATCCTCTTTTGACATATAAATTCCATGATAACACTGTGTGTCTTATTTACCATTTTAGTCCTACACACGTTAGTATAGTGCATCGACGCTCAACAGAAATGGGTTAGATAAATGGATGAATGTATTCAACTGCATAGAAATTAGCATGATGCAAAATTTCCTGGTTCTACTTCTTAAGAATCCTTGAGTATTTCTGATTCCAGAGGCTTTAATTTTTAAAGTTTTTTAAAAAAGATTTTATTTATTCATAAGAGACACACAAAGAGGCAGAGACATAGGAAGTGGGAGAAGCAAGGGAGCTCAGCGGGGAGCTCGATTGAGGACTCCATCCCAGGACCCCGAGATCATGACCTGTGTCAAAGGCAGATGCTCAACCACTCAGCCACCCAGGTGCCCCATTCCAGAAGCTTTTAATGAAGGTAGGAACATCAAAACTCAACACTCACTCTGTGGTTTAAGATTTGTAGATACATATTTATCAAAGGGAAAATGGAATATGCTATTGAGAAGAACTGATGTATTAAGGCACGAGGCATAGGGGTAGGGCACGATGTGGGAAGAATGGGCTCATCCTCTATCCCAATGTTAATAATATTAATCATGTTACATCTAATAAAATATGTGATTACATTCCTTCATTGAGCATTTATACATTCTATATTCTAAGTATTGGGTTTGGTGGATGTCCTTGAAGGGTTCACAGTCCTGTGGAAGAGGCATATTTTAATCCAACAATTTCATTTCAATTTATCATGGAGGTTATGATGATACTAATTTAAAATTTGGCTTTCTGCCATCATTCATTAATTCACTCAAAAAGATTTAAATGAGCCCCATTGGTACTTTCGGAGTTTACAGTCAAACTAATAAGTAATTACTACACATTGTGATTGGGACTGTGACAGAATTATGGCAGGAGATAAACTCCTATATTGTCTGCTCAAAGGTTTCCTTGGGAAGGCATTTTGGGGGAATTTTCAAGGACTAATAGGAATTAACAACATGGAGGGAAAGAAAAGGTATTCTAGGTAAGGAGTGGTAATAGCAGGTACAAAGGTATAGAAAGGAAAGTAGGACCTATCTGGAAATCACAATCTGACACCTGGAGGGTAGGGAATATGGAAGGGATCTCAGGGGGAAGCCAAGAAGATGCAGCTGGAGATGCGGGGAGGGAGCCAATCAGGATGATTTTTGAATGCGACAGTAGCTATCAATCCTTGTCCACAATATTTAATCCTGAAAATTCAAGGCTTCTGGTGTAATTTGGTATCAGAGAGCTAATCATTGACCCTCGTCCTTACATATTAGAGTCAGAGCTGGTCACAAGTTCTGGGGAGAAGCAAAAGCGGTCAGTTGAATCTGGCAAATTGAAAGTGATTGGCACAATATTTTTGGATCCAGTTCAGTGTCTGAATCTTTTACATCTGTGCTTCCAACCAAATCATTTTAGAATTGGTTCTGAGAACAAATTGACCAGCTTATAGAATTTCCTTAGTTCAAGGACTTGTTGCTAAAGTGGAAACAAGTCAATTTTGAAGAGTGACCTATTGCATTTGGTGTGTTGGTAACTTTCTCAAACCAGAAATAAAATAGAAAAAAAAAAAAAACAGCTGCATGTTTCTTATCCATAAATAAGTATCTGGAAGTAAGGCATTCATCATTCTCTTTGAATATTAATACTTCAGCATTTGTACTATTTTTCTTCCGAGTAAACTGAAAACCTGATAGTTACAGGTTCATCAATCCCACATTATCATTTGTTGGAATGTTCTCCATTCATTTTACAGAATGGGGAGGTAAATAAATTTAAATTCTAAAGCCCTGGATGTAGAATGTAAGATCAAAGAATTTTGTCTAATACACAATCCTAAGGAAATTGCTTTATCACTTTTCTGCTTTCAATGCAAATTATGTGCAATATTATTAATAGCATTAATTGATATATTAGGGCCTGAATTCATCATTGTGCTATCCAAATGCAGGGCTTATTTGATTGGGTTCATTTTAGTTTGTTTACCACTTCCAGCACTGTGCTGGCAGGACCATTTGGAGGTAAATCTTAAAGGAGGAATTCACCTTCACTCTAAGCAACTCTCTCCATTGGCAGTGCATCCTTCCTTCTGAGATTTACCTTCTTTGTACCTTAAGGGGAAACAGAATCTGCCAGTCCAAAATATGTCCCTGGCATAAGGATTATTTTAGGTTGGTTATTTTTAGGCAGCAGCAGATAAAAAAAATAAAAGAAAAAGTTCTGAATATTGAGTTGAAGTCCCCTTTTTATAAGAGACCTTTGCATTTATTCATTTGTAAGGATATTCCCCATTCTGTACCAGGAAGAGAAAAATGACTAAATCTCTAAGAAACTTTTATCAGTGAGGATGGCAAAGAACTAAATCTTCCTGACAACCTTACCCTTGTTTGCTGTGCTTTTCCTAATAGCCTCCCATTATTGGCTCTCCTGTGCTCCATCTTCTTTGGTAAAGACCAAAGCTGGTGTTTAGGTTGGTGGTTTGAGCCATATGAGGGAGTTACTCAGTTTTCCTGGTGTTTCCCAGGCATATAGGAGGTATATATGTTATTAAATTTCTGTTTGTTTTTTTTTCCTGTGAATCTGTTTGTTATGAATGGGGGTCTCAGCCAACAACCTAGAAGAGTAAAGGGAAAATTATTTTTTCTCCCCTGCAACCTGATGCCTCTTGGATAAAAAGAACCAACGGAGCTGCCCATTAAACCTTGCCCATGGGGAATGGCCCATGGTGTTAATCAACTCACCATGTAAGTTTTATTATCCCCGTATAATCGAAGTCAGCAACTCTGAATTCATTTGTGAATAAAAATAGCTTTGCTTTCTGTTTCAGGAGATAGACGTTGAGACGGCTTTGGGAGAGTCATTCTAATTCATCTTTTTAACTCAGTAAGTATACATTTGGTGCCTACCACGTACAGGGAAGAAAATGCAAGGACATTTTTGTTGCTATATTTATCTGTTCCTCTTACAGTCTTGGCATGAGAAGTTAAAAGTCTACTGGGTAGGAATTGAGGGGGTATGTAGAGACCAGAAGTCCTTTTGGCATCTTTAAATCATTCTGAAGTTGCTGTTCACTGCCTGTCTTGTCTATGTGAACACTGGTGAGAGCCCAAAGCAAGGAAGTGCCCCTTCATCTTCCTTCTCAAATTTATCAGAGGAGCCAGTTCTTATCTGCTCAAATAGCTTGTTCAGCCACAAACACTTTTGAGTAATGACCAAGGGAGATATTTCCCTCCTAACTCTGTGTAGGGTTACAGCTAGCTGTTACTTCTTGCTCACGTCCAGACTGTTTGGCAGCTCTCTATTCAGTAGTTCAGGATCCTGTCTTCTTCCCTTGATAGTTTTCAAAGTCACCATATCTATGAGCATCAGTAGGTCAAAGGCGAAAGAACACAGAGATTTAAGAACACCTTTGTGGGGCTAAAGGGCCTCAACCACTTCTGCTCAATTCCATTAGTTAAAAATAAGTCAGAACTCATTTGTGCTGCCACATTTAAGTAGAAGAGAGACTGTGCAATGTAGCCTGGTGAATGCCTAGAAAAACAGCAAACAGTAGTGAAGAATATTTAGTCCATCTCTGCCAAATCCCACCGATCTGCTATCAGCAGCTGGGTGGGAGTGAGCTGAAAAGCAGGTCCCAAGCGTACGGTGAGAACACACTGGTTAGTAACACTTCAGGCTGTGCCTGGCATCACCTCCTTTGGGGCAGAGAGAGTCCACCTCATAAAGGAGCTCTGCTGTCCTGGAAATACTCACTTTCGTTGTAGTGTACCAACTATCTTCTGTGAGCAAGAGAACTAAATAGAAGTATAGACAGAGCATCTAAGCCCATTGGATAGAGCCTTCATTTCTGGGTTAATTCTATTTGGGACACATAATAGCCATGTGTCTCCTTTCTTTTTTTCCTCAGTTTTACTGAAGTATAATTGACAAAATTGTATATATTTAAGGTACACCACATGACAGTTTGGTATACATCTACATTATGAAATGACTACCACAATCAAGTTAATTAACCCATCCATCGCCTCACATAATAATCATGTGTGTTTGTTGTGTGTGTGTGTGTGTGTGTGTGTTAATAACACTTATATTTAGTCTCTTAGCAAATGTCAATATACAATAGAGTATTATTAACAATAGTCACCATGCTGTACTTTGTATCCCCAGAACTTATTCATCCAATAACTGAAAATTTGGACCATTTGACCAATATCTGTCCATTTCCCCACATCTGACTCCTGACAACCACCACCGCCATTTTGATTTCTGTTTCTATAAGTTTGACATTTTATTTTTTTTAGATTTCACATATAAGTGACACCATATAGTATTTATCTTTCTCTGTCTGGCTTAATAATTTAATATAATTATCTTCCAGTTTCATCCATAGCAGGATGCCCTTCTTTTTTATGGTTGAATAGATGGATATAGATATAGATTATAGATATAGATATATAGATATATAGATATCTCACATTTTCTTTATTCATTCATCTGTTGACAGATAAACACCTTGTTTCCATATTAATGCTGCAATAAACATGAAAGTGCAGATATGCCCTGAAGAAACTGATTTCAATTCCTTTGGATAGGTATCTAAAGTGAGATTACTGGATCCTATGGTAGTTCTGTTTAATTTTTTGAAGAATCTTGTTGAGGACGAGAAATTTTGTCTGCCCTTCTAGATCATTCTAGGTGGACTAAGAATCAAATTGACATGAGACAGATTCATAGGGGAAAAAAATCAAATTTAATAGTGTACATAAGGGGAAGCCACATAGACATAGAAATTCCAAAGACAGTTAAATGAAATGATGCTTATATAAGTTAAAGTGAGGGGTAGGGCTTTAAAAATACAAAGGGGAGAAAGACCATTGGCAAGAAGGTGAAAAGAGGGGATGCCTGGGTGGCTCAGCAGTTGAGCATCTGACTTCAGCTCAGGGCAGGATCCCAGGGTCCTGGGAACGAGTCCTGCATTGAGCTCCCTGCAGGGAGCCTACTTGTCCCACTGCCTGTGTCTCTGCCTCTCTCTGTGTGTCTCTCATGAGTAAATAAATAAAATCTTTAAAAAAAAAATGGCGAAAGGAGATGTTTGGAAAACTAAGGTTGCCCTATAATGTAGATAAGTTTCTTAGGTAAAGAAAAATCTCTGTTAAAAGGTGTCTCCTTGGTACAATCAGGCCGGTGAGGGGGAGGTAAAGAGCTTTTCCTGAAGCTGATGGATTTTGATTGCTTTTAACTCAAAATGATGTTCATATCAAAGTAACCCATCTTGGGGCAGCCTGCTCTTGGCTCCTATAACCTCCATGCTGTTTTCCACTGTAGCTGTTTCTACTTACATTCCCACCAACAGTGCACAAGAGTTTGCTATTCTCCACATCCTCACTGACAGACACTTCTCTGTTGTCTTTTTTTAAAAAGCCATCTTAGCAGGTGTGAGGTCATATCTCATTGGGGTTTTGATTCGCATTTCCCTGATGATGAGTGACGTCGAGCAGGTTTTCATGTGCCCGTTGGCCATTTTCATGTCTTCTTTGGAAAGATATCTATTCATATCCTTTGCCCATGTTTAATCGGATTGTTTTGTGTTATTCTCGCTGCTATCTCTTTCATTTATTTATCATTGTCCAGGTAACTCCAGATGAGGAAAATGAAGAGAGGAGAGTAGTACGTACTCACCACATATGGAAAGATTTCTCTAGCTGCTCTATGTGCCTTATTCTGTTTAGCTTCCACGACAATCTGATACTTAAGTACTATCTTCAGTTTTTAGATGTTAAAGTGATCCTTCGAAGCTTTAAATAAGTAGCTTAAGGTTATGTAGATAGTAAACAGAAAAGGCAAGATTTTATTCCAGATTTTTCTGATTTCTGTGTTTGTGGTTTATCAACCATCTTATTTCTGCTCCTATCATCCCACCTCATTCACGGAGGCTTTACGACTGACAACATTTGACATCTGTCTCTCACAAAGCAGATACCTGATGCATATTTATTGAGAAACAACTAAGGTGGGTGACTTTTTGGGGGCGTATACATTTGTGCGATTAAATTTGTGAAATATTTTATGCACAAATAACCTTTTTTCTTTTTCTTCTAGTTTTCTTTTACTCATCAGTCTTCTTCCTTTGCAGAAATTTTCATTTTTTTCAAGTAATTATCTGTGTTGAGTTACTCTTGGCCATATGATCATTTCCTTCTTTCTTTTTTTTTTTTAATGATTTTATTTATTCATGAGACACACACACACACACACACACAGAAAGAGAGAGAGAGAGAGAGAAGCAGAGACACAGGCAGAAGAAGCAGGCTCCACGCAGGGACTCCCGGGAATCCAGGATCACACCCTGGGCCAAAGGCAGGCACCAAACCGCTGAGACACCAGTGGATCCCAATTTCTTTAAAAAGTATTTTTAAAGGAATCTACTGTATGTAGGCATTCTGCTACATATGGGAGAGGGCTGGGGTATATAAAGACATTTGTGACTTGATTATTTATTCATGAAAGAATGTTTTCTTGAAGAAAAGATACTGCAATATTTAAAAGAGAAAGGATTATATGTCTGTATACTGGAACAACAGTTTGCAAAAGTGTTGATTTTGCATCTTCTATATACTGCAAGAAAGTGAGTCGCTTAGGAATGCATATTAACAGTCTGAAAAATTTTGACATTTGCATGAAATTCTGATTTATATTAGGCCCAAGGCACGTTGAGTGCTTTTCCACTTTTTTCCCCACCTCCTCACACTTTTTTGGAGATTTGGTATTTGTTCACATTCAACAACTCTATTTGCATCTCTGGCATGTGAAATCTGAACAGCACTCTGTCACTACTTTAGAGAACATTTCTGATCATGGCTACCCTCTTCATAAATGTCTCTACCTGTGAACTCTAGCCATGGTTTCCAATGGTGAGAACTTGGTATTTCACCAACTCTCCCTCTCTATATCAATACGTTGTTCTCTGCCTATTTTGCATGTAAAGAGGCCACACTGCTGAGTTGATTAAACAGAAGTTTACGGTGCTAGTTTCAACTTTACTATTGACTAGTTGTATGAAATCTGGCTACTTGACCTTTTCAGACCTTCATTTCCTGAGCAATTAATACAAATTGGAAATTCCATTCTTTGTTCTGGATTGTTCCACCCAGGAATTTTCACTAGTTTCTCTCCGAGTTTCATAAAAGTTTAAGTATGTGGATGTTTTGAAACTCACCAAAGCCTAAAATCTTAAGTATATTTACCGTTTTCAATGGGGCAGAATACTGTAATGAAATGCTCACTGTGCAGGGAATCAGGAAACCACATCAAGGACTTGCTTTAGTGGAAGTCTTTGGGTGCATCACTCAACCTCCCTGGCTCAGTTTTCATCTGTTTAAATAAAGAGAATAAACTGGACGCTCTCCAAATCTTCAGAATTCAGATGCCTTGAGATATAATATCAACCTAAGTTGTTGAAATTGACATGACAGGGTGTCACCTCCTGCCTGAATTGGTCACTTCTTTCCATGTCAAAGAGATAAAGATAAACTCTCATCATTTTTTTTAAAGTTAGGGACAATTAGGTGAGAATTTAGTTCTAATATAGAATAAAAAGTAGACATTTTTGCTGTTCTTTTCTCAATTCTCATGATTTTCCTGAACTGTATCTAAATAGATAAAGCATACTGATAGTAGTATATTTAAACAAATCCGAACTATGCAAATATAAATTGAAAAAAATAGATGATGATGGAAATATTTTTTCTCACTTAAAAAGCATTTCCTTTAATTCAGCTATACATAAAGGGGTTTCTTGTTTTGTCAGAGAGTTTTGGGAAAGATGGAAATATAATTTTCTTTAAAAACTGTGCTAATTCCTATTTGGTATCTTATAGATGTTTATCATTGATTTCAACCTAAACAAGACTAAATTTCTCTTGAAAGAAAGCATTTTTAAGAAACTTGAAGGCTGCCACAGGGCTTGTTCATGAGTCCTTTTGGAGTAACAATCTATACAGATTACATAAGAGCAATCTTCAACAGTTTAGTGACATGAGGTGAATGATCAGCTCCACCTGGAATTAACCAGTGATGCTATTTCAGAGAGTGGTTAAGGGGCACCTGGGACACTTTTGTGTATTAGACACCTGATGAGAAATGTATAGCAATTTCCAAGAAAATTTCTAGAACTACATAGTTATGTTTGAAAGAGAAACACTGTAAATAAAAAAGGGGGATATGGTTGGGTTAGGGTAATTTTTTTGGCACCGCAACCCAAATTGATGAAGAGATATCACAATTAATCATCCTTATCAGATTATGAGTGTCTACTCCTACCCTAGCTACATGTGTGCAGTTATACATGTGCTACATACATTGAATTCTGCAGCACCTGGATACAGAGGATATAAAATAATAAAGTAATCTCATTCTCATGTAGCAATATCAACTCTCAGATGCAGAAAAGATAAGATCTTTTCATGTGCTCCCTCTTGCATTTTGCATTCTTCTCCTCTTTGTATTCCCTTTTCTTACCCCTTCCCAGCCCCTATCTATTAAGGTTTACTGTTCCACCTGTTTCCAGGGTCCAGTGGCCTCATACTCTCTCCTTGTCCAAATATGTTTTAAAGAAAGTCTCTGAAAATCATTTCCCCCCTGGGATATAGCAGCAACTTAGAGTATTGCCATGCCCAGGAGATTTGCATTTTAACAGGAATCAAAAGCTTGGGGCTAAGAAATGAAACTCTTACTATGTAATTTCAGGCATCAGTAAGCAGATGGGACATTTATTTGGGTGGCCTGAGGGATTTTCCTGAGCTTCTGGAACTATGTGGGTCTTCTCCAATTTAATCTATGTAGAAAGTTATTCCAGACATTGCTGTTATCATCATCTGCATCATGTTTTGGATGGTACCATGTCACAAAATTTGTCAAATTCCCTTCCCAGTATTATCTATGAAGATGTGGGAAATATAAGTTCCCATATTACCTATTCTACATCTCCCTTCCCTAGAGCAATATAGATGTTTCAATGCTAACTGGTTTTCATCTAGTTCCTCTACTGTCCTTAAATGAAAGAATCAAGTTTCAGCAGAGAGACTTGAGAGGGAGATGAAGAAGAAAAAGAATAACCTACAAAAAATATGACCAAGCAAGATAGAGAATGGAGAACATTATCTTGACCCCTCAGGCTGATTTACAGGTACCATTTGGTTAGTAGGCTATGTCACTATGGTAGTGGATTCTCTGAATCAGATAATGGTCTCAATATGCCATTTTCCTGTTCCTCGTATAGATAATAACTTTAGTAGTCATGCTCCCTAGAGCATAGTTAAATTGATAACACTGAGGTTGCTTTTAGGAGATCTTCCACTGCACGTCAAGATATAGAGCACCTCAGGACACACCACTGAAGTACCAAAAAAAAAAAAAAAAAAAAAAAAAAAGCAAGCAATCAAACAAGCATGGCAACATCAAGGAAGCTAGCTCAAAGAACTGGTTGCATGACTGATGACTGCTGTTGCTAATCTGATCATTGGGACTATCTTCATGATTTTGCAACCATAATCAGTTCTACTGTGTATGGATTAGAATCAATGTGATCATCATTGTTGAAATGAACACATCCTTAATCCATCTAGTTTTACAGATATTCTTTGAATGACCATAGTTTATTCACTGTGACCACTACCTTTCTAAGTTACACATCTTAATTCTGGGTAATATTCTAGATTATCCTGGTCTTCACATCTTCTTAGTTCCCTATTGTAATAGGTTCTAGGCAACAGTTACCAGTTTAATTGAAAAGCTACATTCATTGTGTTGTATTGTTCCCCCAAATCTTATATAATTACTGAAAGATGAAGACAAAATTCTTCATTTTATCTCTCAGCACCCTGCAGTGCATCACCATCTTTTCAGTCTCATTTCTCATAAATCTGTGTATTAATCCTCCACTCTGCCCTACATTTTTACCCATTCTTCTCCAAACTCCTCTAGAATTTTCTCACTTCAATGTCTCTTTGTTCACTTAATCACTATTCCAGAGATTCCTACTCATGTCTTTTGTTATTCAATATGGAACTCGAGTCATGCTTCTTCTAGAAATCTTCTCAGACTAACTCTCAAATATTTCTTCTTCTTTGGAAACTCATAAGTCTTGTTTTCTCTATTACTCAAATGGTAATTAATCAAGCTTTACCTTGGGATAGAATATTTATTTTTGCCTAAAACTATTTGCCTTTCCCTATAATTATGTCCTAATTTATGCACCTTGTCCCCATGGGTCACGGAGCAGAGATTCATAGATAAGAGATGTTCAATAAATATTTTTTGATAAAGGGATGATTCATTAAATACAACCATATTAAATCATTTTATTTTTGAAGAGTGGAGATATATCATTTATTAGAATATGCTGAGTGTTTTATGCTATTTCCTTGACAGATTCATAAGTTTGTTCTTTTCTAATTTAATGCAGGCATTTTTTATTGACCACACAGTGTGTCTTCAAAAATCTTAGCATATAGACATTGGACTAGTGTCATGAAATAATTGGGCACCTATGTTAATTAGTTGAGTTTTCTAGTTTTTTCTAATCTATAAAATGGAAGATAATTAGAGTATCTTCCTTAGAAGTTTAGGCAATGTAACATAAATCAAACAAGGTAAGGGTTTTACCTCTGAGGAAATATTTGGCAATGTCTGGAGACATTTTTATTTGTCACAAATGGAGGAAAGGAGATGGCTACTGGAATACAGTGGGTAGAAAACATGGGAACTCACACAATGCACAGGGCACCCCCACCCCAAACAAAGAATAATCCACTTCAAAATGTCAGTGGTGTTAAGACTGAGGAAGTCCTATATAGATAATGGATGTGCAGTGCTTTCACAATGTTTATCACACATGTAGGTGCTCAATGAATGTTAAATATTGTTATTACTTCATATTATTTCTGCATGGTATGTTTGATCTCTCCAATAAAACTAAGATACTGAAGTTAAGAAATTGCATCTTTCATTATTATTATATTCATATCTCTGTCTATGTCCAGTGCAGACACTCTGCATATTACAAACCACATGAAATTTGCTATTGAATGGCAAGCAAATATATTTGATGGAGAAAAAAATACATAAGATTACCTATCATTTACTTAAACCTTAAAAATATTTTAATCAGCATAATGATTTGAGTATTAAAGGAATAATTTTAAGTGGTTGTATATACTATATGTTAGGTTGACTCAGGCATATTTTGAAATTCAGCCTCTGGTCCATTATCCAAGTTTCTGCTGGCTGCCTGTAGATTCTACTTTATAAGAAAGCTACTGAAATTGTCTCTCAAGTAATCCTTGTGAAGCAGAAAATTCCTTTAAGAGATCTTACATCTCTTCTGAATCATTTCTAGTAGTGTACACACGTGCTCTATTTCTCCCACTTAAAAAAAAATCCTGTTTTATCTCTCCTTTGCCCTGTCAATTGCTACCTTATTTCTTTTCTTCCTGTTGCAGCAAAACCCCTAAAAATGTGGTTTATACTGATGGTCTGCAATTCTTTTCCTGCTATAGTCTCTTAAAGTTGGCTTTCCTCCACACCTTTCCACAGAACTATTCAAGTTAAAGTCACCAGTCACTGCCATGTTTCCAAATCCAGTGTCATCTCTCATCTCCCATCCTTCCTATCGATTCAATAGCACTTTCCTCAGTTGATCATTCCATCTTCCTCAATGAACTTGTTTGTTTGTTTGTTTGTTTGGCTTACACAAAGCTACAATTGTTCTAGTTTTCCTCCTACCTCACTGGCAATTTCAGTCATATTTCCTCCTGTCCCTTCTTCTCCCTGACCTTTAATTGTCAGCAGGGTTCAGGACTAATCTTTGCTCCCCTTCTATTGTCAGTTGACACTTTTTTACTCGAGGAACATCTCCAGGCTCATGCTTTATACGAACTACTTGTAAAGATGCTTAAGTTCATGTTTCTTCACCATACCTCTCTCCTAACCTCTGCCTTGTAGAGCCAACTACTACTGGATACTGGATTTCTTGTAGACATTATTGGTGCTCTACTAGATGCCTTCAGATTGCTTTGAGTATTTCTAGCACTTCTCTGTCCGCTTCTTTCTGCTTTGCTTGTGGGTGCTCGCTAACACTGCCCTGGAACTGCTGGAACCCCTTTGTCCACAATCACAGGGTGAAGGAAGTGCCTGGATGTTCACACATCCATTGGCTCTATCTTCCAAATTAATCCAGAATCTAAACATTTCTTGCAACTTCCTCTGCTATCACCCAGATTCAAATATCAGCTCTCACCTGCAAACTAAAATAGTTGATGAATTGGTTGCCTTGCTTCTGTGTTATATCTTCTAAAATCTACACTTATTCTCAAAGTAGCAGCCTCAGAGAGGTTATTAAAACTTAAGTCAGATCATGTCATAATGTTACAAATGCAGGTTGCTCATATCATTCAGAATAGAATCCTTTCAGTGTCCAGAAGACTTATCTGGACTTAACTGTGTTTGCCCTCCTCTTACCCCGGTGATATCCTTGACTTCATCTACTGTTTTCTAGTCCTCTTTTATTCTGGCCACTCACAATCACAAACTTTCTATTCATTAAGTGTGTCAGGTCTACGTTCATCTTAATGTCTTTACACAAATTCTTCCCTCTGCTCAGACCACTCTCATCCCAGATACCCCATGAGCTAATACCCTCTGACTTCCTTCAAGACTTATCCCAACAATGGTATCTAAGAACTGTTTGCCCCTTTTCTAATCCGTAGTTCTCTATAGTTTCCTCTATAGAACTTTCCTATATTTTCTCTATATTTTCCTCTACGGAACTTATCATATTCCAACATACTACACAATTTTATTTTATATTTATTTTACCAGCTGACTTTCTACCCATTCACATGCCTCATTAGAATATAAGGTAAAAGAGGGTATTGCTGAATAAAGTATGTGGTACTTGTGTATAAAGTATGTTTTGTACTTGTACTCTCTTGAGATTTAAAATTTCCTGCTATCCAGTTGTGGTTGCTTTCCTTGGTCTACCTCTCATTCCTGTGGTAAGAAACAGAGAGTTTATGGGGCCAAGCTGCATAGATTTGTCTTGATAAGCTCCTCATTATTTTGTATATGATAGATAAGATTATTACATAACCATTAACAAATAATGTATGAGGTACATACCTACTATTATGATGGTAGGAGTTCCACTGGATGTACATCCTAATAATCTACAAGTATTTATAATATTTTTTATACCTAAAGTTGGTTGGTCTGATTATTATGGGAGAGTCAACAGCAGATTGAGAGCCAATTGACATGACATGACTGAGAGTGGCATAATCTAGGCAGAAAGAATAAATTGTCAATAAATATTTACTCAACTAATATTACCGATAATATTCAACAGTTGAACACTATTCAGAAATAAGCATTCCACAAACATTAACTTATGTACTCGGTATGAATGGAACTTGGATTAATTTGTTGGGTAACTAGAAGCCAATCTCCATCTCCCCATCCAAATTCTTGCTGAACTTCTGCTCATTTTCAAATCTTTACACCGAACTTACTTCTCTGTAAAATCTTTCCAGATACCTCTACCCTTCCTGGGTCTTGCCAGAATTAAGAATTTCCTCTTCTAATTCAGCAGTATCTTAGAATCCCCCCTTTTCACTCAATAATTAATTGTACAATACTGTTTATTTTCCTGTGTCTTCCTCCTCCCTAATTTCTCCATCTCTACCCACAAAATGCCGTGAGCCTATCTGGGCAGGGTCTCAGACTTTTTTATAATTATAGCTTTAGCCTCATGCAAAGATAGGTGCCATATTGATTATATGACTGAATAAATGCATATGATATACTGAATTCCTATTTCTAGGATACAATTCTGACTTCCAAAATAGATTAGCTTCAGGCAATATGTTAGAGAGATGTATTTATTCTTCAAGAACTAAGTGAAGATTTCACATCTGGATATTACCGAAATTTCCTTTGTGCATAGGTCTTTGCTGTTTTATTTCTAAAATAAAACTTCCACAGTAGCAAAGCCTGTCAAAGGCCCTAATTTTTCTGGAAAATTCCCTTCATTGCTTTCCTCATTCACTCTATTGCTAGCCCTTGAAGGAAGGATGGCTGTCTAGAACAACTCCGTGATTTCTGCATGATGAATTGACAGCTAGAGGCAAAGAGAGAAAGTTTAAGTTATATGGGCCTCTGGCATCTTCTTTTTGATTGAAGTCAATGAAAACAGGCTTGTTAAAATCTAATTAGAATAAAACCGTCATAAAATGATAAAAGGGCAAAACCCTGACACACTCTGTAACTAATAATTATGGCATATGATATATGATTATTCCACATGTAGTTGGGTTGTGTGTTTCAGAAGATGCATGCATGAAGCTTGCAAATTTCAGAATGAAACTGCTAAGATTCCAATTTCTTTTCTCCCAATTACTAGCTGGTATCCTGGGCAAGTCACTTTCTCTCTGTGCCTTAGATTCCTCATTTATAAAATAAGAGAAATATGGCCTTTACCTTATGCTGTCACTGTGAATATGAAGCACTAATTCACTATTTTCATCATTACTAAATTCAGGCAAATGTTTTGTTGTCATTGTTTGCAGAGCCAAACAATTCAACTCAACTTCCAAGCACTGATACATATTGTATATCCAATATTACTTGAGTCGTTATCATTTCCTTTTTAAAAAATAGTATCTCCATTTAGAGAAGGTTTAGTTATTTATATTTCTTCCCTCTCTTACCTGTAGAAGTCAAGAACGTGACAGTGCAATTATTAGAAACTTGTTCTCCATCTTCCATTTAATTCCCTAGGGTCATTCCTGTACTCTTTAGCTTTCCTGAATGTTTTGATGTCTGTGTGATGTTTTGGAAATAGAAAACCAAATGATGGACCTCATGAATTAGGGGAGAGCCTGAAAGATGAGGATAAGAAAAGGAAGGGAGGTATACTTTCTCAAACTGTACTATTTACTTCCTTGATAAATTTGGTGTCTTTGTAAGACATTTTTCTACTTCTCCTTTTCCCACTGTCCAGCTGATATAATTGAGTTGTTGCAAAGCTGTGATATCTGTCTTTTACTTTTACTCTACTTTTTATATTTTGCCCCCTGAAACACTCCTTTCGTCCTCTGGAACTGACAGCTGAATCAAATTCTTTCTGGAATTCAGGATTAAAGTCTGTTGCCTTTATAAAACCTGTCTGATGATCAACTCTGGAGTTTTTTTCCAGTCTGTTAAAAACAGGGAGAAAGACAAGCAAAATTTAAAAGATGTAAGGAGGGATGGAGGAAAGGAAGGAGAGTGAGAGTGAGAGAGAGATGAGAGAAAGAGAGAGAACTATCTGTGATGAGAATCTGAAATAGGAATCAAGTAAGATTGATTGCCTGACTCAGTGGTGAGTCAAGGTAAGTAAAATTCTACTGGTAGCTCTGTGTTTCTTCACAGAGGGCAGTTAACTCTTTCAGGTTAGCCGGCAGATGGTTATATGATCACTTTCTGGGAACAATTCGAAAACTAAGGATTCAAGAATTAAGAAACTATTATGATCCAGAACCTAGAGTTCCATCAGTCCACAGGTATTTGTGTAATCTAAATTGTTTATGAATTCTAATGCTATGCTGCTCATTTAATAGATAAAAAGACGTGTAAGATAACAGTTAAGGAACTTAAAAGCATACTGGTCATATAACATTGCTATTAAATATTTAAAGAATTAGATGTTCTAATAAAGGATGCTGTATTATGTGTCCTTTCGAAGGTCAGAATGAGAAGAGTGAGGTTAATGAGCGTCAGCTTTGTCAAGGACAATACATTGGAATTTTCAAACACTGTTTGCATCTGTTCATTAAGCAGCTATTTGCAGCATCTGCTATGTGCAAGGTACTGGGTTACATGCTTCATCCATACTATACCTCATTCTCTTTTACTATCATCTCTGATGTTTTGTTTAGAACCATGAAAAAAACTGACCAAGGTTTCAACTCCAGTCCTGCCATTTGCAAACTGGTGCGTTCACAGATTCGTTACTTAAACTTTCAGTGATATAGTTCCCACATTTGTGAACTTGGTTTATAAACATCTTGTGACCATTAGTAAGTATGTAAAGTGCTCAGGACAATGTTTGGAAACTGATTTTTCATAAATGCTAGTGATGATGACAATGATGGGCGGGGGTCACGTTATCCTCTTCATCATCATTAGAGGTAGCATTGTGTAGTGATTCGAGAATGAAATCTGGATATGGGTTGTCTGGTTCAAATTCCAATTCTGCTATTTTCTAGCTATGTGACTTATTAATCTAAGTAAAATGATAACCACTCAGGAGAAGTTTAATCTCTCTGTACCTCAGTTTGTTCATCTATAAAATGAAAGTAGCATGCCTCCTAGAATTTTTATGAAGGTTACAGTTTTGAACTTGATAAATATTTAGAATAGTACTTCGTTCATATTAATCACTTTAAAAGCCTTTATTGTATAAAAAAGTGGATAGCAAATCATTTCACTGAATTCTGTCCATGAGAGTGATAGGCCATATGTTTTGTGGTTTGCCCTGCATTTAGGACAGTCCACATTATTTAAGAGACACTTGATTATGTATTTGATGAATGATAATTGCTATTATGCATATTATTTTTAGCACTAATTATATAAATCTTTTGACAGATATATATGTCAATGTTGCAAGTGTGGCCAGAATGATACTCTTCATGTAAATTGTCTACATTTGCAATCATTGTTTGGAATGTTTTGTACCAGAAGTTGGTTTAAAAACCACCCGGCTTCTCATATTATAATAAATGCAACTTGCTACTTTACTGACATTTAGTAAACCATGACATATATACATATACACCTGCACATGTCTAGAAATTGTTTAAATAATTATATGATTCTAAAAAGATGATTTCAAGATAATATTATCAAATTCATGTTCTTATTTCCTAGTACTTAAAATTTTGTCTTATTACCTTATAACAAGTGATCATTGAACTTACAAGACAGTTTCGAAATTAGAGTTTAGAATAAAGGCTATTTATAACTAATGAATGTGTGAACTTCATAGAAAATAGCATCTACAATATTTTTTATTTGTGGTAAGAAACTATTTTTTCAATTATTGTTTTTAACTATTCAGAAATCATCACTTCTCTAAATTACTTCAGATTATATCCAGAGAGAGAGTTGAGCTGATAGGCAAAGGGGCATATAAATTTATATGGTTCTTCCTTTTGCTTGAGTACAACATGTCTTCAAGATTGAGGACATGATAGGAACCATGGCCAAACAGCACTTACAAACTTTAACAATCAAACTAATCCTTCTCAGCAAGGGGAGAAAATATAAAACACGAACTGTTACTTGACACAGAGAACCTGCCAAGAGATGAACAGGCCATAAAGTAAAGACATCTGTGTGTTTTATTGATTCAGCTACTTGTTTGCTTTTGGAATTTGAGAAATAAGGGTATCGGCTTCAAGAAAAAGAGCTCTGGTCTCTGCCTTGCATTATAATTTAGTTATTTTTTATTTTATTTTATTTTTATGATTTAGTTTAAATAGAGACCTCCATGTGAAGAATATCCTTTGGAAAACATGTAAGTAAACATTTTCGAACCCCAAGAGTGGCTCTATATGTTTGCTTACCAATATATTCCCTGTGCCTACAACAGTTTTTTTTTTTTAAGATTTTATTTATTTATTTATGAGAGACACAGAAAGAGAGAGAGAGAGAGGCAGAGACACAGGCAGAGGGAGAAGCAGGCTCCATGCAGGGAGCCTGATGTGGGACTCAATCCCAGGCCTCCAGAATCATGCCCTGAGCTGAAGGCAGACTCTTAACCACTGAGCCATCCAGGTGTCCCCCTACAACAGTTTCTGACATATAATAGGGAGTTGAGAATTATTATAGGATATCTCAAATCTTTCTTATACAGATTTCCTAAACTTGAGACATTCAACCAATAAATACCTACCTTGACTGATTATTAAACTTTGTCCCCATTTATGTCAGCATGCTCTCCCTCCCTACCTCCTCTTTGTTTTTTTTCTTTATTTATATGAATCATTTAAGATAAAGATGGAGGTGGCATCATACTCTTTTATCCCTGACTACTTTAGAATGTATTTCCAAAAAATAAGGCACCCTTCAATCATCATATGCTTACTCAAACCAGAAAGTTTAACATTAATGCAATTTATTTAAATCTGCAGTCTATGTTCAAAATCTTCCATTGTCCCAGTGAAATGTGTTATAGAATTCAGTCCAGGATCAAATATTGCACTTAGTTTCAAGAGACTTCATAGTTTCATTTAATCTAGATCAATTTTCAGTCTTTTGTCTTTTACAACTCTAATATTTTTGAAGTGTGAAGATCAGTTATTTTATATAATGCTCTTTGGGATTTATCTGATGTTTCCTTTTGATAAAGTTCAAATTAAGCCTTTTAAAAAATTTATTTATCTGAGGGAGGGGTGGGGAGGGGCTGAGGGAAAGAGAGAGAATCCCAAGCACACTCCTCACTGGGAGGAGTGGAGCCCTACTGGGCTCCAGTCCACAACCATGAGATCATGACCTCAGTCAAAATCAGGAGTTAGACACTCAACAGACTGAGCCACATGGGTGCCCCACAAATTATGCTTTTTTTGTTGTTTTGTTTTGTTTTGCTTTGCTCTGGAACACCACAGATGCAATATGATGTCCTTCTCAGTGCATCCTATCAAGAACTTGATGTTGGTTTGTACCATTATCGATGTGCTTAGTTTTAGTGCCTTAATTAAGATGATATCCATGAGGCTCCTCAATTTTATCATCATTATTTCCCCCTCTGTAGTTAATAATGGTAACAAAATACCTTGAGATTATGTAAACATCTTTCTCACCAAACTTTAACCTACTGGTTTTAGCATCCATTGATGATTTTCTAATGCCTTCCTTTTTAAAATCAAATTATTGACTGATTATAAGTAGAATGTTAAAGAAATATGTTCCAGTGCAGAGCTATAGCTGTGCATAATTTTTAAAAAGAAAGTCACATTGAGAGAAATGGAGGGATAGATTACAGCCACAGAGATTAGGAAATGGGGCACCATTTTCTCTCCAGGTCACTTGTCTTCAGAATTGGGGTCCTTCCTCCCTAGCCAAAGCACCAAACTGTGAACCAGAGGGTCTTGCTCCATTGTGTAGGCATGAGTAAGTTATTAAATGACTTGCATTTTTATTTCTCTCTCTCTTTTTTTAAAACTAGTGTAATTATAGTAGACCTTCCTTTACTTCAAAGGGATATTGTGAGTAAAAAAAAAGAAGAGATCATTATTATGATAGATATTTGAGCTCTTTGATGAAAGGTAATTTATAAAACCCAGATCAAATTATGAATCCTTATTAAGTCTATAAATATTCTTCCTGTTTCTAAGGGCACTGTATGCCCCAAACCTCATTCCATATTAGACACCACCGCCAATTCCCATGACCTGATTTCAGGACATGTAATAGCTCTTGCCAAAAGAGTCTGACCCAAATGAAGCATCCTCCAGCCTCAAGTGTTGTTCGCACTTTCTCTGAAAACATTTCTGATTGATGCTCAAGGCATCTCCTTCACAATCTAAATTTCAATTTGCCTCACCCGTAGGTGGGACTCTCTCCTGCTGATTTTGCAAAAGTCCAACTTTTCTTATTTGCAACTAGATTGGAAAGAGTATTGAGACTGCCACAGTAAAACTGGCTAAGTGACTTCCCACTGGGAGTAACTCTGCTCAGCCTCAAAGTACTGTTTAGGAAAAACTTGCTGTAAATTCAGGCAGCAGAAGCACAGTCTGTGGTCGGCACATGGGGATTTTCTCACCTGACTTCTCTCCAGAGTATATATACAGGGCATAGGTATAGAATACTATAGATAGAGTTGTTCTGGAGCACACTTTGAATTTAATAGGAGAAGTAGCCATACCATAAAGTCTTTTTAAAAACCTCTTCCTTGGCCCTGCAGATTGAACATGTGGGATCAGCTTGTTTCTGACCATCCTTTGTAAAACATGCAAGGGAAGTGACAGATTGTAATTTTCTCACCTAAATATAGACTCACCTCCCTTAGTCAAGCTTGATTAATCCTCTTAACACCTCTGTAGTGGGGATTGCTGGCAGTCAATTGCGGGACAATTCTTGCAATTGGTTCTTGTCTCAGCAGGAAGCATAGAAGAAGCTTCATGGCTAAGCCAGAAATTCTGATATGCTCTAGCAACCCATTTGTTATGTAACTGAACCATCTGGTTTATTCCTGTTTCCCTGGGTTTACCTGGACTCCCTGACTTCCTCCTGGCTCTAGACCTAATCAGTTCTGACATAACTATCCTAATGAACATCACAAGTCTCACCTTTCCCTTGATAATCTGAGCTTTGTTTTCTCTTGTCTCCTGTGGCCCACAGTCCTAGTGTGGTCGAAGTGGGAAGCTCCATATGTAAAAAGAAACCAGAAATGGAAGAATTTACAAATACTTTGATTTACAAATACTTTGATTTGGGCTGATTGCCATCAACCTTTTCGACCAGACTTCTTTGGGTATGTCTGGGCTAGGTAGCCACTCCTGACAAGTAGGCATGCCTCTTTCGTTGGACATTTTGTCAGCCTTATGTATATAATGAACAAGTTCTATGTATTTTCTATTTTGGCATAGCTAGTACTAATGGTCTACAAAAGAGCCAATGCCTTAAATAATCAAGTCCCTTCAGTTTCTAATTAAATTTGTGGAAGACCCAAACTGAGCTGATGATACCATATCTTAGCCTGAATAGTGATTTTTCACATTAAAAAGAAAAAAGAATTGGATAATTCAAACAAAAATGAGACAGATCATCCAGAATCAAAGTTTATTCTCCTTCCAACTCCCTAATTTTATTTTTCCAATGACTTAAATACTGAAGAGGAAGAGAAGAAGTTCTTGAAAAAAATGTAGCTGGCTTTAGAGTTGTTACGATTCATTATTGGCACTCTCATTTACTGTATAGTGTGCTGAGTGATGTAGATGAGTCTATCACTTAGCCTGGTTTGCCTTTGAAGAAGCTGGAGAACATAGTGAGATGTCTTTATTTCTTTTCTAAAATGAATTTGCACTTTTTAAAAATTTTGCGGTATTTAAAATTTTCAGTTGCATCATTGAATTTGATCATGTGCATAGAGATGATTTGAGTGTATGTAAACCTCTTATTAGGTTATGTATGTATCATAAAATTAGAAGTGGCACAATAACACTCTGAGTTATTGGCTCAAGGGCTTCCTTCAGAAAATGATATCAGTACAGACTAAGGATGAATTTCTCCTTAGGGCATTTGATATATTTAATATGTTTTCTTAAATTACAATCACTGTTTAAATTGTCTGATAGTCTCAATTAGTTGTTTTTAGTTATAAGACCCATTTGATCCTTTAGTTTGTTAGATGTAAACTTTCAGAGTGTTCTTCATAACTAACATAGTTATGTTATTTTTTTTTGTAATGTAGCTTTTAAAAAGCTTTCTATAAGTAAATGTTAATGGTATTTTTCTTGTCAGTACATGCACTTTTACTGCCAAAGCTGAAGCTCAAGAATGCAACATAAAGTTTTTCCAAACTTCAGGAAGATTCAAGACATTCATATGAGTTGAGGACAAACTGCCCAATTTGAATGACATTTTATCCTACTTGGTTGTGCAACATTGGCCATTTCAGTAAGAGATAGAATTTGACTTTTACTCAAATTTCCTCTTGCTTCTCCATTCATTAGACAACACACACACACACACACACACACACACACACACCCTAATAAGAATCCAGGAAGAGACTTTCTTTCCCAATGTAATCATTATTTTGACTTTTGGAAAAATTTCCAAACCAAACAATGCAGCTTTATGCATGAAATGTTCAGAGGGGTCTGAAGAAATATGTTCCAGTTATTCCAACACAGTTGAATGGGTGAGGTGATAGATCACTTAAAGATTATTTCCAAGCCAAGAACAAAAGTGATAGAAAAAGCAAAAATCAAACAAAAATGCTAATCATTTTATATGCTAGGTCTTTTTGCATATCAGTGATTTAGCTTGGCATGTGGTTGCTTATAAAAGAAGAAAGGGTAGGATATTTATCTGTATCTATGCATCTACATACACACACACACATATATGTGTGTTCGTTGTTTTCCCATTTACAAAGTACCGTGTATAGGCTCTTCTAGGAATAAAATGCTTTACTTTTCTCTAGTTAATGTTTAAGAAACATATATTTTGTATTTTGCTAAATGCCCTATGTTGACAAATGAAGGAAAGGAAATCGTAAACAAATAAGCCTAACTGCAGAATTAAGATGATTTGCCCATTCTAGCTGAAAATGCAATAATTTCATCCTAATTGGGGATCTGGTTGCACAATCTCCACATTTAATTTACTTTGAAAAATATATACTATGTGCACTCTCCAGAAGGCAATTGCTTCTCCCCAAAACATGTTCTACTTCTTTTAAAGCCTCTGGTAAAATTTTTATCTAAGCCATCAGATTTAGCAATTTGTAACTGATCTAATCTCTCCACAAAATCCTTGCTTACTGAAATTGCATCCAGCAGCTCCTCACTATAAACCTTTCAGTTCACATAAAACTGGATGACAACCTGTGTCTCTCCTTTTTTATTTTCATTTCTTGCTGCTTTAATTTTAGCCAAAAAAGAGACAAAAATTAGGCACACTTAGTCAGGAATCTTTTCAGCAGTTTCCAGTTATTATAATCATTAAAAGTTAACAGCATAAAAAATAAAGTACAACAATATCAGCAACTATCAGATTGAATTTAAATAATTAATTACAGCATTATTTTTCCCATATCCACAACTGGAACATTAATTTTTAAAGACTTATTGGGAGGTGCCATTGTCTGAAGGAGACTGTTCTTATTCATTCACTTTTTAATTCTTTTGATTCATTCAGTCATTTTCCAAGTATTTCTTGAGTATTTTTCTATGCACTGAATAGTATTTTAGGTGTGGGGCATAGAGAAATGAATAGAAATTGTCACATACTAAGTAATTGCTTCATTTAAATGACACTGTTTCTATAATTAACTCTGAGGTAGAGTGACGCAAACATCAATTACATAAGCCTAATCTGAATAGGCAATTCTGCTGGGGAAAATAAGTTTTCTTGTCTTCTGTCATAATTACTGGTTGCCTAGCACTGTATCTGAAACAGATTAGGTGCTCAACTAATATATGTTTAATGATGAAATCTCTTGTTGATATTAAGATGAAATCTTTGATCTCTTAGATTTCTAAATTGCACCTGTTACAGTTTCTTGAATCCTATATTGAACTCATGCCAAAGTCTTCATTCAGTTATAAACCCAGTTCTGGCCAGTAACTCAACTACTTCCTGGCAATAAATGTGCTTGGGAGGTTTATCACTACTTGGGTGACTTGAATTCTATGAATTTTATAGCTATATATAGATTCTCCATCAGATCCCATATATATATATATATATATATATATATATATATTTTTTTTTTTTTTTACTTATTTATTCATGAGAGAGAGACACACACACACAGAGGCAGAGGGAGGAGCAGGATCCCTGTGGGGAGCCTGATGCAGGACTTGATCCCAGGATCCTGGGATCACGACCTGAGATGAAGGCAGACGCTCAATCAATGAGCCTCCCAGGTGCCCCGATCCTATAAATGTTTAACCTAATGTACAGAAACTATGGTAGTTGTGAGATTGGGACCCCTGATATTAAATAAAGTGGATCTCATTCAATTAGGAAAATTTTAATACCTCTCAGTACCAAGCAGAGGAAATCTTTTATTATTAATCTATAAATTGGTGGAAATCTTGTGATTCTCTGAACAACTGGGTTTAAATGCTGGAAAATGAGCCATTGTCTGGAAAGTGAGAGTGAGCCTTTCTATCCAGCTTTGTATCCTCTCGGTATTTTGTCTATGGAGCAAGTGGTTGATTGATTGATTGAGTAAATTATTTTTCCGAAGACAGTAAATAGGAGTACTGAAAGGCGTGAAATTTGAGATTTCCAAACATGATTCACAATGAGTAGTGTTAGCAGGCATGATGCTAAAAGGTGAGTCTACTTTACTTAGAACAGGTAGGTGTTTCCCTTCACCTCTACATTTTCTCCTACTCTTTCAGCTCAAGAAAACTCATAGCTGCCTAGTTATGAGGAAAGGTTGGCATACTTCTGTTTTACATATTTTTCTCCCTGAAACTACAGCTTCTTTCAGGACCCAGTTAAATAAAGGGGTGAATGTCTTCCATTAGACTCTGAAAATTGGATGATTGCAGAGATTTGGTTTCTATTCCTCTTGTAAAGTTCAAGTTTTCCCAAATTAACATATATACTCAGTACTCCAATTACCCCTCTGGGTTACTACTGATTGTTCTAAAATTCTGGCCTGATGACTTCTTACTCTTCTGATGGCTTTCTAATGCTTCTAAGGAAAAATTTTAAAAATATTTCTTATTCAGCATCTTGTCCGTTTTCAGTAGGAGGACTGATATGAGTAACCTAACCTGCCTAATCCCAGACACAGAAGTTGGAACTATCAATAGTTTTTTTTTTTTTTTACTGCATTTCTCTTGAGTTCCTCTTCCTGCCACAGCTGGCATGATAATAACTGCAGGACACTCTAAGAGAAATCATTCCACCCCAGAGTTGGCCCATGCCTATATCCTGGCCACTTGAAAAAATATATAATATAAAATATATAACATAATATAAAATATATAAAGTATAAATATGCTAATATTTCTATGTACTATACTTTCATAGTTAATATGCTAATATTGGGATCCCTGGGTGGCGCAGCGGTTTGGCGCCTGCCTTTGGCCCAGGGCGCGATCCTGGAGACCCGGGATCGAGTCCCACGTCGGGCTCCCGGTGCATGGAGCCTGCTTCTCCCTCTGCCTGTGTCTCTGCCTCTCTCTCTCTCTCTCTGTGTGACTATCATAAATAAATAAAAATTAAAAAAAAATGCTAATATTTATAGTTAATAATAAAATATGCTAGCATATATAGTATATGCTGATATATTCTACTCTAACACTGACAGTTTTGATTCTCGTGTTAATAGTATCTTGTCTTCTCCGTAATGTCCTAAAGAGCTTTGAAGCGAATTAATCCCCAAAACATGGACCAAATCTTGAGTGTTTAGAGTAAACTCTTCTTTAAATGGTTTCCCCCTCATTCTTTCCGTAATACTTTATGGCACCATTTTCCATTCTAAATTTGCAGCACAGTTGAGTTATTTGTATTTTCCCAAAGTCATTGTATTATAATGATATAATTATCCAGCTATAGTACAATGTCACGTAATGCATGCCTCTCCTCCAGGATGTCATGTGATTGCATTCAGTTAATCGGCACCTATTTGCTGGATGCATAATATGTATTAGGTGTATGACAGACATTTTAAGAAGTAGGCTAGACATAGGAAATTTGCTGCATGGCTCTACTACTTCCCTAGTCTCCATGACAGTCTCTTTCTTATTATTTTTGAGAAAACTCTATAGTGGAATAGCTCATGCATTACCTGCAACATGATTTTCCCTTCATATGATACGCCCTACTCATTTCCCAACAATGATAGAATGAGGACAGATGAACCAATTGCCTTTGAACTCACAGAACTCTAATAGTAAGTAATGCATGGAAATAGTTATCTAAATAGGAAAATATGATAGTTTATATTTTATTTCTTCATCTTAAAGTTTCCTTAAGAATTCCTCTACTTAAATGGAAGCCACAGGTGTTAATGTGTTTTTAAATGGATTAAACCAAACAATAGTTGAGTTGACTTCTCTCTCTCTTGTATAAAATTTAATGTTCTCCCATGTTCTTCCAGCTGAAAATTTGTATTGCTATGTAATGTGTCTTGTGTATCAGTTGAGATGCAAATAGAACTATTATTATTATACACAATATTTAGAACATTAGAATAAGACAGATTTTTTTCTGTATATATTGAAGAGACTGAGTTAAAAACCAAGAGGTTGGGTTGAATAAAGAGTTGACTACAATTGCACTTCTCTACCTCATACTGTCCTACATCTGAACTCAAATATCACTAAAGTGTGACCGAACAATGTACTGTGCACTGAGTATACTTATACGCATATTCCTTAAACAAATATATTGTTCCAAATCTACTCTGGAATTTCTTTCTACATGGAAATTTCACACTAAATTGGTGCATAGAAAGTGTATCTCTTGAAACATTATGCTTGTTTTGACCAGAAAGTGTTCTTCAGTTTTTTGAAATCCTGACTAAATTATTTTATACCATTACAGAAATGAAATGAGCGAAATTTACATGTAATCATCATTCTGGAGACTTTCTAGGTAAACCCAAATTTAGAATGAAGAAACATAAACTTTTATAAATTATCCCCATAGGAAATTCCTCTGCAAATTACAGTTCGGATCTCACTTGATCGTAACATTAAATTTGAAATAAACAATTCTACATGAGTTCTCATATTTGAAACACCTTGCAAAAGCATTAACTAATTAATCAAATTAGATAACAATTCTCTTATGAACTAAACATTATATTGAATCATTTGCTCCTTAATATCAAGATGGTAAATGTATATATGTCAGTTTTGAGGTAATAATTATAGCTATGTGCAGTAAAGTATTTATTACCTTATCTAATTAATACACATTTTGGCATGTCAGGGTCTGTGGGTAATTATAGTTTTCTATTGCGGTAATAATTTGTGTGATTTATGAAGCCTATGAAACAATACTGTGAGCCAAAAAGCTGTCTGGAATAATTGCAGTTAAGCAGTGTGATCAACAGGTATGTCCAGCCAAGAGAACGCAGCCCTGAGGATAAAAGCCTCAAACAAACAGAAGCAATGTGAGGTGTTCACTTCTCAGCCTGCTTTTTCTCACCTTAAAAAAAAAAAAAAAAAAAAAAAGGCCCACCCACTGTTTTCAGCTGTATTAACAAAGAACTGATTGCTTAAGCATGTGTGGTTATTTTCCAAAAGTTCATGTGCTGATGTGGACGACTTCATAAAAAATAAGTATAACTATCATAGGTCATATAAATTTTCAATCATTCCAGGGAAAAAAACTAAATGTAGACACATTTAATTTGTTTTCAGGGCTCCTGGGTGGCTCAGTTGGTTAAGTGTCTGCCTTCAGCTGAGGTCATGATCTCAGAATCCTGGGATTGAGCCCCAGGTCAGGCTCCCTGCTCAACAGTGTCTGCTTCTCCCTCTCCCTCTGCCCCTCCTGCTCCCGCCTTCTCTCAAATGAATAAATAAAGAAATCTTTGGGGAAAAAAAGAATGCTGGTGTTTTCTGTGGTTATTGAAAACTCTTAACTAGAATATGAACTCCTGATCAAGTTAGAACACATCCCCTCTCAATTCCTGCCAGTCCAATGGCTGTGGGTCTCATTGCCTTCTAGAATGAAGAGACCTGGATACATTGTCCCAGGAGGAATTCAGCAAGTGGTTGATTTCCTAAGACACTTTGCTCATCTTCAGGGATTGACTATCATGGGAACTTGAGCCCTGGAGAAGAGCTCAGCTATCACTGCCCATATATTACAATTATTTTCCCCAAGTTGGTGGGTTGTTGCAGAAGATAATGCAGGTTATTCTTTATCAGGCACTACTCTTCTTTCTCTAAGTTTATTTTGACCTTCCCATCAGTCATTTTCTTTTGCTCCATATTAATGCCTTCAAGGTATGTGGTGTTTAAATTGGCATTCTGCACATACGCTGAACCAGTAGATCCTATCTTACATAAAGAAGAAGCTGGTAAATTTCTGTGAACTGTTCTCAATATGTGGGAAGTTCTTAAATTAGTTTCATCTTTCTCAGGGAAACTAATACATTTCTATCCCGTAGGAGTATATTAAATTTTTAGTTATTAAGTCCAGGTAGAGCCACATTCTCCCAAATTTTTTTAAATCTCAAAGACTAAAAGATAACTTTGAATAAAATAGATCTTTGAGAGCCATGTCACAAGATATTCCCATTTAAAAGTACTGCTAAATTGTAGAGTCAGTAACCCATAGCATATGAGATACTTTTGCATAAGTTGGAAAGCTATATTGCAAGAGAATAAATAGCAAGAGTTCTAGGAATGATCTGGAATAGAAATCAGAGATTTCTAACACAGTTCACCAAGCAGTCACCTTCACTGACCTCAGCCTTACCATGCATTTGTTTTACGGTGAGCCAATGCGAAGAGAGGAAACAAACGAAATAGATCTAGTTTGCAAACTGAAGCGTGAGAAATGTGTAACACACACCACTCAAATCTTTAGTCCTCAACGGATTCTGAACTGGCCAGCCTCCTCTCATAGTGGGACAAAGGTCACCTGAAAGTCTTTCGATTTTCAAAATATATTTTTAGGGGAAATGATTGGATAAACAAAAAGAAAAATCACAACAAAGAAAATTTCTTCATTCCACATAGGCTCTTTTTAGTAGAAAATGTGTAGTGTTTGAGTTCTGAGGCTACATTTAGGCCCCTTTTTATTGTGCCAGGCCAAACAGAGAGTTTAGGTCAAATGGTAAGTGTAGAAAGAGAAAGCTTCTGTGCTTTTAGGCATTTTTGAACAGAATTTCATAGGCAGACATTTGAGTAATTGTGTCCAGTCTATCACAGGGCCTGGCATGCAGGTAGCATCCAAAATTATTAATCTTCCCCTTCTTTCTGCCCTGAAATCCTTGTGCTCCTCCTTATCCCACCTCACACACATCCACACACACTTCCTCTGAAAGACAATGGCCCCAAGTAGGTGGAGACCCATTCAGGAAAACAAACAAAGAAGGTAAAACAAAGTTCAGAAATCCAAGGATTTATTAGGCTGAAGATCAGAGTGAGACCAAAAGTTATGTCAGGATATAAGGGGAGGTAAGTAAAGAATAAAAACACATCATCAATCCTCATGATTATGACATTATCTGGCTGCCCATCATGGATTAGAGCAAACTAGAGTACGAAATTCCATAGGTATAGCATGAACAGATATATGCACATATACACATAGAAACAGAAATATGTTCCATATATTTGATTTATGTAAGCTATTGCATAAATGGTTCTTAAAAAAGAATGTGCATTAAAACAGTTTTATGTATTCAAAGGCTTTTGTTGTCATTTTTAGATATCACCCACTCCCTTTGTTGCAACCATCAGCTTGTTGTCTAGTTTCTACTTCTTTTATATTTGCCATTGATGTTTTTATTCTACAAGTACTTCAATTAAGAGCAAGTAACATATTTTCATTTTCAAGTTCTAGGTGTGCTTGGAAAGTTGACTTATTAGCCACAACACTGAAAATATAAAAATGACTACCATTAAAATCATTGACCGTTATCGATGTTATCTTCCACGGTATTTTAAATGTGGACAAGTTTCATTCACCTGGCCCACTTTCCTCCCAATTAGTTCCATTCCAATTTCATTATCCAATAATGCCATTATCTGCATTTGCTTTCACCAAGTGGGAAAAGAACAGAGCTGTGGGGACAGCCCGTGTCTCATGTCCAGTCAACAGGGTTCTCTTGTCCTGCATTAAATGGTGGTCCACACAGAGGTATTGTTGGGAATATGACTGCCCATTCTTTTACCTCAAGAGTCCAAAGCTCTATTTCATCTTGCCTTGCCCTCCATTAGCTTCTTTCACAGGGAGTAGAAACACATACAAAACTCTTGATGTATCTTTTGGCCTTTTTCTTTACTTTGCTTGGGAAGCACTCTCTGAGGTGTAGCTACCCTGCTTTGAAGATGAAACATCTTTTGACATTAATTATGATCACTGCTCACTTGCTGGCAGTGACACCCTCCCCCCAAACAAAACAAAACAAAACAAAACAAAACAAAACAAAACAGAAAAAGGTGAGCATGAACAATCTGAACTGGATCCCTGCCAAGTCAACAAGCCTGTTTTGCAAGTAAAGTGAATCATCCCCAGTCTTCTAGGCCGAGGCATCTTGAAGCTTCTTAATTTTTTATTTTGATCAATTGACTAGAAGTTGGGGCCTGGGATGGGGTCTGAGTTGAGTCTTTCTTGGATGTTAGCACACCTATTACTCTCTACAACTACTATTGCATTGTGTTTTGGGAGTTGGCTTCAAAATTCTTCCTGAGATATGTTCTCTACCTCCTGATGATAGAGGTGAAACATCTAGATTGCAAGGCATTAAATATAACCGATAACTTTGATTCTTTAAAATACTTAGTTCACCTCAAAGTGCTATGTTAAATTCATCCGATAATCTTCATGTATTATCAATTTACCACATTCAATCATTCAATTCTCATCTGCTGCATTGGTTTGCTGCCAACATCTACTCAGAGTCCTTCCATGTCATTTTATATTGGAGGCAGCACAAACATGGGGAAGAGAGTGGATAATTATGATGATTGGACAATTCAAAGAGAGTCAAGCACCTACTTTCCAATAATCTGAACGTGCTCCATTAAACTTTTGTTGGGAATTTAATAAAAACTTAATTGTATGGTTAGTTAAGATGCATTATCTTCCTATGGTGCCTGATAGACTAAGTAACATTAGAAATTACACACAGAAAATCTTGGAAAAATACTTCTTAAAGAAAAATACTATGTGATTTTAAATGCTAAATTTTATATATTTATTCTTTGTAGTTTTATAATCTTTTATTTAAATAAACTTTTGTTTTCAGATGCTTCTGAAGGAACACAGTAGTATCAAAGAAATGGTACAATTCCCTTGGAAAACAGTTGGGTGGTTTCTTTCTTTCTTTTTTTTTTTTTTTTTCCTTTTTTACAATTTATTTATTTTAGAGAAAGAAAAAAAGAGTTAATGCAGGAGTGGGGAAGAGGAGAGAGAGAGGGAGAAAGAGAATCCTCAAGCAGACTCTGTGCTGAGCAAGGAGCCCCACATGGCTGAAATCAAGAGTTGATCAATCAACTGAGCCACTGGTGGCCTGTGGCAGTTTCTTAAAATGTAAACAGAGATTTAACAATGTAGACCAGTCCTACCTATTTACTCAAAAGAAATGAAAGCATATGTCTAACCAAACAAACTAGTACACAAATGTTCACAGCTGCTTTACTTATAATGGCCCAAATCAGAATAAACCCAAATGTTCACCAACAGGTACACACAAATTGCTGTGTGTCTATATAAATACTACTTAGTAATACAAAGGAAAGAAATGAACTCTTGATGCATAAAACAATATGGAGGAATCTCAAAATAATTATACTGCATGAAAGAAAATGCAAAGTCATTGATAATGACAGCAAGCCACTGGTTGGCTGGGGATGAGGGGATGGAGCAGAAAGACAGATTATTAAGGGGTACAGGAAGCATTTTGGGTGATGATATACTCATTATCTGGATTTTGATGACAGTTTCATAGACGTGTACCTGTGTTGGGACTTCAAATTGTATGCTTTAAATGTTAATTATATTTCAATAAAAATTTTTTTTAAAGGGAAACAGAAAAGAGAATACATACTATGTACATACTTCCATTCATCAACAAGCATTTTTTTTTTCAAAGTTGAGGATTAGAAGGACCATCGTCACTACAACCAGAGAGTTTCACACCTCCCTCAGTGCCAAAACTATCTGGAGATTTCCCATTCTTGCCTCTTCATTGCATGGTGCTCCCAAGAATAGCAGTTCAAGTCAATAATATAATTGCTTGACCATATTATTATCTTATGCATGAAAAGAGGTATTTTTCTTAAGGGACATTTATAAGAGTAATATGAATTCCAGGCTAGCATGAATGTCCAAGAATATGTCCTTACCCATGTATTCATGAATAAATGGAAGTAATTATAGTATTGCTAGGATAGCAGAAGATAAGGAATTTACCTTTTATCTAAGATATGATGCTTTATCTCTTGCCTCATAGCCTGGGATTAAATTTTCTAATATTGACAATATTTTCTTATGTCTCATGCTTACTCATTAATTAATTAATTAATTAATTAATTCACTAGGTATTATAAGTACATATTATGTACCAGGTCCTATTCTAGAAGCTGAGTTACATGGAGCTCATCTTCCAGTAAGACATTGCATAATTAGTAGCCATGCCTATGTTCCCACGTAAGCTCTGGAAACTCATTCATCATTCAATTTCACTTTTATATAAAATTTTCTTAAGCCTCTACCCTCTTCCAGGCTCCATCGTCAGGACACAAAGATGAATTAGATCATATTTTCTCCAGCATTTCATGGAGATGCTTCAGCAAGAAAGATTCACATTAGACCAGAAATTCCAAGTTGTGATGAATGTCACAGAGTTGCAAGTAGTCACAGATGCTGTGGGAACATACAGCAAATTTGCTAATAAATAGAATTGACTGAGAGATACCTTGAAGGATGAAGCCAATACTTGAGTAATGGTTAATTCTAGAACTAACCCACATTTGGCGCTTACCAATTTTGTTCCCCTTGGTTCAACTGCTTGTAGTATTTGTGAACATTTCTTCTGCAGCCAAGGGATACCAAGCTCCTTTTAAAGATAAGCATAACATGTTTTTTTTTCTTTTCCTTACAGTGCTGAGTTCCATATAAAAGTGTTCCTGTTATTGCTTAATAATGATGGTAATAGCAATAGATGGAATAACGGATACACAGAAGTCTTGATCAAGATTCTCAGCTAACAGGAGGGAAAGGCTGTATTCAATTGGAATTATTCTTTCAAGTAATTTTGAATGGATTAAATTATCTTTGATATAGAGCTTATTGAATAGATTTTTTAAAACGTGTTAATACATACTGTTCTATGCCAGTTCTACCTTCAGAAGAGCACTCAATCGGAATCTTTTTTCAACTGACAGTGATAAATAAAAGTAGTTGAATTACTATTCTTGTTTTCTTGGTGCCTATGAGAATACAGTGTTTTTGTATAACTAAAACTTTTGCAAATCAAGCAAGAGTGGGACTTATTCCAGAAATACCCTGGGATTACATCATTTCTTTTACTGGAGAAAATTTCACTTTGAAATCTTTACTAGTCACTTATTTGGCATTAGATGGCATTGCTTTGTGTAGCTTATAGAAGGAATTACTATTTCTCTACAGAAAAGATCACTCAGAACCTGGTAATGGAAAATGATTTTTAACCAATTCTTAGTGTATTCTAGTTCTAAAGGGAACATTTAAAACCAAGTATTACAGGAAATCCAAAATTGAGTTTACATACAGACTAAAAAATATTCATATAAAATGTTAATAATAGTAACTTGTATTTATTAGATCTTCACCATCTTCTAGGTACCATTCCAGATTTTCCGGTTATGAATGCATGTAATTCTTACAGCAATTTTATAAGTGGTTATTCATTTTACAGATGAGGAATCTGAGGCTCTGACTGATTAAGGAACTCACCCCCAGGTAATACAGCTAGCAAAAAGGAGCCAAGATCTGAACCTATTCATCCTGGTTCCAGAGCTCAGGCTGCAAAAGATTACCTTATGGCTTTCTTTTCTACCAATGGTAGGAGCTACTTCTATGGTGGGGGGAAATTCAAGGAATTTACTTATAAGCAGGCAACAGGAATAGGGGCCCTCCTTCACAAAGAGCAGATGACAGCTCCTTTAAACATGATCTACTAATATCTCAGGAGTATTTTCAGATGGAACCCAGTGGGTTCACACCGATGGGTTAGATTTTTTAAATTACAATGCATTTTGTTTAGGAGAGGGATTAAAGTATTTGCCAAAATGATTTGTGTTGACAAAATGGCTTAGTACATTTGGCAGATTTATTTTGGAGAATGGAATAAATTAAGGTGTCTAGCAAAAGATGTGCTATAGCCACTGAAACAATTTCAAGTATTTCAGAAACTCTATTTTTATTCACTTTGCAAAATGTGCTTAGATGAACTGCCAGTCCCTGTTACATTTCCATTTCTAAGCAATTAATTAAAATCCCAAATCAGTTTTTTCTTGATCATGCCAGCAGGAGTCGGTTACCATGGAAATAGGAAGATCAGTAGTATTTGGAAGAGAGAGAAAAAATGGCTTGCATCGGTCTTTTATTTTGGAAACCTAAGTGATGGTCTAGAGTAGCTTGTTGGCTCAGCAGTAGGAAGCTCTGCTCCCCCAGTAGCAAGTGTGGCAGCAACAACTGGAAATTACTGACAGTCTGAGGATTACATTTCGCCCCCAGGGATATCATTTGGCCAGTTGAAAAAGTCATTAACTCGGCTTTTTCATGTCTTCTATCTATAGGTTAGACCCCCAATGTAATTGATTACAGAGTATCCTGTTGTGGCTAAGCAGGATTTCAGATCAATAATTGGTTATATTTTGCAAAGACCACCAAAACCTATTTATGACTTTTTTTTTTTTTTTGTATGTCAAGCCAGTGTGCTTTAGATAGAAAACTCATTTCCAGGCAATAGTGCAAACGAAGAATGACCATGATTGAAACCGTACTTCTTTACATTTCGGAAAATGGAAACTGATAAGATATCATCTGTGGGTATTTAATTAAAACGTAATTCAGTAGTGCTACCTTAAAGACAGTACTTAGAGAAGAAAGTATAATGAATTACTAATATGCCTGTAGTAAAACAAATAGTTGCACTGAAAAAATCTAAACCTCATTAACGACATGACTTTAATGATGGGGATGGCAATAATAACAGTAATAATTTTCAACATGTATTAAGGGTTAATTATGTGCCATGCACTGTTCTTAGTGTGTTAAAAGTATAAACTCAGTGTTCCTCAGCCATGCCGTAAGGAAGATCCTAATATTCATAGATGCAGTGATTGCCTTAAATTATTGGAATATTCTTACCTGTGTGAAGAGATTCTGTACTCCTATGGGCTCCTCAGTAGGCTGTTGGTGAAACCAGATGGGTGACATCATCGCACTGCACAAGGTCCTGCACGAAAGTTATCTTGGTGTGTTAGCTACTGTTTTTCTCAAAATCATTGTGAAAAATTCAGATATTAAAAAGAAAAGAGGAGCAAATCAGGACTTCATGTCTTGCTCCAGCATTAAACCTCAGTGTGGAAATTTGTCTAACAACATCTGGAAGAAGCACCAAGCTGTAGGTAATGTCAATAATTAGGGAAATAAGAATTTTTCAATAAAATTTTTCCTTATTGCTGTAGGCAATTGATACAACGTTGTCATTTGTGTCTATTAAATACTATTGTGTTTTCCTCCTAATAAAGTGCTCAGGGCACATCTCCAGGTCTTATGCCTATAAATATGTAATAGTGATAATTATTTAACATGGGTGGTAGTCATTTTAGTTAAACTTTGGAAGAAAATAACATAGCCACAGTTCCCTCTAGTTCACTATGAACTAGAAGGGACAGAAGATTCTGTCCCATGACTAGATGAACAGAAGATTCTTGGCCAACTGAGGCACTTCTGGCAACAAAAATTGTATGGGTGTTTAGAATTCAGGTGCCATAGCATACAGAATACACTATGTATGCTTTATGTCTCCAAGCTGCTAGCTAGGTAGCTAGAATGTATTTCAGAACATATATATGCACAGTAGAAAAGGTGACTCGGTGTGCTAATATCTGTTTATATTAAACACTATTCCCACCAATCTAAGCTCTCCCACTGAGACAGCCTGGAAATCTATATCCACACTTCCCAGATTTCCTTGCCTTTGGGATCCTGGTATAGACTTCCTTTTATATCCTTTTAAAATTCCACATGTTTATCAAGCACATACTAAATAAATAAATACTCTACTCAATAAGGAGAAATCCAAGAAGAGTAAGACCCAGCCATTGATTTCAAGGGGCATAAAATCTTACAATGTTTCCTATAGTATGTAATATAGTGCTTTGAATGCCTTGGGGACTTAGGTATCTTTGCTACACTGATCTCAAAATGCAAGTCCCACACATTGTAGACAAATATTCCAGCATCTATTTATTTAATTTGCAAGCACCCACAAAGCACATGTTATGTTCTAGACACAATAGTAGGTATTGTGGTCTACCTATGCAATGCACTATTCTTCAAGAAAAAAAAAGAAAGGAAAAAAGAAAAAATACTAGGTATCGAGGAATACAAAAATATGTAAGATATTATAATGAAGCACAATATGCCATAGTTATTAAATACATGATTTCTGATGCTGGCTAATTGGGTTTAAATTCTTACTCTACTACTTATGAATCTCCAAAGATAGTTTGTCAATGAACTGGTCTAACAGCTTCCCAGTGTGCATGTCTCCCCACCCCCACTGAATCTAAGTTGGCCTTGAGACACATTTGAACGATAAATGTGACATAAGTGACTTCCCAGACTAAGTCACAAGAAATCTTGCAGGCTCCACCTGCAACCATTGGGATGTTTTCTCTAGGGAAACCAGGCACACAATTTAGTATAAAATACATAATGGGTTTTAAGTACTGAGGGTTAAAAAATTAAAATGTCTCACCATTATTCTAAAATTTTGTTTACATGTTGAAATGATAGTATTTTATTTTTCCTTTTTAAATTTTATTTTATTTAAAATCAGTTAATTAACATAGTGTATTATTAGTTTCAGAGGTCGAGTTCATTAATTGATCAGTTATATGTAATACCCAGTGCTCATTACATCACATGCTCTCCTTAAGGCCCAGCACCCAGTTACTCCACCCTCCCACCCCTTCCTGTCCAGCAGCCCTCAGTTTGTTTCCTATAGTTAAGAGTCTCTTATGGTTTGTCTTCCTCTCTGATTTCATCTTATTTTATTTTTCCCTCCCTTCCCCTATGATCCTCTGTTTTATTTCTTAAATTCCACATATGAGTGATGTTGTATGATAATTGACATTCTCTGATTGATTTATTTTGCTTAGAATAATATCTTCTAGTGCCATCCATGTCTTTGCAATGGGATAAGATTTCATTTTTTTGATGAATAAGTAATATTCCAGTATATAGATAGATAGATAGATATACATAGATAGATATAGATGATATAGATATAGATATAGATGATATAGATATAGATGATACAGATAGATATAGATATAGATATAGATATAGATATAGATATATCTCACATACTCTTTATCCATTCACCTGTTGATGGACATCTGGCTCTTTCCATATTATGGTTATTGTGGACATCACTGCAATAAACATTGGGGTGCAGGTGCCCCTTTGGATCACTACGTTTGTATCTCTTGAGTAAATACCTAGTAGTGCAATTGCTGGTCATAGGGTAGCTCTATTTTTAACTTTTTGAGGAACCTCCACACTGTTTTCCAGAATGGGTATACCAGCTTGCATTTCCACCAGCAGTGTAAAAGGGTTCCCCATCCTCCACATCCTCGCCAACATTTTTTGTTTCCCAACTTGTTAATTTTAGCCACTCTGACTAATATGAAGAGGTATCTCATTGTGGTTTTGGTTTGTATTTTCCTAATGCCAAATGATTTGGAGCAGTTTTTCTTGTGACTGTTAGCTATTTGATTGTCTTCTTTGGAGAAATGTCTGTTCATGTCTTCTGCCCATTTCTTAACTGGGTTATTTGTTTTTCTGGGTGGTGAGAATGATAAGTTCTTCACAGATTTTGGATACCAGCCCTTTATTTAATAGGACATTTGCAAATGTCTTCTTCCATTCTGTAGGTTGTCTTTTGGTTTTGTTGGCTTTGCCATACCTTTGCTGTGCAGAAGCTTTTTATCTTGATACAGTCCCAGTAGTTAATTTTGTTTTTGCTTCCTTTGCCTTTGGAGACGTGCGTAGTAAAAAGTTTCTATGGTTGAGATCAAAGAGGTTTCTGCCTGTGTTTTCCTCTAGGATTTTGATGGATCCCTGTCTCACATTTAGGTCTTTCATCATTTTGAGTCTATTTTGTGTATGGTGCAAGAAAATGGTCCAGTTTCATTCTTCTGCATTCTTCTGCAATTTTCCCAACACCGTTTATTGAAGAGACTGTCTTTTTTTCCCTTGGATATTCTTTCCTGCTTTGTCACAAATGAGTTGACCATATAGTTGAGGGTCGATTTCTGGGTTCTGTATTCTGTTCCTTTGATCTCTCTGTTTGTGCCAGTACCATGCCATTTTCACAACTATGGCTTTGTAATATACCTTGAAGTTCAGAATTGTGATGTCATTAGCTTTGGTTTTATTTCTGAACATTCCTTTGGCTATTTGGGGCCTTTTCTGATTCCATACAAATTTTATGAGTATTTGTTCCAGCTCTTTGAAAAATGTTGGCAGTATTTTGAGAGGGATTGCACTGTATGTACAGATTGCTCAGGATAACACAGACATTTTAATAATATTTGTGCTTCCAATCCATGAACATAGAATGAAATCTTTTATTAAAAATAATTTCTGGGATGCCTGGGTGGCTCAATGGTAGAGCATCTGCCTTCGGGTCAGGGCATGATCCCAGAGTCCTGGGGTTGAGTCCCACGTCGGGCTCCTTGCATGGAGCCTGCTTCTCCCTCAGCCTGTGCCTCTGCCTTTCTTTCTGTCTCTCATGAATAGATAAATAAAATCTTAATAAAATAAAATAAATTTCTTTTAATTTTTAAAATTTCTTACTAAGAAAATTAAAAATTAAAGATGTGGCTTGCATATTTGGCTCTCACTGTATATTTATTGGCCAGTGATGCCCTAGAATATCAATAGCATTGTTCACTACTATTATGACAGTGCATCTAACAATGTCTGGGATAGGGAAGGTGTGGAAAAAATATTTACTGAAGAAATGAATGATGTTGGCCTATAACCAAATTAGTTTTTTCTATTAGTGATATCTTTTGAACCTTCTTTAAATAATTTTGTGGTGATGAATCCATCTACTCATAGGTAATCTGTAAGTATCTGATAATTGCCAGGATATTAATCTATTTTCAAATGCTAGTTTTGTTGTTGTTGAAGATTTTAGGGTCACCCAATAACCCTTTCACCAAAATGTGTTAAGATAAGCTCTGCTTTCTCATGTGGAAGGACATGCAAAAACTGTAAGAATTCATCAAACATCTTGGTCTGATTGGCTTAAACCTAGGGAAATTGCAGAATAAAGACCTTATATTTACAGTCTTTTAGAAGGCCTTTGATGTAACTCAAATAGGGCTAGATGGGGTGAAACTTCTGTGAAATAAAATCGAGTAATGTTTTGTTTTGTACTACACATTCTTCCGTGGAATCCTGTAGCACAGAGATTGTGTGGCCTCTACATCAAGCCAGCATGTCATTTATGTTGAAAAATAGGAATGAACTTATTGCTAACTATTTATAAAGCTTCTGTGTCCTTTGTAGGTGACACAGATTTTGTTATTGCAACTGACAACATGAATTAACTTAAACAGGGAGCAGCTCTGTGTGTGTATCTGTGTGTGTGTTTATTCATGCATAGCTACTGGAAACAAGGTTATGGACATAACTAAACCACCAAATCTGGCAAGGTGGAAATAAATTCTGGAAACCTCAGGGACTGGAATGACACCATCAGATTCCATTCTGACTGTCGAGCTGCTTTCTCAACTGATCCTTTGTGTCTGCATCATCCTCTCAGACCAATTTCCTCAGGAGGCTTGAGTGTATACCGAAGTTATCCAGGGGCCACAGCGTCCCAAATTCCCTATGAGAAAGAACAAGATCAGTCTTCTCATATGTGCATTTTGAAATATCCTGGGAAATAACCTAGTGTGGATGAGGTGTTCAGTGCTGGATTATCACTCTGGGCAGGCCTGCGGGTTCCACTGGAATCACGGCACTGGAAGGATCAAGCGAGTGACTGATTCATCCAATCAAAAATGGGATGCAGCTTGGAGAAGGGAAAGGTACAGGTACCAGGTCAACACAACATGATGAGTCCACTGTAGTAATCATTATTTTACTCGGCTTCATATTTTAAGGTACAGTGATATCATTGCTGATACATGAATTCTTCCCAATGGTAACAGTGGAAAAGTGGCTATACCTCTTTCATGGGGGAACACTTTTTATTTGAAATGTGTGCATTTTAATATCCTATTTAGTTCTGGATATTTACCAATGAGGAAGGGAAGCAAGGATGTTTTCTGTTCCTGACATCAGGTTTAGCAGGGCAGGAATAATGTTATCTATTAATGAGCAGAGATGTTAGCTGAAGAGGTCTGGCGATGTTCCAGTTTGGTTAATTAAATCCTACCTGCTTAAATTCTGTCTTTATTTTCAAATGAATATTCACAGTTATTTCTCATTTGAAAGATTATTTGATGTTATGAGTTTTGGGCCATTAGCTTATTTGTGAGGTAAAGAATTTCATTTTATATTGAGTTCAAAATGCCCTAGCTCCCATTCTATTGCTTTCTTCTTGTGGTGACTTTGAGACATTTCTCTCAGGGCTATAAAGGTAGAACCATATATCTTCCCAGTGAGAATTCACCCTTTTAAAACCATTTTGCTATTTCTCTTAGTGATGGCAAATAATGAAATACCATGCCTTTGCAAACCAAACTTGATCTGATCTACTAGGTAAGCAACTCTCTATACACTATACAGGCAATGTCTGAAATGAGCATGTTGCAAGTTTACAAAGGATCAAATCGAAATTAAATTACTTCTAATTAGTTATTATTGCATGAGAACCTATTTCATGGGCTGTATTGTACAATTTGCCAAATCAATATATTGCAGTTTA
Source organism: Vulpes vulpes (assembly GCF_048418805.1). Lineage (NCBI taxonomy): Eukaryota > Metazoa > Chordata > Mammalia > Carnivora > Canidae > Vulpes > Vulpes vulpes. The sequence continues at coordinate 112,056,298 of NC_132781.1, read as the reverse complement.
AATAAATGATACAAGTCATGACTGATTTTTCTCTTTTGTGTTTGATAAGAACATTTAACATGAGATCTACTGTGCTAAAATTTTGCATGTACAATGTTGTAAACTGTAGGTACAGTGTTGTACAGCAGATCCCTAGAACTTACTCATCTTGCTCAACTGACATTAATGCCTGTTGATTTAGCAACTCCCTATTCCTCCTCCCCCAACTTTGGCAACCACCATTCTCTTCTGTTTCTCTGAGAGGGACTATTTAGATTCTTCACATAAGTGGAATCATGCGGTATTTGTCTTTCCATGATTGGCTCATTCCACTGAGCTTAATGTCCTCCAGGTTCACCCATATTGTCCCATATGGCAGAATTTGTTTTTTTCAAGTTGAATAATATTCCACCGTATGAATCTACAAATATATGTATATATTTGTATATAAACGCATATGTACACAACATATACATTATATTCCTACACTTATAAACATCTTAATTTGGATAGGCCACATTTCAAAGGCTTAATAACATTGTATTAGCAGAACTATAGATATCTTGCTTTAGCAGCTAGAAATATGGTAGTATTACTAGTATGGAGCAAACTAGAGGAGGACTAGAATTGTACGGTCTGGGGTGAAGAATTCTTCTTTCTTTTTTCTCCCCGTAGGAAGCCCCATGTGGGACTAGACCCCAGGATCCCGGGATCATGACCTGAGCTGAAGGCAGATGTTCAACCACTGAGCCACCCAGGCATCCCAAGAAATCTCTTTTGACCCTGTAAGATTTATGATCTATATTAGACATCCTTACAGAGTTGAAAAGTTTAAAGTTGAGTAGTTTTAACAGCTGGTCAGTATTCAATTGTATAGATATAATACAATTTACATGACTAGTTCCTTACCACTGGAGACTTCAGACAATTATGCCAATGTTAACTAAAATATTATGAAAACCCATGGGCTTGTAGCTGTGCTCACTTTCTGAAATATTCTTGGGGATATTGTTCCCAGGAGTGGGAATTAGCATGGGTTTTAGCAGATTCTAACTTTAAATGCTTTTGGTATGTTGACCTATTGTCCTCCAGAAATAGTAGACAAATTTATTTTCCTATCAGCTGTATGTAGCAAAGCTATATTCTGCATTTTCTCATTAACACTATTATCAGATTTTAAGCCTACATAATATCTTGTAAAGCCCACTTTGATAAAGAATCTTTGGTCTGGTATTAGTAACACATAATGAATAGAAAAGTGTCATTCCAGAAGAAGCTCTGGTTCTAGTGGAAGAAACTCTATTGGAGGTATATTCAGTGAGAAATTTGAATTTTGCTTTTTTAATATTTTATTTTTTTTCTAAGAGGCAATGCTAGTTTTCAATAATTCAATAATTTCATAATAAATTAGCTTTTTTTACTTAGAGGTGGGTCTATAAAATATATTTTTGATCATTATTTATTATGAGATACTTGCCTCTGAAAATGATTTTTTGTCATGTAAGAGGCACGGAATTAAGACAAAAAGTGTTCTATAAATTAATGTTTCCAAATAAATGACCAACTAGATGGCCAATTTTTGCAAACATAGAGGGTCATTTTTATTAAACCTGTCCCCTGAGTTTTCATTTTTTGAATCATTTGTAATTGTACTTTCCCTCAATTCACTAAGGGTTTTCTGTTGAATACTCAGAAATCAAATAAGCTAGGATTATCAGAATTGATTATATCATTTGATAATATCTGGGACTATAAGACCAAAATTTTTCTATTTGGAAAGATAGATATAGTCAGGCAATGCAAAAAAAAAAAAAAAAAAAAATTGAATTAGTGAATAAATGAAATTTAGGCTGTGACAAGTTAAGAAAAACTTTTATATTCTTGGACTGTCATGATTAAAATTCAGAATAATATAAAATTTGTAAATATTTTAACAGAAAAAGCTGTGATACTTCTAAAGATTCCCATATGAAGGGGAACTTGGATATCCAACTCCCTTTACAGGTCATCTATCTCAGTTAAAAAAAAAAAATCCTTTGAAACACAAATGGTGGTAATAGTGTGAATGGCACAGTCAGAGAGAGGATATACATAGCTGCTGTACTAGGATTACGAAGGCAGCAGTGCCCATTCAGTGACACAAAAGACACATGTAATTCCAGAATTCAAGAGGATTTTAATCTGTGTACTGGTGGGATATTGTGGCTGACACATGCCAAATGGGCTGGATTCTAACCGCAGGGATTACTCTTACCCCATGGAGTTGATTCATCTCTTTTATTGGAGTATATTTTTAAAACAATGACAATGAGAACTTTATATTGTGGAATTATGTTGGATATAGGCCAGCAGGCTGCCGCAATATAAAATCACACTTATACTTCCATTATTCATAAAATAGCCAGAGCATCCTCCTGGTCTTGTATAAGAAACATGTTAGGCAAAAAAATATTGGTTATGTTGTTTATTTTTAAAATTTAGAAATATTATTTGAATATTATTGAAAATTTCCGTCTGTTTTTTATATATCAATTTCTTATTCACCCCTGGGTTACATTTGATGCCTACTGCTAAAGGAGAAATATGCAGAGTGAAACTAATTTCTGTAGAACTGTAGTCATGTGTTTTAGCAAGTTGTAATAAAGAAAGTTTCCAACAGTTGGTGTAAGCCATTTGAAGACAGATTCAAATTCACCCATGATATGAAACTCGGCACACTAGAAACCAAAACTATTTTTGCATGCTGTCATATTCAGATAGGCATGCTATGGGGAAAGAGGAGCATGAGTACATCCCCAAGCTGAAAAAAGAAGCAACTAGGGGCACCTGGGTGGCTCAGTGGCTGAGCATCTGTCTTCAGCTCAGGGCATGAGCCTGGGGTCTTGGGATTGAGTCCCACGTCAGGCTCCCTGCAGGGAGCGTGCTTCTCTCTCTGCCTGTGTCTCTGCCTCTCTTTGTGTGTCTCTCATGAATAAATAAATACAATCTTAAAAAAAAAAAAAGAAGAAGAAGCAACCAAGTCTCCTAGAACTCGTCGAATTTGAAGTGTTCTATTCTGGTAATATCTACTTGACAGAGTTGAAGGGACCAAGAAAGGAGTGGAAATGCAGAGTGAGAAGTGACATCTGGTACCAGTAGTCACAGGGGTGAGGATACCAAGGGTCAGAGGAGGAAGGTCACTTGCTCAAATCCACGTACCAGATTTTACTGAGCTGCAGTCAGGATCTACTTCCCTTGACACGCAGTAGAATGGACTTTCCAATGCTTTCCAGTGAAGTTCTAATGGTTTTGATTTGTAGCAGTAACTGGTTCATTTTCTGGGACCAACACTTAGAAAGTAGTGGCACAAAACATGGCCACTATGTGCAAAATAATTTCCCATATTTACACACACAGTGTTCAGCTTTACCAAACAGTCAGCCCCCGGCGTTTAAGGCTAGAAAGATCAGGTGTTCATGCATAATATTAACGAGGAGGTGTGGATAGCTAGTGTGACCTACATCTGAGGGTAGACTTCAATAATGAGAAATGTATCTGCAGGGAAGTAAGTGAAGGATCTGAAGATGTATACGTGCCAAAGAAGGAAATGTAGGCTTAGTCTAGGAAAGACTAGGTGGGGGGGGGGGGGGGCTCATCATAATGATTTCCAACTCTTTGCTGGGCTAAAACGAAAACGAAAAAAGTGAATTAAAATGTCCTGTGTATCTGCAGAGAACAGAAGTAGGGAAAATAGGTGAAGCAGAATTTAACTCATTAAAATTTTTTGGCAATTAATAGCTGTTCAGAAGCGAAATCAACCATGTTGCCTAGACTCATTTAAATTCATGATTTTGAACCCCAAGAGAGTCATTTCTACTGTCTTGATGATTTTCTTCGGAGTCTCTAGTTAATTATTCTCCTATTCTCCAAACGTCTTTTTCATTCTTCTCTCCAAACACCTAACACCTCTTCTCTTCTACTCACTCTCAGCCAGTGTCCTTGATTTTCCTCTTACGAGAAAATTAAAGCAAGACGAGAGCATCTAGAAACCCCCAGTAACACATAGACACACCTACCACCATCTATACCCAAGCACTTTGCATTTTTGTCTGTTATTGGAGGAAGCTATCTGTACTTCTGGTCAAATCCAGTAGTGCTACGGTGGCACCACAGAACATCTCCTTTTTTCCTGGGGAGGGACTTCACTCAGAAAAATTCCCCTTTCTTTCCTACATGTTAGTTTTGTCTTTACTCTATCATTTCTATCACGATACAAAAATGCCAGTATCTCTTCTATTGAACACACGCACATGCATGCAGACAGACACTTCTCTTGATTATCCCTCCTCTATTAGCTGCCATACATTTCTTTTCCTGTCCTTTGCTCCCCTTAGAAAGCATTGTCTGTACATCCCAAATCCAATTCATCTTTGCCCTCTCCCTTGTAATAGAAATCACTATTCTACGCCAGCATTGCTGCAACTAAACTGCTCCCATCAAATCGAGGGCTCTCCATGATGCTAAACTCAATGACCAATTCTTCTTTCTCACTTTTCTGGAACCACCACAGCATTGAACACAGTGCATCTTTTCTTCCTCACTGGTGCACTTTACTTGGCTTCCAGTTGGCTTCCACTCCTTTACTTGGCTTCCCACATTCACCTGGGTTTTCCTCCTACTGCTCTGATCATTCTTTTCATTTTCTTCCCTTACTTCTTAATTTGAGCACAGCCCAGGGCCCAGCCCTCAGACACTCAAATTCTAGTCTCTCTTGGGTCTCCTGGGTGGCTCAATCACTTAAGCGTCCAACTCTTGATTTTGGCTCAGGTCATGATCTCAGGGTCGTGAGATCAAGCCCCATGTGGGGCTCTACACTGGGTGTGGAGCCTGCTTGAGGTTCTGTCTCTCCCTCTGTCCCTTCCCACCCTGTTTGCTCTCATGCTGTCTCTTTATCTTTAAAAAAAAACATCCAGTCTCTGTTCTCTGACTGCTTGGCAGTGTCTTCACTTCCATATCTCATGGTCATCTGAAACTTACCATGTCCAAAGTAGAATCCCTGATTTCTGTATGTAAACCCTCTTGCCTCTAGCTTGTCAGTTGATGGCAACTCCATTCTTCCAGATGTTCAAACCCAAACTCTTGGAGTTGTCTTTGACAATTCTGTCTTTCCTTCACATTGCACATACGATCAGTCCGTGTTTGTTCCAACTTCAAAATGTATCCCAAACCTAATAACCACTTCTCATCACTTTCACTGATACTGTTCTGGTATCAGTTATCATATCTTACCTGGATTTCTGCAATAGCCTTCTAACTAGTCTCCTGTCAGATTAATCTATTCTTAACAGTGTAGCCAGAATGAGCCTGTGAAAAGGTGGAACAGGAGCTGTCACTCCTCTGCTCAAGACATTGTCCTATCTTCCATTTTCAAACTAAAGGGAAAAGTTGTTTCTTCTACTATAAATGTTCTTTCCTTAGTCTCTCTTTGTTAACTCTCATTCCTTCCTCAAGCTATTAGTCAAAAATTTATATTCCCAACAAACCCCAATGTGACTCTATTTAAAATTGCAATCTATCCCTCTACTACGGGATCTCCATACCCCATATATTCTTTTTTAACAAATTCTATAGTATATTACTTACAACATATACTGAAATATACCTGTTCATTAGCTTTATTTCTTTTTGTCTGTCCTATTCACCCCTCTGTCCCCCCACACACATAATGTAAGCTCTTCAGTGTAGGAATTATGGTCTCATTGATATATTCCAGGTACCAAAAATAGTTATAACTAAACAAATTGAATGAATGAAAGAATGAATGTAGAAAATGATATCACTGTCACTAAAAGTAGTCAAACAAATTTTCAGCAGCATAAAATTAGCTTACATAAATCTCCAGGTTTTACTGAGTTGAAGTATTTCTGTGATCAGGTGTAGAAGCATTATGAAATATGAATCAACAAAATATATCTTATTTAAAAATACTTCTTACTATCATAATACTCTTACCAGGTAAATGTAGTTTTATATATTCAAAGCTTTAAAATGAATGCTTTTCAAAAAAATGTGTGCTTTTCTAGTTCCAAGAATATGGACTAAATATACCTTTTCCTCTTCCTCCCACTAAATATAACTGAAAACTCTGCACATAGTACATGGAACAGAGTCTATTTATGTTCTGGCCGGGGAGGCAGATAGTAAACAAATGAATAATCTGAGAAGTAATGAATTTGATGTAGGAAATAAAACAAGGTTATGTGACAGTGACTGGGGGGAAGAGACACTATAGCTGAAGTAGTCATGAAAAGTAACATTTGAACTAAGACCTAAATGACCCTCCGGTAACAAAGATAGCAAGTGAAAAGCCTGAGGTGGGAAGGAGCTTAACATGACCAAGGAACATAACAGTGGTCGGGAAATCGAGCTGGGGTTTGGGGCTGTGGAGAGAAAGGAGATGGGAGAGCACATATTGCTCCTGGTAGCCCACTGTAGGATGTAGCGTTTATCCTAGTCACATTGGTCAGCTGGCAGGTTTTCAGCTGAGGAGTAATGTGCTGTGATTCATATTGCAGTCAGTAGTGTGAAGAATGGACTTATGGGAGAAGAACGGGGGTGGAGGTGGTAGTTCAGACCAGGGTTCTAACAGTCTAGTGCTGAGGTGGGGGTCAGATTCCAGATGTAGAGGGTGAGGTGACCAGTGTTACTAATGCACTGCATGTGGGGTATGAGGAGGAGAGGAACTGGATACCTCAGGGGTTTTGATTCTAAACTACTATCTAGGGGGTATAGTGCTATTACACAGAGATGGTGAAAACCTGAGGAGAGAGAACCTTCAGGGTGTGAGGGCTGGGAATGAACCATTCTTCTTTGGTCACATAAAGGCTGAACTACCTAGAAACTTGTAAATATAATGGCACATGGGCAGTTCTGGAGCTCAGGGGAGAGGTCTCATGGAGATATACTTGAGGAGTCATCTGCCTCTTCACAGAATATAAAACAATGGGACTGGATAAGATTCATCTTGACTCATCACGATTGTATTCATTCATTCACTTAACAAATCTTTTCAATTGCCTATTTTGTGCTAGGCTTTAGGGCTAACTCAAAACAGGCCAAGTCCCTGACCTCTCTAGTTGTTTGCAGCAATAGCCTCCTGTGCTAAAAGTCGGGTGTGTCACCATGTAAAAAGTTCCAAAATTCATCCAGTCTGTACCCTAATAATTAACATTCCCCCTATATCAAAAAAAGAAAAAAATACATGGAACAAATATAAGAATATTCTGAAAGGTAAAGGAATGAAGGAAGCTACCTAAGGACTTGAGACCCAAGGACTAACATAGTGATGAGTTCCCTGGCTTTTCTTTTCTCTCAAAAAACCTGAAGTCAGAAACCCAGAAACACCAACAGATACTGATGAAAAAGCTACAACAAAAGTTTCTCTTTATCCGAAGATCCAGGAAAGAAGTAGCCTAGCAAGTGAGATAACTTGTGACAATATCCGTCCTACTCTAGACAAACACCATAGAAAGAAACCATGGCCCCTCCCCACCACACTAGTAAAGGATAAATTGGAAGCCCAGAATTTCATCCTATCCAGGTTGTAATGAGTTGCCTCAAATCCCCTGCTGGGGGTGGTCAGTGAAGGATAAGTAGGGAGCTGCATCTTTCAGCCCTACTAGGTAGTAATGATCCCCATACTTTGAGTTGGTGGAGACCATACAGGAAGCAGTAACAAGGCATGTCTAACTCCCAGAAAATGGAGCCTTACCAGAGATCTGGAACTTCTGTCTGCCAGCAGTCATGAAGTGTTAACCCAGGCTGATAAAGGACCTGTACTTATACCCACAGCTAGTAGTAATGAGGCAGTATCACTACCTTCTCTCAATGGAGTGATGTCCAAGGAAGCCAGCAGAAACAGAAGGTTTAAATAAAATCCAGATTCTCAAAACATAATATATAAAATCTTCAGATTTCAATTAAAAAATTACTCATTATACCAAGAACCAAGAAGATTTCAAATGGAGTCAAAGAAGACAACAAATAGATGTCAACATCAAGCTTACAGGGGTATTAGAATTTTTCGCAAAAGATGTTAAGGTGGCAATCATAAAAATGCTTCAAGGATACATTGGGAAAGCATTTGAAACAAATGAAAAGAGAGATCATATCAACAAATAAATAGAAAGTGTGAACAATGAATTGAAAGTATAAGGAACTAAAAATAAATTTTGTAAAACAAAATAACCAAAATAAAAACTAACTAGAAGGGCTTAGCAGCAGAATGGAATGGGCAGAGGAAAGAAGGAGTGAGCTAGAAGATAGAACAAGAGAACTTAATATGGATAACAAGGAGAAAATAGACAAAAAGAAACTGAGCAAGCCTTAAGACCTGTGGAAATATAACAAAATATCTACCCCTCAATAGCAATGTACTTGAAGAATAATGACTGAAAACTTCTTATTTTGGCAAAAAACATAAGATCATAGATTCAAGAAAAACACACAAACCCCAACCAAGATAAACCTAAAGAAATACACCACCACAAAAAAAAAAAAAAAAAAAAATCACAGTTGAAAAATTTTAAACTACAAAGAAGAAATCTTGAAAGCAGCCAGAGAGAAACAAAACCTTATCTATACAGGAAAACAATTCAAATGACAGTGGATTTCTAATGAGGAAATCATAGAGGCCTGAAGAAAGTGACAGTGTTTTTCAAGTATTGAAAACAGTAGTCAAGTGAGAATCCCATATCCAGTGAAAATATCCTTTGGGAATGAATGGAAAATCAAGACTTTCTCAGATAAAGGAAAAGTAAGAGAATATGTCACCAGAAACTTACCCTAGGGACATCTGGATGGCTCAGGGTTTGAGCCTCTGCCTACTGCTCAAGGCATGGTCCCGGGGCCTGTGATCGAGTCCCACATTAAGCTCCCTTCAGGGAGCTTGCTTCTCCCTCTGCCTGTGTCTCTGCCTCTTTCTCTCATGAATAAATAAATAAAATCTTTAAAAAAAATAAGAAACTTACCCTAGAATGATTGAAGGAGGTTTTTCAAACGATAGAAAGAATACAATGAAAGAAAGTAATTTAGTACATCAGAAAGGAAGAAAGAACAGAGTAAAAAAAAAATGGGTAGATACACAAACTTTTCTCTGAGTTTTCCAAATTATGTTTGGCAATTGAAGGAAAAATTATAACACTAATATGGTTTTAAATTAAGGTAGAGAAATATCTATTATATAAAGACAATTATATAAAAAACACTGTAAGGTAAAAGGACATTAAAGGGAGATGTACTTTTTACACTTCAATCAAATTGGTAAAATTATGCTGCTATAAACAAAAACACTATAAATAAAATAGAAACTTCCCTTCTTTCCTTCCTTTTTCTCTTCTCTTCTTTGCTTTGCTTTTCTTTTCAATATACTGGTGTTACCCCTTTTTAAAAATTATATCTCTAATACACTCATTAATTTCTAAAGTTATTATTGCACTCAGATCAGAAATGGTTGAATGGAAATTTTCTACTTGCTAGAATTAAAAGTGACCCTTTTCCCCTTAATATACAGCTAATTTTTATAAATGTTCTCTAGGTCAGTAATTACTGTAATGATATCAAAATGATGATTTTCTAATTTTATTTCTTCTACAGTTATTAGCTGGCATTCTACTGTAGATGAGAGCCTTCTTGTCTCCCTTATTTGGTGCATTCATGAACATATGTATATGCATATGTTTTTACTCAGTGTCTGCTTTGGCTCAGGTGTTCTTGTTCTAATTAACAGGTTATAACTCCTTACCATCATTTTTAAAAAAAAAACTTATTTAATGAAGAGAGAAAGAGAGAGATAGAATATGAGAGCAGGGGGAGGGGACGGGAAGGGGAGAAGGAGAGAGAGAGAATGTCAAGGAGGCTCCCTGCTTTGCTCAGAGCTTGACATAGAGCCTGATCCCATGACCCTGAGATCATGATCTGAGCCAAAATCAAGAGTCAGTTACTCAATAGACTGAGCCATCCAGGTGCCCCTGTCATTTTTATACTCAATTTTCCTAGATGTGGCTAAGAGGAATCCTTTCAGACAGACTATTTTGTCCATTTTCTGGGTCTTCATTCTTCAAGCAAATCCTTAGGTGTGGGCATAGCCACATATTCTAGAATCATCCTGAAATTGTTTTCTCTGTGCTCTGGAATTTCCATTTCTCCAAATCTCTGTTTGTAAGAAATGATACAAGATAGCCCCATTGTGTCAGGTGAAATCTTACTATGAATGCTGAATATATTAATTCTCTCTTATTTCTTTTTCATCTGTAGCAGTATTATCCCACTATCTCCATCCCAACTCTACCCATGCCTGTATCTACCTACTAGGTGCACATTTAGCTTATCAAGAAGATAGTACTTCTACTCTGTTCTCTAAAATAATTGCAATAGACATTTAGAGAGATTTAGTGATAATCACCAAAGTTTTAACACAGTGTCTGTATTTTCCTCTGTATTGGCTGGATTTGTCAACAAGTAGATGGGTCTTTTGTTTTTCCATTTGAACAAGGGAGCAATATGATTTTTCTGTATTTCAAGAATTATAATTTTGCTCCTAAGTGAAGAATATAGAGTAAGAAAATAACGAGAACATTAGGGAGACCAGCCAGGAAGTTATTGTGCCAGTCCACAAGACATAACAATAGGGATTTTTGGCTAGATTTGGAGTAGAAGGAGAGGAAACTTAGTTTCATGATAAGTTTTACAAGTAAACCCAAAACTGGTTGAAGGGTTGGGGACATGGGGGAAGCAAGAAGCAAAAGAAGGAATCATGATTATCTCCCAGGTTTTGCTTGGGTAACCAGATGGACAAGGTTGCTCTGTTAATGATACGGAAAACTACACTTTATCCCATCAGATTTGTGAAGTTTATTGGGCATGAAAATAGTTACAGCTAAACACTGTCAATCAGGGTAGAAATTCAGGGTGATATAATTCTGGGCATCAAGAATAAGGTAACGCTATTTTAAAGCTATGGGACTTGGTGAGATTCCTTGGATAGAAGTGTAGATAAAAAAGATATGAGGATCCAGAGGCTAGATATATTTCACATAAGCAAACTAGAACTGTAAAACATTACATAAAACCAATAAAGTAAGAAGCATTTGTTTTACAAAACTCTTCATTTGATAAGCCTTTAAAACACTGAACTTTCTTAGGAGAAAAAATATTTTCTAAAAATCCAGTTTATATATCACTTTTCATGAGTACTTCTAGATTAAAGAGAGGTTCAGGGGATCCCCGGGTGGCGCAGCGGTTTGGCGCCTGCCTTTGGCCCAGGGCGCGATCCTGGAGACCCGGAATCAAATCCCACGTCGGGCTCCCGGTGCATGGAGCCTGCTTCTCCCTCTGCCTATGTCTCTGCCTCTCTCTCTCTCTGTGACTATCATAAATGAATTAAAAAAAATTTTTAAAAAAGAGAGGTTCAATTTGACTTAGGACTTAGTGTGGGATGATAAAGACTTCTTTCAAAATTCTGCCATTTCGTTACCTATTTTCTGAAATGCATACTCATCATTTTGGATTTCTCTCTTTCTTCTTCATACACAGATACTGCTCCTAGAATTTAAAATAGAAGAAATTGACAAGTTCATATATTCTTGATTTTAGGCAACCTGTAAAGCACTAAATTATATGAAGTACAATAAAAGTTTTAGGGGATTTTGTATTTTGCTTTAAAAATAGTGATGCTGAGGGGTACCTGGATAGCCCAGTCAGTTAATCATCTGACTCCTGATTTTGACTTGGGTCATGACCTCAGGGTCCTGAGATCGAGCCCCATATCAAGCTCTGTGCTGAGCATGGAGCCTACTTGAAATTCGCTGTCTCTCTCTCCCTTTGCCCATCTCCCCCTTAAATAAATAAATAAATCTTAAAAGAAACCCCACAGTGATGCTGAGAAAAAAAAAAAACGATTTTCCATTAAAAGCCATATCTGGACATGCGAAACCATGAATGTCTTTAAAAATACACCAAAACCCATGCAGACAAAAAATAAAGCAGGGAGAATGGTTGTCTCATTTTAAAGATGGAAATGATGTTCAGCACTCTGAGGATATGTTCTACTAACACAAAAATTGAAGTTGACCTCGATCTGGATAGTGCCAACCAGTGGAGTTGAAAATTGGGATGGAAGGAAACATTGTGTGATTATTGTATTTTAAATGCTATTCTGATTTTCTAACAATTAACATAAGCCTGAAAATTGAATTCAGAATAATAATTGGGGAAGAGCAACTTCACACTCACCCCAAGCTATGAGAATAAAAAAATAATAGCAGTGATGGACACATGTCATACTTCACCAGAACAAAGCAAACTGTTCTAGTTACTCTATTGTGCTGCATTCAGATTTTGTGAATAAAGCACATGAATTGGGGTAGATTTATGTTTGACACAAACACATGATCATTCATACATTCTCCCTCTCTCAGGTTCATTTATTTAGGCATATAACTTTGTGGTTTTTATCTCTGCCAAAGATCCATCTGATCTGTTGTATCAGACTTCATATTTCACAACTGTAGAAAAAAAAAATCTTTCATAGAGAGAGAGAAAATCTGAAACAAAGGTTTTTGTTATCAGAAAGATACCTACAAGAGGATTAAAGTTTTTCTTTCTAGATCCAATCTAGATGCAATATGCATCATGCAGCCCCAGGCAAACCACATTTACAATAGAACAGCTGCTGGTATGGTGATGACCTGTGATGGATGGAGGGCTGTTTGGGAAGCAAATGAAAGACTCTATTTTTACCAGAAAAATAAAGTGTCTGAGAGTAGATCGTCTTATTTCCTCTATGTGGGTAATAATTGTAAAACTGAAAAGATTGGGAATACTCTCAGCTTGTGGGCGGCTTAGTTCTCAGTCACTTATTCCCAAATTTTGAGGAAACATGTCAGTACTAATTCAGATAAAGCCAGTCTTTGGCATCTGTCACTGACATGAGTGAATTTACAAGTTACAATGAATCTGCCATATACCCCCAGAACTCAGTAGGTCTGTTACATAGATCACATTTGGGATTTTGAGAAACCTGTATACATTCTCTTCTATTTTATTCTGTGCATCCCAATCCCAAGCAAGTGCTTAGACCTATCCTTCAACTGGACAGCTCCATGAATGTAATAAAATGAAGCCCAAGTAAGGAGCTGCAACAGGAAGTTAGGTGAAGGACAAATGGGAAAAGTAAGGTAAAACACAATCTGTTCCTGCTTAAATTTTCTCTGGTCTCACCATGTATCTTGATACAAAACATGAATTTATAATGACTGTTCACAGTCCTCATTCCTTGACTAGGACTCTACGACCTTGTGTTTTACCACAAATGTATTTAAAGATGGGTGATGATAAATTCCAGTGTGGCTGAGATGGTCCTGGCTTTGTCCAGGCATAATTATCACTAGCATCCCATTTCATTCTCAAAAGTCTTCTCATTTGGATAATAAATTTTATGATCACCTTGTTTATGGGGAAGCTTGTGGTAGGGGTGTTCTGCCATGGGGTAGGAAACAGAACAGAATCATAAAATATCAAGGCAAAAATTGAAACCACTTTCTGTTATTGTCTTAGCACTAGGGATGGAGTTAAGCTTTACTGAGGGGTACAATTAGCCTTAAATTTTTTTCTCCAATGAACCAATATGCTTGTGGCAAATGAAACAGGTTGGGAGGAAACTGATCAGAAATGAAGGTTAGCCTCTCTCAAGTCTGGTGCTAAAGAGTAGAGTCACAATCATGGGAAAGCAAGAGCAAAGTCAGGGCAGAGCATTCTGAAATCACAGTGGGTGGTATTTTAAGGGCCAGATAATGACATAATTTCTTCTTGCTGGGGTTTACTTTTTTTAATGAGGCTTAAAGTAGTCTCAGAAATTGTAAGGTAAATGCCAGGAAATAATCTAAATCTAGAGTAAAAGTATTTGTAACATAAGCTGAAAGATCATTAGAAACAAGTTCTGGGAAACACTGGATTTCTTCTTAGAAATGGCCCACCCAACAACACCATCTAAAAATTTAGCTTAGAAGAGTTCCCTTAAAAAATAAAATAAAATTATATTTAGAGTAGTTAGCTGCCTCAGTTGGTAGAGCATGCAATTCTCAGTCATGAGTTGGATGTAGAGCTTACTTAAAAATAGATAAACAAAATATTAGCTTAGAAATTTAATTTCTATCTATGGCCAGCACCAGTCAAATCAAAGCTTTAAAAATAGTGGAAGTAGCAGAGGAGAACATTTTGTACCACCTAGGCCAAGCCAGGCTATATTTATCTTAAGAGCTAGCATTTACTTTTAAAATATATTTGATTGTATAACTTTTTAATTTAAAAAATTATTTTCCTAGTAATAATGGCTTTAGAAAAGCTCTGATCTTGGGGAGCTTGGGTGGTTCAGTAGGTTGAGTGTCCAACTCTTGGGTTTGGTTCAGGTCATGATCTCATGAGTTGGGCTCTATTCTCAGCAGGGAGTCCACTTGAGATTCTCTTCTCCCTCTGCCCTTCTCCTCACTCACACTCTTTCTCTCTCTCTCTAAAATAAGCAAATGAAAGAAAGAAAGAAAGAAAGAAAGAAAGAAAGAAAGAAAGAAAAGAAAGCTCTGATCTTATTTTAGCTTAATTAGAAGAGATGGACTACATCTTCAAAAATGGCTGTTTGTGCCCTTGTAGGTCTTGGTTGGGTAGTTTGCTAAGGAATATTGGGTAGTATCTGACCCTAATCCACAACAAAAAATATGCATTCCTGTCAAGTGAGCAGTGATATGAATAATAAAAATCAGAGGACGTCATCCAAGATTCATTTACATTTAAACCTTATTATATAAAATTCTGACTCTCCTGAAACAAGCAAACAAATAAACACAAAGCTCTTTTCTCTTTATGAGAAGACCTAGATATAGTCATCAAAACAGGTAAGGAGAATCATTGAATTGAACCAATTTGGAAAATTAGAAGATATCCCCTGAGCTATGCAGACATACATTTCTAGGTCTTTCCTTTATGTGATTTATACTCAGAAATCATCATGCTTATAGTTTAGGCATCCTAAGTGGAAAGCTTTACATAAATTAGGAATTCATTTTGTGGCATTTTCTTGGTTTTGTTTTTGTTGTTTTTGTAAAGGTTTTACTTTTAAGTAATCTGTTCACCCAATGTGGGGCTCGAACTCACATCCCTGAAATCAAGAGTCACATGCTCTCCTGACTGGGCCAGCCAGGTACCCCAGCATTTTTGTTTTTATATTTGATATTGGTTAATGCTAATAAAGTATAATAAAGTAACAGATTTGGGGAAGTTTCATAGTTCCTCAGCCTACTGAAGTCTCCAAAGAGTCCTGATGTAAAAGCAGGCTAATTTTAATGAAACTTATTTACTGAAAATGTTTGACTATGAAACTTTTCAAATAAAATCTTACTAATGGAAAAATACTCCTATCTAAAAAGGAACATTATATCAAAGAAAATTCTTTCAGAAATACTGACTTTAGATATAGTAGACTACAGAGTATCAGACTACTAACACTAACCAAAGTAAACAATGATGACCATTTGGGTCATTCCAGAGAATACACATTTTTGTTTGGAAACCAAGGTTGTATCTCCTATTACATTGGCAGTACATTATTATTTGTACATTAATTATTTATAAAATTAAATTAGAAATTAGAATTTTATGGATTAACTACTACCCAAGCATCTTTCTCATTTATAAAATATCTTTTTTTTTTCCCAAATTGACTCTTTTAAGAGAATTAAATTGAATCTTTTTTTTTTTAAATGAGGTTAACTGTAAAGTGATGCTTACTTAGCAACTAAACTTTTGGGGTGATCATTTTGTAGTGTATAAACTACACTATACATCGAATTATACTGTTGTACACCTCTAATTTATGATAAAACAAAAGAGTCTTTTTATATTTTGGGGTATCACATGTTATCCATGTACTCAGAAGCCCTATAGTTTTATATTGCCTTATTGATTATTTGCTGTTCTTTCTAGCAAAAGAACATTGCCTCTGGACTTCCTCCATGAACTCAAAAGACCCAACATTGAATTTGATATTTATACTCTATATGTGACATTATAAAATACATCTGGCTATTGGACTTTTATAATATTTAATCTCCAGGGAAAGCATGAGAACTAAAATGTCAATCTGTAAGACATTTTGAAAGAGCTATTTTTTCTAAGCTTCATCATGATACAAACGGCAATAATCCTCAGAGAATCTATTTTTCTTCCACAATAAAAGGAATCACAGTGATGTTAAACTTATTTCTTTAATTCAAGTTGAAGTTGTCCATAGAGAATTGCAATGTGAAGGAGGTACTATTAAATCTTCCATCTAGAAACAGCCATGAATTCAATGGCTTCATAAACTTTACCCAATTATTGTTTTGTAGACCAGGTAATTCTAGCACTGATAAATCCTAATCATTGTTTTCAGGTTCACTGTCAACACTCTCCTGTCTGTGTCTAGGTTGGTGTTTGCAGCATCAATATCTTCACCTTTAATAACTAAGTCATTCTCACCCCATAGAGAACTAGATCAATTATATCAATAGTCTTCATGGTACTTTATACTTTCTCATTTAGTTTTTTACTCAAGCTATGTCACCCACAGTTTACTACAATTTTGCACTCAACATGACAGGATGTTTCAGAATTTCTTTTTTTAAAATATTTATTTACTTCTTTATTCATGAGAGACACGGACTGAGAGAGACAGGCAGAGACATAGACAGGGACAAGCAGACTCCTCGCAGGGGCAGGGAGTCTGATACGGGACTCGATCCAGAATCCCAGGATCATGACCTGAGCCGAAGGCAGGTGCCCAACCGCTGAGCCACCCAGGCATCCCTCAGAATTTATATATAGCTAAGTAACCCTTCTTCGTGTCACAGAAGAACTAGGATTTGCACTGAAATGCAGGTCTAGAAATTATTTTTTTGCTTTCTTAAAGCATTTGGCCTTTTATTAAATGCAATGACTATATATATATATGTATATATATATATATATTTATTTTATTTATTTATTCATGAGAGACACAGAGAGAGAGAGAGGCAGAGACACAGGCAGAGGGAGAAGCAGGCCCCATGCAGGGAGACCGACATGGGACTCGATCCTGGAACCCCAGGATCATGCCCTGGGCTGAAGGCAGCCCTAAACTGCTTAAACCACAAGGGCTGCCCACGATGACAATATTTAACTAAGTCATTGACTATTTATTTTGATCCCTTAATAATTCAATCTGTTATCAATATTTTTATGGAGTTTAAGTGGCCAGAAGATGAACTATTTTTGTTTAACTGACTTTATAAAAAGACTGGTGTAATGCCATATCCTATTAGGTGTTTCATAAAAACATTTTAGGATTATACATAGTTAACATCAGATATTGGTGAGAGACTTTCAAATAGTGGTA
Organism: Vulpes vulpes; assembly: GCF_048418805.1. Classification (NCBI taxonomy): domain Eukaryota; kingdom Metazoa; phylum Chordata; class Mammalia; order Carnivora; family Canidae; genus Vulpes; species Vulpes vulpes. The sequence continues at coordinate 112,038,879 of NC_132781.1, read as the reverse complement.
AGTACTATTATATGTACACAGAATGAGAGATTGGAAAAAAACAACATATTCAAGCTCAGATTTCACCAATTAAGATTTTTTGATTACATAATATTTATAGGCTCATGGGTTAAGATGTTATCTTGATAGTGACAAAGGTTGCATAGTAACATGGAAAATATTTATGATATAATAAAAATAGCCACCCCTTTTTCGAGTACCTACTATGTAACAGGAACTTCATACCAATCGTTTCTAAGTTTTACAATGAAGTCTCCATATATGTTGTCCACATATGTGTTTTTGTCATCCTCACATTACAGATGAGGAAATAGACATACACACAGCTTGGAAAACTCTTCCACTGTCACATAACAAATACATGGTATCAAACATTGAAGGTAGGGCCTTTGGTTTTCAACTCTGAGAGTTTTCACTATTAACACCACTGAAAAAATTAGCAGGCAAAATGTACATGGGAAATGATGCATGCAAATCAACACAGTTTTAAAAACAATGCAGAACTTGGAAAGCAAAGATTTGATGTAATAGCAAGTATAATTACCAAGCATTTCCTTTCTTCTTCAAAATTTTCTTAATTATTTTTGCAATAGCTAACAATGGAGAAAAAAAAAGTAAAAGCAAAAAAGAACTAGGACAAGTTCAGCATTGAGGCTCTCATTCCTTTTACGTGATGGACTTGGATTAATTAGATGAACTTCGTATAATTTAATTTTTCTTAGGAGAAGCATATAAAGACCTGCTCAGGACTAAGTAGGCATGGTTGTTAAAGGAAGCAGACTTCTCGATGACAACCTAAAAAAGGAACTGATAGGAAATGAGATGAGCCTCAAAAGACTGGTATTATTATGTTTTTAATAATGAAAGCATTAGCACCACAATTGTTAGAATTTTATCTGCTCTATCGTGCAATAAGGATCTAGATAGTATGCAGTAATTAAAGATTGACTTTGATTTAGATAATCCATTTTAATTGCATTTTTAATTGTAGTGAAAATTTCATGAAGTACCATCAGAAAATGCTGATGTAGAAAGATCAACTAATCAAGATCATGCCGTTATATTTGAATTACCAGAAAGGGACCAAGAGAAGTAAGGGTAAAATACATCCCTCAACTGCACACAAGTCCTCGTAATCTCATCTCACCTTCTGGAACAATGCAAAACAAATTAAAGCTGGTTCACGAAATGTCATACAATCTGGCAGCAAGATTCTAATTGATGAAGAAACGGTTTTTTAATGATTCTTTAACAACCACAGAAAATTTCTATTACTGGAAATCATGACAAAAACTACCTCAAGGGGACAAAATTATTTCTACCAGATTTTTTTTTAATCAACTCAAAGGTCCTCCTGGACACTTTCTGATCTAAACACACTCAACTCTGTTCAATGTGATTGAATGTATGAGCACCTGATTTGTCAACTCTGAATGTTTCCCCCACCTGTCCCACACCCTCACCATGAGTAGTTTTTTTTTTTTTTATGTTCAAAATTAGGAAAACATAACTTACAGTTACCAGGTTTACTTGACTTAGATCTCCTTCCCACTTACATGGTCATATCCACCATGGCTACTCTCATGAATCCAGTGATCAGTGATAGTCTTGAAATGAATTTGGATATGTGAAATTTAGTTTTATTGGTGTCCCTTCCATCTGTTTGTCTTTTGCTGTTTGCCAATTTCCACTGCAGCACTTACCATACTGTATTTTTAAAATATAAATTTATTTTCAATCTTTCCCACTAAACCAATGGAGCACAGTATGTGTTCAATACATATTCCAATGTTAGATAGATTATGATTTTATTCTATTTTGAATATTTTGATGTAATATGTATTGATCTGCTGAGCTTAACAGCTCTCTATGCTTCCTACAAAAGTACACACACATACACACAAATCAAAGACAATACATATGTATTATCTTTGCTTTGGGTATTCCACAAATATCAGAGTATATCTGGAGCCTGACTATGATGCTGGCTCTATGTCTAATCTATATAAGGGAAATGGTGATTAATAATCTTTTAAATCTTTATTGTTTACAATTTAATTTCTTCAGAATTATGGCAGCTCTGAAATCAAGCTTTTGGTAAAATAAGAATTGTTGTCAAGTAAGTTTTGAAGGTGCTAGAAAGAACAATTAAAAGACTTGGAAGGAAGATATAATTGAACCAAAAATGAAAAATAATTAATTCAGATAATGTTTAATTAATAACAGATAATGTTTGATGTTTAATTAATAATTTAAAATAATTAAAATAAAAACAGATAATGTTTAATGTTTAATTAATAAATTATTAATTCAGTTTAATAAATGTTGCTGGATTGTCCTAACTTCTATATTTAATATGGTTTTGTTGGAGTTAAAATCATATTCTGAATCTATTCCCCATCTCACATTTCCTTCCAAAACTTAAAAAAAAAACATGCATTGACCTGGGAAAATTTAGAACATAGGAAAGCAAGCTCATAATAATCAAAAATACTTAAGAAATTATTTCTCCAATGTGTTTCTAATAGCATATTCACTACCATGCATGAAAATTAATAAGTAAGGGTGCCCAGATATTTTTTTACTCAAGTATTTATGTAGCCAATATTATATCTTCAACTTTGGGTTTTACGCAGTGAATGTTGGGCAATGATCTTCTAACATTAGTGTAAATAAGACCTAAAGATCATTGTTGAAAGTTTGTATCTTTTCTTCCCACCCAAAGAAGGTCTCCAACAAGGCTCAGAAATCTGGAAAATAATGAAATAATGTTATGTAACAATTATTCATAATAGAGAGGAAGTAACTACCATTTGGAATCACAGAAAACTTATTACAATTATTTCACCAATCACCAAATTGAATATACTTAAAATTTATTCAAAATATATGAGTTAAGATTATTTTCTAGCTAAAATCACCAGAGAAACAGCAATGCTCTTCCATCTACTGCTCAATGAAATGAAACATTGGATATTCAGAGAGATTCCACTTGATGTCGCTTATGAAGGATAGATGAGGTGAGGAAGGTGGTGTTTATGAGCCCAAATTAGCCATATAATTAATCTTAAAACTTTCAGAAATAGTTCTATAACTTCAGGAGGCATTTTGTGTTTGGGAAGTATGGAAGGTAAGAAATGCTACTTATATTAATTTGTGAAACACACCAAAGCTCAAACAAAATAAAACAAGATGTGCATTATGTTTTCAGATTAAAATATATTATTCTTTAAAAAAAATTATTTATTTATTTATTTATTTATTTATTTATTTATTTGAGAGAGAGAGAGAGAGAGAGAGAGAGAGAGCAGGGGAGAGACAAGAAGCGAGAGAGAGTCTCAAGCAGACTCCTCACTTAGCATGAAGCTTCACTCAGGGCCCAATCCCATGATGCTGAGATCACCAAGAGTCAGTCACCTAACTGACTATATACCATCCAGGACCCCAAGATATATGATTCTTAAGGGGTTTAATATGGTAAAGATGAGAGAATTTCATGAAAGATGATGATGTGTGAGAAGGAATTCACTTTCCATCACAAAAACTGAAAGAAATGGCAAAAAGAAAAAAAAAAGGTAAAATCTCCATTAACATTGAAACTATGTGAGGCATCCATATCCCACAAGTTTTCAAGCAATATCTCTTATAGTTTGTTTCGATGAGTGAGAATACATTCTTCTTGACTTATTTCAATAAATATTTATTGAGCACTTATTGTGTGCATGCAGAATGAACCCATCCATGTGCCAGAGATTTTTCAGGAATGTTTGTTACATTTTGTATAGATTGAGTCATATTACTTACTTCAATAAATATTTATTGAGCATTTATTATGTGCAAGCAGAAATTCAGCACCCTCAGAAAGTGGTTATTGTCAGGGGAAATGAATGGAGATAAATATCCTTTATTCTGGAAGAATGAAGACTGCCATTGGCTGTGGGCCCAGAAAAGAGAGGGATCTTTTCATTTAAAGATTGTTTTCATGCCACAGATGGCATCACTCAGAATTGCTTTGTCTGTATAGAAGTTTAAAATCAAGACCAAAATAAAATCCTGCCACTATGAGATCTTTTATTGTTCTCTGACGTGGGGACCTCCATGACCACTAAAAATCCCAAAAAAACTTCTCCCTATCCCAGGTCTTGGCAAACTCATTCTAAAACATAGATGGAAGAGTAAAGAATGAAAACTAGCTAAGATATTTGAAGAATAAAGGAAAATGTGCTATTAAATATCAAGACTTATAAAATGCTTTATTTTATAGACAATGCTTCAAAAAAGAGTGAGAAAATTAGACTACTGACATAACATAAAATTCATATGAATAAAAGATAGACTGATGGATCGATCAATTGATCAAGTGTGTGGCAGAGATGGCATTAAAAAGTAGTAGGAAAAGGATGAACTACTCCAGACATGGTTTCAGGAAAAATAATTTTCCACTGCGAGGGGTAGGGAAGAAATGTATTGTTTACCAGCACCATTAAATATCACTATACCATCTAGGTAGGGAGTATTTTTAAAAAAATTATACAAAATTAGAAAGCACAAAGGATATATTGATAAATTTCACAGCATAAAAATTTAAATCTTTTATTCAGAGATAGCCCATAGTAAAAAGAGAAACCACAAACTGAGGAAAAATATTTTGATCATATAATACTAACAGATAACCAAAAAGTGTAGTAAACCACCATAATCAATAAGAAATAAGCATAAAAACTTGTAGAAAAATAGCATAATATGTACATGGGTATTTCCAGAAAAAGCATTCCAAAGTGACCTCATAAACCAATGTAAAGATTCACTCTCTTAGTAACCTAAGAATTGCAAATTTATTTATTTATTTATTTATTTTTAATTTTTATTTTATTATTTATGATAGTCACAGAGAGAGAGAGAGAGAGGCAGAGACACAGGCAGAGGGAGAAGCAGGCTCCATGCACCGGGAGCCCGACGTGGGATTCGATCCCGGGTCTCCAGGATCGCGCCCTGGGCCAAAGGCAGGCGCCAAACCGCTGCGCCACCCAGGGATCCCAATTTATTTATTTTTAAAAATATTTTATTTATTTATTTGAAAGAGAAAGCGCAAGCAGGGGGAGGGGTAGAGGGAAAGGGAGAAGCAGACTCCTGCTGTGCAGGGAACCCAATCTGAAGTTTGATCCCAAGAACCCTGGGATCATGCCCTGAGCTGCAGGCAGACACCCAACTGACTGACCCACCCAGGTGCCCCCTAAAAAGCACAAATTTAAAGATGACAATGAGATACTATTTCACCCCGACTAGATTGTTAAAACTAAAATTTAACAATACCGAGCGACGTTGGTAAACATGGGAATTCATGAAGATATTTATAAAATGTTTATAATAGCAGAAAACTGCAAACTACCTGCCTGCATCAGCATAAAGATGGAAAAATAAGTTGTGATATAGTCAAGCAATACAATTCTCTCTAGGTGTCAACCCTGAGCAACAGCTATAAGCTACATGCATGACATTGGAGCCTTAGTGTTGTGTGAAGAAACAACACTAAAAACTCATGTCATTCATCTTAGTCTGTAAAGGCATAAAGGCTGCCATAACAAAATACCATAGACTGTGTGGCTTAAACAACAGAAATTTATTTTTTCCCAATTCTGGAGACCGGAAGTCTAAGGTAGAAGGGCCAGCTACTGAAGTGATTCCTAGTGAGAACACTTACTGGCTTGTAGTTGGCTGCCTTCTGGCTGTGTCCTCACAGGGGAGAGAGAAAGATTGCCCTCTCTTCTTCTAAGGCCATGATCCTCCTGTATTAAGTTCCTAACTTTATGAAATCACAATTAATCTTAATTACTTCCTAAAGATTCTACCTCCAGTCACACTGTGGGGTAGGGCTTCAAACATGAATTTGGGGGGATACAATTCAATTCAATAACATCATCTTTATGAAGTTCAAATACAAGCAGAAGCAAACTAATTCATTATGTAGATACTCATATATCTTTAGTAAAACAAAGGAAGGGAAAAAAGAAATGCCAAATTCCTTGATGATGGAGGGGATGAGGCCAGGGAAAGGCACTCATGTTGATTCAATGGCACTAATGATGTTCTATTTTTTAATGAGGCAATTTGTGTTTATTTAGCTTTTATAACTACAGGGTTTTTTTATTTCTTAATAAAAATGAGAAAATATTTTGCAGACTTTTCACATTTGGTGAACAAATTGCATATTTGTAAAATGTATTTGGAAAGATATGGACAGAAAAATTTTACTACAAAACATACTAAACTGATGACTTTCATTTTCTCTGCATGGTGAGATTATGAGTGATTTTTTTTTCTAATTATTTTTTTCTATTTTTCTAAAACTATTTTATCTTGGAGTAAACAGACATTTAAGGAAAATAAAAGTACGATGAGTCCATAGGTAAAGACCAAGCAGCATGCAGAAGAAACGTCTCAGCTCCATGTTGTCAGGAAATTCCATTTGTGGGGGGACAGCAGCCGAGCAAGGGTGAGTGGTCCAGACAGTATGCAGGGCTGCATGGGATTGGGGATTGTAGGCTTCTTTGCCAAGACTCTTCCCAAGTATTTAAATAAAAATGGATTTTATTGCTAAACAGCTCAGTTATTAGATGGGAAATTTAGGCAGTTCTCACTGCAGGTAGCTCCTCATTTTGAGGCATGACTGCTTTTTGAGTACCTGTCAGATTAAAGGAACTAGCTTCCTAGGTTGGGTTTTATTTACTGTCATTATTAATGATCCAACGGATGGAGTAAACACAGAGCCAGTTAAGCCGGGAGGGATTGCTAACACCTGGGAAAACAAAAGAAGTCAGAAATTTCAGTACTGTTGCTCTACTTCTGGGTAACAGCTCAATCTAAAATCAGTCATTAAAATTCTACCACTCTCAAATTTATTATTTTTTAAGGGGCATACAACGCTTTTAACGTTTAAAAGATTACAGGAAAAAAAATCTCTTTGTTTACAACTTTTCTTTAAGGAAAGGGCCTCAGAGTACCTTAAAAATATATATATTGAGGGAGATGATATATTGCCTAGTACGGGGAACTTTTCAACCTCAATGAAATGCATTCTAAGTAATTGCATTGCCTGAAGGCTGCCTCTTTGAAGTCCCAGTAACTTGTGAGGAGATCTCAGGGACACAGGCATAAGCCAGTATACAAAAGGATCCATGGGTTTCCAAGAGATATGCTTTTATCCTGGAGGATGAGCAAGGCCTTCCGCAGAACTTCCCAGAGATAAGGAATCATAGATGGCAGTGCTGACCCACGCAGAAATGAACACTGAATGTACAACAAAATATACGTAAAAAGCAAAAGTGCTGAGTGTGACAAATAGTATGTGTGTGTGGTGTATTTATAGCTACTGGTCATGTGATTTATAGCCAAGGGACACTGTATCCTGTCCGGACCAGGAAAGACATATTGACAAGGCTAAAGAAAAACAAAGTATTTGCTATAGCAGACTGGATTGTGAACACAAGAAAACAATAGTTTGAAATGTGGAAGTGAGCATGTTCTTGAGAATATCTCTGTGGTAATAGTAATAAAAAAAAAAGATTAAAATAAATATACAGGAACCCTTGTGGCTGCACAGAGAAGCCAGTTTTCAAGAAGACACATACAGAAGACGTAAAGACACACACCTTTGATACAAAGGCAAACCCCTATAAAAACTGAATCAGAAAGGGCAATACTCAGAATAAACTGAAACTCAAAAGTGTGAAAATGTTAACCCAAAAGACATATTTCAAAATATTTTGGTTGAGAGAATTATGACAGGTTTGTGAAAGTATGACTATTCACATCCCATTTTGACTTCTTTCTTCATCAGAAGACTGGTATTTTTTTTTAAGATTTATTTATTTATTTATGATAGACACACACACACACACACACACACAGAGAGAGAGAGAGAGAGAGGCAGAGACACAGGCAGAGGGAGAAGGAGGCTCTATCCTGGGAGCCCGACGCGGGACTCGATCCTGGGACCCCAGGATCATGCCCTGAGCCAAAGGCAGGCACCAAACCGCTGAGCCACCCAGGGATCCCCAGAAGACTGGTATTTAATTTGAAGAGGTAGAAAATTTTAAGAGGGAAAATGTTTATGGCTGAGGCATTGCCAAGTGCACATGACAATTTCATTTTTCTTCTGACATAAAGGAAGATGGTGTTGGCCAGCCACATGTCTGGTTCTAGGCCATTTAAAGTAGTAAAAGTGCTACATGCAGGTTTTTCAGTCTGGGCTCCAAAAATCTCTTACACCATCCTTGGTTTGTTTTCTCCTTGTTCTTTTGACAACAAACCAAAGGCAAGAAATCCATCAGAAACTCTGAGGTCTCAAGGACACAGAAGAGTCACTGGATGGAAGGATCCCCCAGTGACCTTTAGAGGGAAAGACTTCAGTAGAATCACTTGCCTATAAACATTCACATTGAAATTTGCATGAGTAAGAAATAAATGTTGATTATCTCAAGCCACTGTGATTTTGGGGGTTTGTTTATAATAGCTGTTCTCCTATACTGTATTCATTCCAGGTTAAAATCTCAAATAATAAAAGTGCCCTCTCTTTAATAAAATCTAATATATTTTAGAAACTAGGAAATATATTTGCAGAATAATCTTTAATGATTTTTAGGAAATAATGGGCAATGCAAAAAGTTTCAGAAAGCTAGAAATTGACTAGTGAAAAGTTTTACAAGAAGAAAAGACACATTGGGAAGCCATACGTCAATTTCAGGTAAACAATGCATAACAATTATTGACCAGATACCTTGTGAGTTGATTCTAGGGGACTACTCATTATCATGAGTCAGCTTTGATTCAGCAAGAGCAAGAGATATCAGACTTGTTTTCCTGTTTGAAAATGGTTTCTAGGCCAGTAGATCAGGGATTGGAATATAGGGTCTTCTTGAGGATGACAGGAGTAAGTATTCAAAAGTATGTCAGCTAGTATACCATAATTACTGTTTAAGAACTCAAATATATAACCAGGTTTTTTTAAAAAAAACTATGCAGCTTTCAAGAAGACATGCAATAAAATCGATTCAATTATGCTTAGCATTTATGTCAGGATTGATAGTTTATGAAACATTACTGTGTACACTTTCCCTTTTGATTTTTACGACAAAGAATTGCTGAGGAAGGACACTGATGATCAGAGTACCTCAAGAGGAAAGATACTTCTTGAGACTGTATAGTAAGTTGCAGCTGGGATCAACCAAGACTTTTTCTGACTCTTAGCACAGTTCTCTGGCTACCACATCCTTGTGCCTTTTATCTAAGTCAATACTAAAAATGTTTCATATTTATTTCCATGCTGGGTAGTGACAAAACCAACACATTAGTCGAGATTTCTATTGAACAGTATCAGAAAAAAGTTACTCTCTAATGTGACACTTTGTAATGAACTGAACATTTGCTTTCCCCAAAATTCACAGGGTGAAACTCTACTCCCCACCATGTGATGGTATTAGAAGGTAGAACCTTTATAAATAAATTAGGATTCGATGAAGTCATGAGGGTCATAATCCTTCATGAATGGGATTAGTATGCTCTCCATCATATGATGTTACAATGAGAAATCCACAATCTGCAACCTGGAAGAGGGTCTTCATCACAACTCAACATGCTGACACTCTGATCTTGGACTCTCAGCCTCTAGGAAACACATTTCTGTTTTTTCACAGGCCACCAAATCTGTGTTGCTTTTGTTGTAGCAGCCCCACCTAAGACACGCTTTACTAAGGGAGCCCATGTACAATGGGAGCTAGGAAGGCATGTTTTATTCCATCTATAATCGGTGGGCCTCATCTATGCAAAAGTGTCTATGACTCGTGTGGCTGTATTACCCCCAAGAGCTCTGCCAACAGTAACATGCATAATGAGAACAAGCCACTGCTGAAGGTACTACCACCAGGATTCTTTCCACCTTGGAGACCCTTAGCAGCTGTAATCTACCTCTGCTGTTGACAGTCATAGAGGAGGAAGTGTGTTTTATGGAAATGCATGTTAAATAGTGTGTGAACAAATGCCTGTTTGAATGCAGGGAAAGGTATGCTGTCATCAAACTGATACCAGAATATTCTATTTTTAGAATAGCATTTTTTTAAAAGCATAGTTTTCACCATTTTGACAATTTTAAAAAATTCTGAAATTGTGAGTGAAGGAGAGAGGAGTACGAGTTGCTGTCAGAGAAGTGAGGGTGGGCCTCACAGGGCCGTATCAGTTGCGCCCTCACAGGTCCTGCAAACAACTGGCTTTTATAGAGAGAGTGATGGGTGATGGGAAGTCATGGAGGTGTTTTAAACAGAGGGTGAAGGGGTATGACTTGCATCTTAATTAGCTTACCTTGGCTGCTCTGTTGAAACCAAACTGAAGAGGACAAGGGTGGAAGCAGAGAGTCTAATCTGCAGATCTCATTAAAATTATGGATGCTTCCCCCCAGAATAGTAAAGATATGCACACATTCACAAACAATTGCATTTATAATTACGGAGAGCGCATAAGACTCATCAGCTCCACCCTCTTTAAAAGAGGAGATTCATCAGGGACTTACCGAGCTCCTTGCTTTGGGTTCAGAGCAATTCTGACCTAGCTAAATGGTTATAGCATGGAATTCTCACTGGTGGAGCTTAGTATCCATCTGCTAATAAAGAGACAATAATCATTCAGGGGGCCTGTGCCAATGGAACACTTTACTAAAAACAATTAAATCAAATTTTAGTTGTGAATTGTTAAAGTAGCTTGAGGCAGTGTCACTTACATGGCCTCAAATAATGTCTCCAGTGTTGCAGAAACAACGATTTTCTCTCTGCACTAGAAGAAGGGCTGGGCTTATTTTTTTCCCCTTCTCTTCCCTGAGCAAATCCCCATAACAAATAAAGTTACACTTCAAGACCGGATTACTCAGACTATTGGCTTTGCATGCCAATGTTTACTTTAAGTAAAAATGATACTTCTGAGAATTCAAATAATATGTTTAAGTATTTCCAGGCTACAGTTCTGCTTGCATTTGTCTTGGCACTAGCTCACCACGAATGTGTCAGCTTTAAGAAAGACGACTGTTCCATCATAGTTGAATGTCTTCATCCAATGTCTCTCATGTGCTGACTCCTTGACTACTGTCATTTGATGAAAAGTTGACCATCCCATTGGCTACACAATTAAACTGTCATCTCTTCTAGAAATGAGCTCACTTTTTAAGAAGAAAAGAAAAAGAGAGGGGGGGATAATAAATCATCTACTAAGATAAATTAGGTGCTACAAAATTTATAATGATGGAAATAATTGATCAACAGTCAATGAACTGTCCCAAGAGACTTCAGCCCTGTCCTTGTCCTCATTTAAATTCACTTTACCAGTGTCAGTGACTGACCACAATCTTACAGATTACACTAAGTTTATTTTAAAGAATTAGGGACTTTTTTCCTCCTTGTGTACTCTCTCTCTATGTTCTCTAAAGCATATTATCAGATGATGAGAGCAGTTCACATTTCCTGTGGATATCTGCTGTTTGTATTTATGTGATGATTATCCACCCAAAGGAATATATTATAGTCCATACATCTATCATCTAAGAAAGTATAACTTTTAAGAGGAGACATTACTAACAGATAGCCTATCTTTATAATACTTGAAGCTCAAAGATTTTCTTTTTTATTCTAAAGGAACTGTTTTCAGACACTGTGGTCAGAATAGTGTGGGGGATATTTTAGGGTAATCAAAGGTGAAAATCTTTAACTTCATTCATTTATTTCATTATCTGGGAAGGAATCATGCCAAGATTCTGTGTGACAGCACCTATGGATTCAATGATGCATGATAGCCGTTCTCATACCTGGCAAGATTTCCAGCTATAAAACCTGCATGACCTTGGATATTATGCAATAAATATAAAAAATTCAAGGGAACTTTGATTTCAGATACATATATTTTGTAGCCGTTCTTGAAATATAACTGACTTTTTTTCATTACAGTTTCTTAGTTATCTTATATAATGCTCAAAAATATTTCCCTAGGGGTTAGGAAGCTCTTTTTATGTTTAAGTAAGATTCCGCCTGGGTAAATCTATTTCTCCTTATTTTGCCTTTAGTTGCTATTGAGGACAGCTATGTCCTGTTCCTTTGAGATATATGTTTATAAATTTTAGGGCTCCATTATTTTATTTATATATGCATAGGGAATGCCAAGAATTCAAACTTTCTAGAGAAAGCAATATTACAGAGACGGAGAGCAAATCTGTGACTGCCCAGGGCTCAGGGTAGGAGAAGAGAATGACTGTGAAAGGTCATGTGAAACTTGAAAAGGTTATAGAAGTGTTCTAAAACTGGATTGTGCTGATGCTTGGCCAATTACATAAATTTACTAAAAATCACCAAACTATATACTTACAATGGGTAGATTTCATGACATGTATTCCTTAGGCTGCATATAAATATATAAAGCATATATATATATAATGAAATGTATGAAAAAATATATATATTAAGCATGAATCGTATTGAAGATTGAGGTACCTGTAATTACCACTTAATTACACAATCTTAAATTAACTATGAATTCTGAAAAAGAATTTCAGATTTCAGCTGCATTTTATATAACCCTACACATTTTTAAACATTCTTGTCTTTTATGATTGTTTATCAACTATGCATTCAAAAGATAAAGCATTTCTGGGACAAGAAAACAAACTGTTCGCAGTAGATTGATTTTTTTGGAAAAAGTTTAAAACCACTTAAATATTACTTGTTTGTGCTCAAAGAACAATTCATCTTTCCTTTACTGACTGTAAAATAGGAACTTTTGTATTCTCATGCTGTTTGCTAAATATTTATGGCTCTCTGTCTTTTAGGCATATGTAAGGGTGGTTCATCCTGGCCTCAGTAGAGTTGTGTAGTGTCATGTGACACCAGTTCTGGCCAGTGATTTGTGAACAGATGTCATGTATATTACTTCTCTGCTGGTGAATTTAATCTTGGTTGTGAAATCTGCTAGAGATGTCTCTATATATTATCGCCCTAAGATTGACATATATTATAAGATCTATAAATTAAATTATGTGTATTTACATATACTTAATACATATTATATATCATATATTAGAGAGAGAGAACACCAAACATTTGGCAATGTGTGTTGATGTAATATAACAGAGCCTATCCTTAATGATCAAGGAAGAAAGATTGTAGAAAAGGAGTTCAGTTTAGAGATTAACTGAAATGATTCATGTAAGAGATGATGTTGTCTTAGCCAGGGTGGTAGAAGCAGAGGTGGTAAGAACTGGTCAGATCTGGAATGTAATGTGAGCAGAGTTGAGTTGATAAGATGGACTGCTGCGTGAATATACCAAATAAGAGAAGAGATGAGTCAAGGATGAAAAAGTTTTTTTTATACTAATTGGAAAATTAGAATTGCAAGTTACTGCAGCAGGGAAAATTGATAAAGGAATAGGCTTAGAATAGAATATCAGAAGTTAGGTTTTAAAAGTATTAAGTTGAGATGCTCATTAGATATTCATGTAAAAATGCTCATTGGCAGCAACACACATAAGTTTGGAGTTGAAGTGTGTGAAGCCAGGGTTGGGTATACGACCTTGTCAGTTCTCAGACTAGAGATGGCATTTAGAACCTAGATCTAGATGAGATTATCCAGGAATGAGTGAGCTCAGAAACATAAATCTCAGAACTCAGACTTAAGCAAATCAGTGTGTAGAGTGGCAGTTCTCAATCATTTTTTTCTTTTCTTTTATATGCACACACTTACATATAGGTTCCTGGGTGGCCCGTGGGTTGCTGCTTTCTGCTCAGATCATCATCCCAAGATTGAACTCCTTGCTCAGTGGGGAGTCTGCTCCTCCTTCTCCTTTTGCCCTTCTTCTTGCTCATTAAATAAATAAATAAATAAAATCTTTTAAAAATGTGTAAAATGGATATAGTATACATAATGTGCATATTAAATATGAATTCTGATATTTGCTTCTACATTCAATCTGTTGGGATATATGTTGTTTGATTGAAATATATAAACAAAACCCAACCAATAGAGACATGTAATTGAAAAGGGGAGAAATATTTGAAGATTTATTGATTTATGAGAGAGAGGTGGGGGCAAGGGCAGAGGGAAAGGGAGAGGAGGAAAGGGGAAAGGGAGAGGGAGAGGAGGAAAGGGGAAAGGGAGAGGGAGAGTATCTCAAGCAGACTCCGCTGAGTATGGAACCTGATATGGGGCTAGATCCCATGACTCTGAGATCATGACCTGAGGAAAAATCAAGAGTTGGATGCTTAAGCAACTGAGCCATCCAGCTGCTCCTCAAAAAGAGAGAAATATTTGAATAGATAACTTTTCAGATAATTGTAGTTTCTTCAAAATTAGTAACAAGGTGATGAAATCATACTTGTCACATTAAAATCTTTAGGTCTGTCTTACCCTTTGAATGTCATTTTAGCCACATGTAATTTTATAACATCAAGTATTGGGTCATTTGGAAAATCTTATCACATTGAAACATGCAGATCCGCCAAATGCCTACCACACTGACAAAATCACATTAATTATCATTATCACCAAATTCATGAGAAAGTTCTTTAACTATTGGAGCTCTGTCAAGCTTATGGTGGTAGATGCAAGTTTTTCAAATTCTAAGTTTTACTAGAAAGCTGAAATTTTATCATTGATAACAGATACCATTAGAGTTTTCTTAGGTACAGAATCCCTTTACTGATTTTTTTTTAAAGGAAATTTCTACAGATAATCTTAAGTGAATGCAGTGTATCCTAGTACAGTTTAATACAGAATAAGGCATCAGCATTTACCACCACTGCTTTTCATCATTAGTGTGAATGTCAAAAAGTGAAAAGGCAAGTAATATTTGGCTATTATGAAAATATTTTTGAGCTTGAGGACCTTTGGAAGTGACTCAAAGGACCATACTTTTAGAATCACTGGCTTAGAGATTAGTTTCAGAAAGTCTTCCAGATATCATGAGTATAAATGGCACATCTGAAAAAATGTCTTAACAGTCATGCAGTCTTATTGTTGTGGAATTCCACTTTCTTAATGTAAATGTGACTATGTTCGTTTTAAAAAGTGGGAAGTTTCTGAATGTAGTAAATACCTTTATGGGTTAGAAAAATGGCCATATTCATGTAAATGAACTATCTACATAATGAAGTATATGAATTAAACACTTCATGTGGGTCTTATTCTGTCTTAAATGATGAATAAAAGGAAAAGTTGGTCAAGTTAATTAACACTTTGCTAGAGAACAAAAACGGTATAATGGTAGTTTTAGGAATGACTTGACACTGAGATCAAGCAATAAGTCATTAATTGGTTATCTTGTGAAGACTTTGGGGAGAGTCCTAACAAGGTTACCATGACTTTGGCAATGACCACAACTATATCAGGAACTTTAAGGGAAGGAAAAAAAAAAAAAAACATATAAGGGAAGAGGGAGATAAGAAAATTGGATAGGTAATTATGCAAAGGTCTTAAGTAAGGGTCAGGTGATTTTCAGAAGGTCAAAAGGCAAAGTGTGTAATCAAAATGGCTGAAATAATAGTTAACCCTAAACGTATTGTCACTTTTCAAACTGACATCAAAGAAAATTTAAAAGACCGATAATGGTTGTAAGGAGATAATTAGAAGGATAGCCATAGACCATAATAATGGTAGCTAGATAACAATGCTAATTAAAAATGTATACAATCTAGGAATACAAATGCCACAAAATAAGGACACTAACAAATGCAAAAAGTTAAGAAAATTTAGAATTACTCATGATGACATCATTTAAGTTTCCTGTGTGATGTCAATATGAATCTTTGTGGGTAGGTTTCTTAAATTGGTATTATTTTAAGTAAAATTTCTTAACCTTCTGAGATTATTATTCTTTCAATATTAGTTGACTTTTATAATTTTAAAAAAGATTTTATTTACTTACTTTAGCGAGAAAGAGAGACAGCATGAGCAAGGGGAGGAGCAGAGGAAGAGGAGGGACTAGCAGACTCCATGCTGAGCACAGAGCCCAATGTGGGGCTCCATTTCATGACCCCGAGATCATGAGATGAGCTGAAATCAAGAGCCAGATGCTTAACCAACTGAGCCACCCAGGTGCCCCTTATAATTTTTTAATGGTTGCCCGGTTCTGTGCTGTTACTCCGTAGAACACTGGAAAATGCTTTTGTAATAAGTAATACCAGCACAAAGTTGGACTAAAACTAGATTTTATTGTTTGAAGTTCTACAATGATGAGCTGAAAGCACTGTCATCATATTTATTAAGCCACAGTGCTGCTCTTTCAAAATCAATCATGTAAAAGCAAACATGCTTGGGGCACTTTAGTAATTAAAATCCTTTGGGAAAGGGTCCAAAAGGAACGGCACACACTGCAATCTGCATCACGGAAGATCCAGGTATCTTTTAGAGCACTTTTTAATCTGCAAGAGGTAGAAGTTTTAGGATATAGGTACAACTATTGACAGTTTAGGTATGAGTTTATCCTAAAATAGAGGAATTGACCAGTTCTTTTCAACAATTACAAAATGTATCACAGAAATATATATTTGGGAAGTTTTATAGAGTGGGACAATTAATTCTTTAAGGTTCCTTGAAGTCTTAAATTATAATCCTATGTGCAAATAGGGTAATAAAGATGTTTGTTTTGTGTAACCTTCCTACGTTTATGTACACCTTTATATTGAAAATTTCACATCCAATTCCATTTATGAATCAGCTGGTATGTTTTTAGTCTTCTCTCTGTTTAAGTCCATCTCATGATAAAATAATTTACACATTGATTTCATGCCATGATGAAATAACTTGTATATCTATTCTCTTAAATGTCATTATTCTAAATCACAAAAAGTTGAGAGAAAGGGTAACTGGGAATAGAGTGTTTCTTAAAAATCATTACTTTCATATTTTTAATGATGTTTTTAATCACCCCAATAAGCTTTTGGAAAATATTCCTATCTAGCCACACATCCCTTTTTCAGGAGTTGATTGGATTATGATACATCTATTGTGTTTCTTTTGTGTGTGTGTTGACAGCGTGGACACAAGAAATTACTTTTTAACAGATAAAATATTTTTATAATAAAATGTGCTGAAAGTACTATTTCTCAGTAATACTGAGATATTTTATCAAGCATTGCTTTCTAGAGAATACCATATCATTTATTCTAAAAAAATTTAAAAGCTTCTCTGAATTAGGTTAAAAAGAAAATATTGCTCATATATATATATATATATACACATATATATACATATATATTAAAGATTTTATTTATTCATGAGAAACACACAGAGAGAAAGGCTCCCCTACAGGGAGCCTGATTCTGAATTTGAACCCAGGACCCTAGGATCATGCCCTGAACCTAAGGGAGACGCTCAACCACTGAGCCACCCAGGTGCCCCACTCTTATATAAAGACTTAACAATGAATAGAAATACACAAATTTAGGGTTAAAAATATTATGTAACAGTGTTTTCCCCTAGTTTTTAAATTACAATCCAATTTGAGCTACCAAGAAAGCCCAGATACCCAGTAATAAAAAATAAAATAAAATAAAAAACTACTCACATCTGTTTTCTGAGTTGCTGATCCTCATCCCTTCTCCCCACTTGTACACAAAGATTCAAGACCATTGTTAAATTAATACAATTTACATATTCCCATATTGTGATGCCCATTTCTGAGGATGAGGAAACAAGAGTGTGTTTTACCATAATCTGTGGAAAGACACTGCTCCTTGGTTTTAGACATCATGATGGGTCAGGAAAGAGTTTTTACAAAGTCCTTCAGGTAAAGATGTTGCAGTTCCTTGAGATACCTAGGATTCAAAGAACTCTCTGAAAGTGAAAAAGAGAGTGAAAGAAATGGTATTTTAAACTGAGGACACTTCTTCCCTCTGGAACACTTACAAATTACTCTTCATTGCCCTTTTGGATTAAGTGAAGCTGGTTTCCATAGAAACCGACTGTCTTGGATTACACAGTCTGTAGCACACAGATACCTCAACTTCCAGGAATCAAGGATGATGGCTCTTGAGGGCTTAGGAACAAGAAGGATGCTGGGGAAACACAGTTGGCTAAACAGGGGAACATCACTGAACTCTAATGTTGAATAAAGGTGCTTGACAAGACTCACTTTGCATCAGAAAAATAATGTGAACGATTATCAAATGACTTTCCATAGCCAACTGAGTTATCGCAGGCAAAGATGAGAACCTGTAATTGATAGAACATTTTAAGAACTAAAATTCCTTGGGCAATTCACCTGCCACCAAGGAACATTGGCTAGTTTACTTAATTCTGGAGTCAGCTCCCTTGGGCCCAAATCCTGGATATGTCATTCCATAATTGTGTGTTCACCTGCAAGATGTCAATGCTTACAAGGCTTTGGTTTTATTATTTGTATAATGGGGTAAGGAGAATATATTCCTTGTAAACTTGTTAGGGGACTTAAACGAGTTTATTCATGTCAGATGATTTAGAACGCAGTTTGCAAAATCATATTAAGGGCTTCACACATTTTACATATTAAGAATTTGTCACACATCTATTTAAATCATAAAATAGTACATACTATTAGACTAAATTTGGAAAGTAGAAGGAAACAAACTTCCTCATCTTAATAACATGAATAATATTGGGGCACCTGGGTGGCTCAATGGGTTAAGCATCTGACTCTTGATTTCAACTCTCAGGTCTTGATCTCAAGGCCATGAGTTCAAGCCGCTCACTGGGCTCCATACTGGTTGTGAAGCCTATTTTTACAAAGATTAAAAATGATTTATATATTTGAAACATTTTCTATCTTTTCATGATACATATTTGTTTTTCTACATACATAGGTGTACTTTAATGATATGATTTTGTTCCCTACTTTTTCTTACTCTATAAAATGTAAGGATTCCCTGTTATAAATATTCATATTTCATAATATTCCATCATATTTAATGTCATTTATTGAGTGAAACTTCTCTTTCTCAGTAATGTGCCATACTTTTAAAAATTACTACATTTTATGGATATTTACGTGTGTGTGTGTGGATACTGGACTTTTTATTTGATTTAGTCTTGCAAGAAAATCTTACTATTTAGTGACTATAGCTTTGGGGCCTTTATTAACATTTTATGTTAATACACTTTATCACTTTGATATTTATCAGCATAACTTAGCTATTCTCTTTTTAAATTCTAAATATAAATTCAGAAACAAATTTATATAAGCTCCAAAAACAAAATTTCAAACACACAAAAAAATACCATTATTGGAATTTTACTCCAGATTTTTATTGACAGGCATTTGTGAAGAAAAATATTTATTATATTGAGCGTTGCCATCCAGAAACAACATATGTATCATTCATTAAAAGTTGTTTTCATTCCTCCCATAAAGGATTTTGGTAGTGTTTTTGTCTCTATTTATAGCCTTCTCATTTTTATAAATGAAAAAAAATAAGTGTAATATGAGAAGAAGTATAACTGTGTTTATCTTATAACCGTGATCTTTTAAAATATACGTACAGTTTCTAACTGGTTATTTTTGGTGTGTAGAACTGCTGATGCTTTTACATCTTTATCTTGTTTTCAGACACTGGACTTTCCAGGTAACTTTTTATGTTTTTATTTTTATATGTGATATTTTTCATTTTTTAATTAATATTTTCATTATTCTTCAAGACAGATTTCAGGTCATGTTTTTAAAAATATGTATTTTTTAAGATGATATCAGTCACTTTTCCCAGCTGTCTGTAGATGTCTCTCTTTATTCAACAAGAAAGAGTCATTTTTCTTAACTTTTCTGAGGCAGTGCTGGGCTGTTTACTCTCACATCCATGATTCAACTTTTCCTGTGCTCTTCTGTGTATCACAACTGAGCTGATCCCTCTCAGGATGGATTCCCATGCTTCAGTTGACTTTCAACTGGGAGCATCTAGTGGGATATTGGGAGTGGGGTCAAAAGAGAACGTTGGGCACATATCTCTCCTCCTCTCTGCTTCCAATGATGATGATGTGACAGTAGCAATGTTTCATCTGTGACTAGCTCTTGCCTGGCAGTTCCGCCATGGCTCCAGCTTCCCCAGGGGAACCATGGACCTCCTAGCCTCCACTAACATGACCTTCCTTTCTATCCTTACAGTCTGAAAGCAACAGTCATTACTCACTCTGATAAGCAGTGGGTTGCCTCACTCTTCCTGTTTGCTCTTAGCTTTCCCATTCCCCAGCCCATGCTCTCTCTCTCTCTCTTTTAAATTCCCAAGTGGATTCTGTTTCCTGATTAGTCCTGCCCAATCCAACACTCCTCCCCCAATCTGCATTTGTGTTTTCTCTTAAACTGTTGCAGAAAACAGTGTTTCCCACCCAATTTCTACCTAAAAGCAGGAGATTTCTTATAGTGACCTAAAAGGACTTTTGCAACAGCCCTACTAAGTGTGATAGGGAGGAAACTTGTGAGGGACCTTGGTGGAAGGGGTCTGCAGTGTGACTTTTTCTTGCAGCATTTGCATCTTTCTCTAAAAGCGTCTCCATGTTGAGAAGACATTAAGAATGTATAAAGCCTGATCTCAGATAATTTTGTAGAACATTTTACATTTTCTACAAAACTGAAAGGTCATCACTTAAAAGTGAGAGTGACCATGTAGTCACTGGCCAATTCACTTTTGCCAATGCCATATTAATTGTCTCCACAAGACACTATAAAATCGAAGGCATCTTTCATTGGAGTATTTCTTTACCTGAAGACTTAGTCCATTAACTTTGTTATAAAAACCAATTTATTAAAATTAGATGTACAAGGATATTCCATTCTAGATATTGAGAAGGAGAGTTGCCAAGCTTTTTGGGTGTATAAATCATTCCACTGGCAAGAGAGCATCTTGTATACCAGACTAAAAACTCCATAAGGCAGTCTGTGATATTGGCTGCTGTAACCTCAGCCCCTAGAATACTGTCTAGATACTTAGCAAGTATTTGTTATATAAAAGTGAATGAATAAATGAGTTGGTTTGAAAGATCAACTATGACTTGGTGCTGGGGGAGGGGTGGACGGGGCTCTCTGGTTCACAGTCTAGATATTATCTTTCTTCACCTTCTCATATTTATGAGGACTGCTCAGATTGGATGGTTAGTAGACTCGGAGGTGAACATTTTGTAGTGTCTACATATGTTGAATTATAATGGTGCACACCTCGGAGTTACATAATAAAAAATAATAAATACAAATAAATAAAACAAGTGGTCAACCTAGTTCTACATTGTGACTCTCTCTCCACATATCCATGGTAACATAATCACAAAGTGCATATTTTCAATGGTAGTTTCAGAGAGGATCCGATTTTGTAAGTGAAATGCACACATGAAAAAACAAACCAAACCAAACTAACAACAACGAGAGCCTTGGTCTCTTCCTGGGACAGTGGGGTCTTATTTAATGGTTGGCAGAAAGAAAGCATTGGTTGAATGGGTGAAGAGTATGGGTTCCCTCTGAGAGTGAGAAAAAAAAAAAAAGACTAGTTGGCAGGGTTTTTCCACCTTTTTTGTCCCTTCTGAATTCTGAAAATCTCAATCCCTTCCCACTTTCTTAAGAAACTTCAGAGACAGTTAAAGAATGAACTCCTAATAAACTGAATGATTAATTTTCAACAAGTATGTACCATCTTTCCCATGAATAAAGTAAACATTACAAGTTTATAATAATACCTTATAACCATTCCTGTCGATCTGTGTACAGCAAAGCTTGGGTGTATCTAAAACAACCCAGTTACGACATCTTGTTTCTTTGGGGTTATTTATTTATTTATTTATTTATTTATTTATTTATTTATAACAGCATAGTCTTTTCGACTGGGACTTTTGCACCAGAATATTGCCTTGGAAATTGAGCAGAAGATAGGCTGCTATCTCAAGGCACAGTTCCTATAACTGGTCCCACAGTTCCCCTCTGGTCTCCTTTCCAGTCATCTCTCTGGTGATCAGCTTGGGCTTACTGTCGCCCTACCAATGCCTAACGAGGCAACAGAAAAGGACAGTGAATCCAGCACGTTGCAATATTTGGCTATCAACAGAGGACACTGTGAGTTTCCTCATCCATAAAACTGAGTTAATTAAACCTGTACCCTTCCTAATCATAGGGGTGCATTTTGAATTAACAGAATCATATTTTAAAAACACATTGAGCTTCATAAAGAAAGGACCTGCATACACAGAAGCTATTATGATTATTAGTGGGTTGATTTATTACTGAAACCACACCTGCCTCGCTATAAACAACCTGCCTGCTTTCTTTGTGCAATCCTGGCTTTCACACTGGCCTCTTGCGTTGCTGAGCTTTGGTGCTGCAGAGTTGTGTAACATTCTGAGGATGCCGCTCAATGCTGCAGGCAATTTTATAGAAAAACAAGAAAGAGTGATTTTTACACTGGATGTGTTTCAGCTGTCTGATTCAAAATAAATTATGCTCTTGTGCATTCTTTCTTCACTTCTGACCTAAAGTGTTTTCACTGTATACGCTAATGAACTATTTTTGAAAGGAAATTCATTTCATGGTTAAGATAATACTGTCCGACCCTTTGTGGTCTATTTTTCTCCTTTAAAAAGCATTTGTTACCACTTTTTAGATGATAGGTTTAATAATACATGTTGGAATGAAGCTGAAAATGGACTAACTTTTGTGAATTAGTAAAAGCAGGGTAATTAATAATAATGCTGCCATGAAAATATATGTTGTGCATATGAAGGCTTTCTTGGCATCACCAAAATTTGCTAGCAAATTTCTTCCATAAATTAAATTCATTATCAAAAATACTTGGTGAGCCAGCCTTTAAAATTCCCATTAAAATTTTTTTGAACAACTTTAATTAAAATCCTCTGAATTCTTAGTGTGTTTCTCTTTCATTTTATGGAGAAAATACTTTAGACTAAACCCTCAGGATTACAAGCCTATAACAACCACTTTTAATCATAGGGCTTGAGATATCTGTCACAGTTTTAAAGTCATCTCATCTTTAATACAATGTTTTGAACTGACAAAAAATGGAAATGGTTCCAATCAGGAAAATAATATTTCATAGAAACTATGACTTATTCTTCTTCCCAAAAGTGTTAATCAGATTTCATTTATTTTTATAGCACGCCAGGCATTAGCATTACCCTCAAGACACGGCCCCCTTTCTATTTGTCCTTGGATAAGTTATCTGCTGTATTAGGATAACTTTCTGCCTCAAGATAAATGTTTCCTGATAAAACAATATTATTAACCTGTAGCAATTGCAATGTGAAATAAATGCAGTTGTCAAGTCAACTTTGAAGAGGGGGAAGAAATGTGACAGATTAAAAAACTGCAGTATTGTTCTCCGCCTCTCTTGGGTTCATTTATCTTCCTGGCTATCGTGTATGATTGAATGGTAGAGAAGGCATCTGTGAGTAAGAGCCAAAGACAAAAGATGGATTAGCACCATGCATGGACTCTAATGCTTCGAGAGTACCAATAATAGTGCGCCCGGAGTCATCCTGGTCATTTCATGTCAACTCAGAGTTTAATTTGAGAGGCCAGTGGTTTCTTTTTCTATAAAAGGAGATGTTTTCAATGGTGGTTCTAGTGCTCCTTCTCAAATTAAGTAGCACTTCACAACCAGACCTTCCCAAGTATCCACTGGAGGTAATCTCTAAATGCTTCCCTGAGGGGAGGGGATAAGTGAGGGGATACCCCTCCCTGGCTTCCTAGCAATCTACCCATCCCAGGGCCCATTTCATCATACCACCGGGTGATTGTCAAGAGCCAATTATGTGATGTGGACCATGCTAAGGCCAAATTCTCACCAGAAACACTGGAGACAGGCACTGATATTCCCTGCATTTTGCAAATGAACAAGCTGATATTGGGGGGCGGGGTTAAGTAGCTTGCCCCATGGTCACACAGCTGGTAAGCAGGGTTCAATCTTCAGTCTAATTCTGATTAGGTCTAATTCTGGTGGCGGTGCTACTAGCTTGTCTGTATGTCTGCCTTCACCAGGCTGTGAACTCCTAGAAGAGAGGGATTATACCTTCTTTGGCTTTTGTGTTTGTATTTTCACCCTCATTCTAGAAAGGTGAGGTGGTCAAGGCACAGAATAGCATCCAGTTTTCATTTCTGGTAGAGCTGGGCTCCTTACGGAAGGAAGCAACTCTAACATAAAATAAATGCAACCTCCTAGGTGTGGAGGTGCAGGAACAGGACCTAATATGGAGTAAAGGGAGGCTCCCTGGGCTTAGGGAATACTTTCTGTTATTCAGAGCATATCAAAAGAATGGTAAGTAGCTAGTGCAGTGTCAGCAGTAATGCCCTACTTATGTAAGTATTCTTACTTTGCTTGATTAAGGAGGCAGTGATTTCAAATAAGAAAATAGGTGCAGCTGAAAAAGAACAAAAGGGAGAAGAAGCCAAGTTCGAACATGCATAAGCAATATAGTATTGTAATCTATGCACATATTGCACAACCTAAAAACATGTCAGTGTACTGGAGCCCTTTTTATTAATTGAATAAAACAGATTATGTAAAGGTGAAAGAGCAGTGTTACTGAGACTATAATACTTAACAATACTTTTTTGGCTCTTTCAGTAGTAACAAATGAAATATAAATAATGATACTCTTATTAAAAATACTCGCATTTCCTATTAAATAAAACTGCTCTGGAAATAGAGAGACCACTCACAACCATCTACACAGGAAAAATGGGACCTAAGACAGAGATTGGCAGATTGAGGTCAACGAGTCATAAGAAATAATTCTGACCTTACTGGTGCTCATAAATTGGACACATAAAGTTCCGATGCATCACAATTCCACCATGTGCTCGACCAAAAGAATACTGACCAAGGAGCAAATTGGGTCGATGTCATTGGCCTCCCATTTCAGAACATTATGTTTACATATTCCTCTCTTCTAAATCCTCTCCATGATCCTTTTCCTTCCCTTTCTCTCTTTGGAAGACAGAAGTCCTGGACTAGGAACATTAACATTGAGAATGGTGTTACATAAAAGTGGAGGTCTTGGTCTCAGTTTTGAAATTCTGCAGTTCCAACATTGTGTTGGATCTTATTTAATGTGTATTCACATCTGACATCATCAGATATAATTCTCCATTTAATCTCCAATAAGTACATATACTTCCAAGTAAAGGACAAACAAAAGGCTCCAGCAGATGCTTCTAGCTCTTAGAATATACTATTTGAATATTTTTTTCTTTTCCTGGAGAATCCCTAGTATATACTTTTTACAGGAAAGAAATTATAATTCACATTAAAATTAACACTCACTGTAAAACTAGTGAAACGCTGCATTCAGCCCTAGGTCTCCACACCTGTGATCCAGCGTTGCATATCATGATCCTTCTTTACTTAATACATAGTTTTCTGGTTTCCTTTCCTTGCACTTAAAACCTTTCCCCAATTTAATTCATTTACCTGTTCCTCACATCAAAGAACAGAAATTACCTGGCAAACAGGAAAAATCTCAACTAAGTCTACCTGTTCAAAAGCCCACTTGCATTTTGGTGCTATGGCTTGGAAAATGCACAAAAGGGTTGGGGATCCATTTGCGATTATTTCAATGTTTCTTAGAGTCTTGAATGACCATTACTGAAATGAGGGTCTGACCTGAGGTTTCAGAAACCCCTATACAGGGAACTGATGCTCCTAAATGCTTAGAAGGACCTTGTCTCCTAACATCAACCTAGGGGTGAAATCATCTGAAGAATTACTGGCTTGTCTTCCAAGTCTGAATTGAGTCTGCTTGTTGACCTATCGGGTAAGCACGCAGAAACTCCAAGCCTTTTTTCTAAATTACAAATGAGAAGTATAGCTGTGGCCAATAGTCTGAGTAGGTCTGAGTCCTACATGACTTGGGGGAAAGGTATGTGCTTCCTTGGGAACAGAAGATGAAAGTTAAAATCACCACAGCTCTTGCTGCGGGGGTTTTGATGTAAGAAATTGGCAACAAAAAACAGCTTGGCTCCTAATGAGAGGAGCAGACGCCATGATTGCTTTCCACTTCCTGTCCTCCTCTCAACACCTTTGGCTTCCTGTAGGTTTTTTCTGTTGTCATTACAGGTATACCCACTCTGCCTGCACCTTTATTCTGTTTTTACCACGATCATATTGTGAATTCCATAGGAGCATATTATTCACTTTTGAGTTTCCTCTTTTAAAAGATTATTAGTTTTATTAAATATTATTAATTACCTAAAATTTAAATATTATTAAATATTAGCTTGGCAGTTTCCTACACCATGTCTCTCTAAGTGGGGAGCCATGGTATGAGTATAGGTTTCTCCCGGTAGTGTCGTCCAAGCTGAAAAATGGGTGGTACCTGAGATTAATAACAGCATTTTCACAAAAAGTGTGTTAAAATTTTCAGACACTTGGGCAGATACTCAGTTTCCCCGATATTCTCATAACTTTCCAAGTTGTATCTAACTTCACGCATAAAACATTTGTATGTGTTGCTTCCTGTGTTCATCTTACGTTTGTAGACTTTTTAAAAATTTTTTGCATACATTTTTCCAGTGAACTAAGGATTGAGGCAAAAGTTTCCACTATTACTTCTTAAACATTGTACAAGCACTAGTTTTCATGACATAACATTAACTTGTTTTTGTAATTTTGTGCACTATGAAATGGCAGCATTTTTATCTGAGTTGCTTATATTATGCCTAGTCCACAATAGATGCCTATAATCACTGAATAATCATGCCTATGAGTGACCTCCTGAAATAGTTGTGTAACAGAGGATTTTTAAACCATCTAATTGGCAAATGCCACAAAATAGAAATAGAAGGGACTGTATCTCCAACACACTGCCCTGTTTAGGAGCATGAGTGTGTGTGTGTGTGTGTGTGTGTGTGTGTGTGTGCGTGTGTGTGTTTGTATGTGTTTTCAAACCAGAATTACCTGAGGCAGGAAGGAATGGCATATCTGACAACTGCTGCTAAGAATTCGCTTCATTGAGTCTCCCTTTAGTTCCTAAACCTGTGTGACGGAATTCATTTCTATCCATACACTGCAGTTTTCAACACATGCAGTTTTAAGGCAGCTCGTATCATTTTAGTGGCTTTGGAATTGAATTGAAAATTATTAGAATGTATTTTTCACACCTTATTTTCAAAACAGAACTGTCTTAAAATGTCAAATGGGGACAAAATGTTGTATCATTATTACTCTTAAGTGATGTGATTTTATGTTATTTTAAACTGAGTGGTAGTATACATATATCACTTACTTCAAATAATGGCATCATACATCTATCTCATTGAACACCCAAATTTAGGGAGATATATTTTAGACCTGAGAATTATGATAATCATAATAATAATGAAAGATAAACATAATGGCATACCAAATGCCAAAAATAAATTGGGATGGGGTGCCTCAGTGGCTCATTCAGTTGAGCTTCCGAATCTTGGTTTCATCTAGGTCAAGATCCCAGGGAGGGTCCTGGGATTGAGCCCTTTGTCAGGCTCCGTGCTCAGCAGGGAATCTGAGATTCTCTCCCTCTGTCCCCTCCCCCTGCCATCTCTCTCTAAAATAAATAAATCTTTTAAAAATAAGTAAATAAATAACTCTAAATAAAATAAATTGGGGATAAAATGTAGTAGTATTACTCCTAATTTTTGTGATTTTATGTGATTATGCTATATATCACTTAATTCATATATATATATATAATCATATATATATATATAATCGCATATATATCTCAATGAGCAACAAAAATTTAGGGAGATATATCTTAGACCCAAAAATTACAACAATGAAAGATATATCAAATGATAAAAATAAATTGGCCGAAGATTATGGCTCTTGGCTCAGAGTAATATACAGCATGAAAATAGAAGTAGTTATAAGAAATTGCAAATCAACTAAAATAATTATCTACTAGAGCTTTTGTTTTGGTTCAGTTTGCTTTAATTAATGACTACTTGGCACAGACTCTTCTTTAGGCAAATTTTCTTTGATATGCTTCTGAAATAACTTTGAATCTAGTCCAACACTCTACTAAAATAAACCAAAGTGAGAAGGAGTACATAGGATATAAGTTCTCAAATGGATTTTGCCCTCTTGAAAGTAAGAAGCCAATAAACTCACTTAGAATACCCTTGATAGACCTAAAAATAGTTTACTTTTAAGTTAATCCTTGGAATTAGATAGCTCAGCTAAAATAAAATTTTTATTTTCAAATTTATAGAAGGCTGAATTAGTTGACTTGATGTTTGGTGATTTATACCTTTGCATTTTTTAAAAAGTATAATACAAATTGACTTCTTTCTCTGCTTGTCCTTACTCTCCTTCATTTTGCCTTTAATTAATTCTAGAATTTGCTTACAAATGCAGACTATGTCACATATCCATATATATCTTCATTCATTTTAATAATAGATAATCCACTTTACCACTGCCCTCAATAGATACTCTCATTCTAGCAGGTGAAAGGATGGTTTGCTTTATCACACAGGGACAAACTATGGAACAAAGAGAATTGTACAGGAACTTAAGAAATCGTATGAGCGGCATCAGGAAAGTGCACCTAACATCTATCCAAATAAAGGGGATCTTTCAGAGGTCTGCCAAGGAAGTGTGTTTGATA
Source organism: Vulpes vulpes (assembly GCF_048418805.1). Taxonomy (NCBI): domain Eukaryota; kingdom Metazoa; phylum Chordata; class Mammalia; order Carnivora; family Canidae; genus Vulpes; species Vulpes vulpes. The sequence continues at coordinate 112,010,247 of NC_132781.1, read as the reverse complement.
GGATTCCCTATTAAGCAACTCTTCACAGTTGTCATATGCTGGTAATACTGAAGCGAGTACAGTTTTCCATCCAGCGAACAGTTTGTTCTTTTTGGGCAAACAATGAAAGAGATATGAGAAAAGAGGAATAAAGCTAATATGTCTCTCTGCAGATCAGATCATTTGTTTTTGTTTTTGTTTTTTTTTTGTTTTTTTTTTTTTTTTTTAGATCAGATCATTTGATTAAGAATTTAAATGTGTACTTGTGGGACACATTTACAAACTCTTTTTCCCTCTTTTTCCTTTTGGATATTTTTATTACATAATTTTTTTGAAAATACTGAAAAATGATCCCACCCGGAGGTAGTTCATCAAGGGCAGAAACCCTATCTTTCTGGTGGACATTCTTGAAGAACTTCATTATGTGCTGTTGATGATCTTGTTGTCTCTTCCACTTCTGCCTGCTGCAGACCAAGGAAAAGACCGCCTTCTGGTGGTTTCATGTTTGCTCCCTCACCATATCAGCTGCTTGGGAACTGGGCTTTTGGGTTTAATTGGACAGACATTACTCACTAATATGCTGGTTTTCAAATTAACCACATTCATGAGTCACAGTAAGCATTTTGGCTACTTAACTAAATAAATGAGCTAAATGAGCTGAATGAATGAGCTTCTATAACCAGAGTGTTTCTTGTCTTTTATTCTCTCTCTCTCTCTCATTCCCTTTTTATATTTGACTAATGACAGGATAGTGCCATATGATAGTAAATAGGATTTAATTACTCTGGGATATTTTTCAGATTATTTGAGTAAGCATTTAAATGCATACTTGCAGGGTAGTTGATCTAAATCAACCAATCTCTCTGATATAAAAAAAAAAAGAATATGCAGAAAGTCTCTAGAGATTAGCTTTTCTCACAACCACTATCATGAGTCTTATTAAGCATGGGCTTTTATGAGAATTCAGAATCTAAGTGCTTTTTCGTTAGGTCAAATCACCACAAAAAACAGACTTTAGTGTGGTATTTCCCTTTTGTAGTTCTCATTAAACCTTGACTTCCTCTCATTAACCTTGTAGGATAACAAAATGTACAATTGTCAAAAACAAATGAAATAAGCTGTTTTGAACTTCAGATAAGATTGAATTGGGTCACTAAATCTGAATCGAATGAAGTCAAGTTTTGTTCCATTAAACAGAAGCCTGTTTGAGTTTCTTATTCCTAAGAATGCCTCCCAAATCCCCTATCCCACACCCATCATGTCTCCATAGCCATCATGTTACCAAAGTGCAGACCCACATGATGAAGAAGTAGTTGGCAGACATTGACAAAGCAATGTTGTTTCCTGGGTTTTGGTTTTGGTTTTTCCTTTACCAATAAAAAGGCAGAGGGCCCCTATTTTGCAAATAACTAGGGCTTTAGATGATACCATATTTCCTGAAGAATATGGAATAAAAAGAAACAAAGATAGGGTTGGAGAGAGCCTAATCTCCCCACTTACACTCACAATGTCTGGATGTGGCAACCCCTTCACTCCACCGAGCATGAAGTATGTGAACTTAATACCAAGATTATTAACTGTATCCAGAAGATAGATTTTAGTACTACCACTCTTAAATGTATGTCCTTTTTGATCAGTGAACTAGGAATAATTAAGGTGGAATATGTAAATGAGCTGGATCTGGTTTTCTCTGGGGGGTGGATGCAACTATATTTTACATGGTTAAAGGTCCCTCTTGAGACTAAAAAAAAGGCCTGGTGCAGAAAAATCCAGGTACCATTTTGCAAGGGACCCTTGTCTGTCGTGAAATGCAAAGTGACTCACTCAATTTGACAGGGTATATGCTTTGTCAGATCACATGACAGCAAAGCCAGCACAACAATTTCCCCAGAAAAAGTGCTCTTTATTAATACCACCAGGCAGTAGACAAGCTGTCACCAACGGAGTCATTAGAATGCCCCAGACAGAGTATCCTGATAACTCTGTTTTATTCCATTGGAGTCACTCTGTGCCACTTCATGATTGAGTGTCTCCCTCGAGTTTAGAAAAGAACTTAGTTCATATTACCACTGTTAACTCAATACCTGGACATATCACCTCACACCAACAGTAGAAAATGCAAATGAAAACACTTTGCACTTTATACAGAAGGTTCCAAGAAAGACTGTCAAAGTGGTTTGTAAACTAGTACTATCTATTCTGAGAGTAAACAAAGGCACCAGAGTAGTTAGATAATGGTGTCTTTTAGTCAACAGGCCAATTTATAGGAAGAGGTAGACTAGAAAAATAAAAGCGGCTAAGTGTGGTCATATGACAAGCTGGTGTTATCTTTGCAAAAGTATTCTGAAAAAAATTTAATAAAAAACGTGTGAAAACCTTTTCTCATTTAGCAAAGGAGGTATCATTTTCTCTAAAACGACTGAGTGATTCACTTCCAAAAAGCGTTAAAATGCCAAACATCAAAATCTTTGGGTGATTGTTACATGAGTCCAATATTTAATTTCTATCCAATTTCTGTTCAACTTGGGAATCTCACTGAATATACAACCTACTCTTCTCGGATAGTGCACTGGGCTTTTTGTACCTTTTGTCAAAGCAGACCCCCTCTGTTGAGGAATTTCCGCTGTCAGTAAAATGGTGGTTTAGAAACTTTCCTGTCCTCCAACAATCGAAGAAATTATTCTTCCTTCAGTGAACACATACTTAATACAAGATGGGACAAAGTGGACTAATGGTAATATTTAAAGAGTAATAACAGCAACAATAAAATTGTTTAGGAATAATAATTCCTAATGTTTCTGTTGTCCTAGGAATTGGGGACTTGTTTTTTAAATGAGCGTAGTGAAACATGTTTTAGAAAACACAAAAAGGGCAGCCCTGGTGGCTCAGCAGTTTAGCGCCGCCTTCAGCTCAGGGCTTAATCCTGGAGACCAGGGATCGAGTCCCAGGCGAACTCCCTGCATGGAGCCTGCTTCTCCCTCTGTCTCTGCCTCTCTCTCTCTCTCTCTGTGTCTGTCATGAATAAATTAATAAAATCTTAAAAAAAAAATAGAAGACACACACACACACACAAAAAAAAGCCACTGAGCTTGATACATATGTTAGAAGAAGAACCTCTGTAGGCTTTCAAGTCTGAGAAAAGTGGTTAAGAAATTAGCATGCTGGCCCCAATATGGAAGGATTGTGAATCCTGCTCTCCATGACTAACAGTCAATCTATAGTCTGTATCACTTACTGCTCTTGGGTAAGGACAAGATATCTGTGATCATGAGTCTCATATCTCTTTATTTTTTCTTTATTTTTCAAAAAAGATTTTATTTACATCTTCATGAGAGACACAGAGAGAGAGGCAGAGACACAGGCAGAGGGAGAAGCAGGCTCCCCTTGGGGATCCTCAAGGGGGACTCCATCCCAGGACCCTGGGATCACAACCTGAGCTGAAGGCAGGTGCTTAACGACTGAGCCACCCAGGCGCTTCAGTGTCATTTCTCTTTAATGGGATTTTTTTCCCTTTGGTTCCAGATTTTAATTCTGAATTCTTCTTTGCTCCTTTTTCAGTACTTATACTTTCTGAGTCACATGGTTATGCTATGAAATAAAAGGCCTGTTGGCTTTCTCAGGAAAGTGATATTATGGGGAATCAGGATCATGAATCAAAATATCTACCTTTCCATTCAATGTCTTTCCCCAAAGGGAAACATATTTAATATATTTACCTGTAGTCTTCACATACTCCTTTTGCTGCGGTAGGATAGACATTCGGGTAATTCTCTGTGTCTTACACAGAAAGAATGTGAAACAAGTAATTGGTGTAAATGAATGATAATCTTATTGTCTCAAAGTCCTGGATGCCAGGTCAATATCCTTCCGAGGAATATGGCAGGGATTTTTTACAAATGCGGCACTTTTCTTTAGAAATGACAGATTTACATGTCTCCTGATCATGGAGCATGAAAGACAAAATTTGAGTGAGTGATTAGGAGAAAGAGACAGAGAGAAAGAGAATCCACTGCTCCTTGAGCTGAACAATTAGAGCTACAGTGTCTGCACACATTGGGGTCAGCCGAGAAGACTTACCTAAGTTCAGTCTTAAAAGTCACCAGGGAGAAGTTAGAAAATGTTTTTTATAAATAATAATGGATAATTAATTTTTTATGCTATAGATCAAGTGGAGAAGAAAAGCCCAGATTAGACATTTTTAGCTAAAAGAGATACAATCCCTTCAGGCTAGATATTTTGGAGGTAAGACTAGCCTCTATATAATAAACATGGTATTTTGTGCATTTTCTTATTAACTTTTCCAAATGCTTCAGAGAAAAGATTCACTGACAGGATCTTTTTTTGGGGCTAAGATATCAAACAAACAAAAAAGCGAAACTGCAAAAGACAAAGGATTTTTCACCTCCAATCCCTTAGTAATAAATTAGCTAGACAGTTTTATAAAATGACGATAAGTGCATGCACATTTCATTAAATATGCTGAAAATATGGACTAACTAGCTTCATAAGTTAGGTGACTATAAAGAAAAAAGTTCACTGTCAATGAGACTTGTGGTCAAGGGAGTGCTTACATTTGATTAACCATTTTCTGCCAGAAAGGATTTTTCTTTCATTTGAAGAGATCCAGGTAAACTGTTTCTGTTGCTTTGCCCTTTTGTGACTTTTAAATTAGAATTTGTGATTTTAATCAGAGCCATAATGGTGTTGTTAGCAATAATAATCACAGAATTTTATCTACAGAATCATAGTAATACTGCTGTTTGCAGCATTCACCAAAATCTTTACGTATAATGTCATTTAATTCTCATAACAACTTGGGAGGTAAAAAATCATTATTCATATTTTATGGATGAGCAGGGAAACGAAGGCTCAGAGAAGTTAAGTAAATGTGCCATTTCAAATCTAGGTGTGTCTTGTGCTAACCTGTCAAATTATCTTCTTTCATTTCTTTTTTATTTTTCTTTCATCTAGAAGAGATATAAAATATTTCTTAATTTGTAATTTTGTCAACTGAAACCTGCTTAAAATAAACCTGGACTCTAGCAGGATAGGACTGTGACATTTAATAGGTTAGTAAATGAGGGAGGAGGACAGAGTCAAAGGCACAAGAAGACAATTTAGGAATTAATGCACCATTGCTGGGCTATGGCCAGAGCCCTGGTATATAATTTCGTGACTCGATTTGCAGTATTTTCAGGAAAATACTTTATTTGAGTCAACAGCTCCAGAATCTCATCTGTGAAAAGTGGGTAGCTATGTGTTGATGGAATATTTAGAAGCTATTAAGACACAAAACAAATGAATTCTAGCTCCCTGACCACTGTGTGGATGACATTTAGGAGTTGGCTACTCCTAACATTTAAAACACATAATTCTCTTCTGACGTTGTCTTTACTATTTCACATATGTAGTATTTTGTATCAATACAATTTAAAAGTCACTTTACCTTCATAATACTTAATAACATACAACATCCTCCATTTATGTTCGAAAGCTAGTGTTGGATTGAAAATGGAAAATAGATTCTTTTACTTACTCATATTTTGGTAGAATGGTAGTGTACAACCATGCATTTTGATATTGAAAAGTGCTGTATTTGGATTTATATGGCTTTAGGCTTCATGTTAATCACCACATCCTCTTTACATCTAAAAATAGCGCATGTCTTTCCAAATGGGTACCAAACTCTCTGATTTCTTAGAATTTGTTTTTCCCCCTACGTACGTTTGAAGCCGCCCACCCATTTTTGGTCTTTTCATGGCTAAACAGTAGTATTCTGCAGAAATGTTCATTCATCTTCCCTAAGCACCAAAGTTCCACACTGCCACTGCGGAATGGCTTTGATGTGCACACGAGTGAGAGGGCAAGAGAACCCAAGTCAGAAGAGGTTTGAATGTGTGAGGTATGACATTAATTTGCACTTTGAATAATCTTCTCAGGATATGTATACAGGATGTCAGCATATCTGCTTCAAAAGTTGGGGAAAAAACCCTGCAGTCATTCAACTTAGGGGTCTACATAGCTTTACACATCTGACGGGTATTTTTTGCTTAATTGATTGTTGCTCTGTGTAATAAAAAGACCAGTCAGCTTGAGTATGGGCATGCAACCCCCCCCCCCCGCCCACAAATCTTAACATGCACACAAACACTGCTCATAATGAAAAGTAGTGACTATTAACAAACACTCTGATATTTGTTTTTATTTCTTAATATAGTTGGCTTTCCCTAAAATAAACAAATGCCCAAGCCTGCACATGGACGGGTCTCTCCCTGGGGTCCGTCCTCCCTAGTGTGGACAGGAGCACCAGGGTGTGCTCCCCAGGCCCGGGGACTTTTGGAGGCTAATCCTAATGATATTCCTATTTCAATAACTTTCAGTTTGAATTATAGTGCTTGTTTAAAACTTATTTTGGATTGATCAATTAATTTTGGTCAAGGTAATCTACCTGCACTTAAAAAGTTGAAATCATTGACATTGGTACTTTCAAACCATTCATAAAGGAAATAATTTTTAGAAAATGTTCAGTTTTCTTCTAGTATTAATGCAAATGAGTTATAAGATTGATTCCCCACATTTTTACAAATATAGCAAATTCAGATTTTTGAATTTAATTCTCTTGGTTTACAGAAGGCCAAAAACATATCTCTTAAAATGTCTGCTTATTTTTTTAAATTCTTAGCACATTTTCTACCATTATTACACCTTGGGCATAGCTCATTTGATAACCTGATAACAGCTTTGTCTATCACATCCATTGGGTAAAAATGGGGAAGAACATCTGTTATGAGTGAAATTGTGCTGCAGACGTAATTAGTTAAGATGAGGACATATATTTTGTGAAACAGAGTGGACCCTTAGCCCAATATGACTGGTGTACTCTTAAGAAGGAGAAATTTGGACATAGGCCTGCTCATCAGGAGAGCACCACGTAGAGGTGAAGGCAGAGATCAGGGTGTTGCCTCTACAAGCTAAGATTTGCCAATAATTCCCAGCGAATGACCAACAACTAGGGGAAGAGGCATGGAAAAGATTCTCCCTCACAGCTCTCAGAAGCAATAGACTCCTAGTCTGAGACTAACCACGAGATAATAAACTTCTGTTGTTTAAGCCATCAAGTTTGTGGTACTTTGTCATGGCAGCTTTAGAAAATGAGGGCAGGACCCAACCTGAGGAGGCTTGTTCTCTTTCTTTCAGAAAGAAAATCTTACTTTACACTTCTTATATAGTCATTGTCAGCCCCTTCCTCCTATATTGCAAAATCATATATGTGTATGTGCGTGAGAGAGTGAAAGAGAAAGAATAAAATGGACTAGTATAATTGATATTTATCAAATTAAGACTTTGTTCATGCCTCAGGCATTCTGATTTGTACAGGAAGTGAACCATCAGTAATAACACATCACAGTTTTGCACATCTGGTCTCATCATTTTGGTCCCAACGTGTCATCGGTAGTCAAAGTAGTCCAAGTCAATCTTGCAGTATTAACATCTCTTCCTCCACATATGAGTTAAGCCTCCTCATTTGAAAAGAGCCAATTACAACAATAGTATCCATTTTATTATATAGGTTTTATTTCATATATAAACTTCTTGAAATTAAAGTTAGGTGATTAGGTATCTGATTTAGAATGGGGACTAAATGTACAATAGATCTTCAACATTATCACTATTAAAGTTTTATTACTTTCAATAAATTATGTGCTGTGTAAATTTTTAATAAGTTGCCTTTGAAAATGTTGGATCTTATGGACTAACATCTAATTAATCTCTCCTTAGTCTCCTAAAGGTTAAGAGCTGTTAAATGATTTGGGGAACAAGCATCAGTTCAAAAAACCAACGGGTGCTTGTCAAGGAAAAGTCATCCTTTTTTCCTGTTATTTGTTCCTCATTATTTTTCATTATGCTTCTTACCTTTTTTTTAAATTTTTTTATGCTTCTTACTTAGAGATTAATTATAGATTCACATAGTTAAAAAAAGTCCTACGGAGAGCTCCCATGTACCCTTCATATAGTTTCTGCCCAATGGTAACTTCTCCTAAAACTCTGGCATAATATCACAATCAGGATATTGGCATTGACATAGTCAAGGTACAGAATGTTTCCATCAGGGCAAGGATCCCTCACCGTGCCCTTTTGTGACACCCACTTCCCTCTTGTTCTTAACATCCCCTTTTAACTCATGGCAACCACTAACCTTTTCTCCATTTCTATAACTTCCTCACTTCACGAAGGCTATATAAATGGAGTCATATAGTAAACAACCTTTTGAAATTGGCTTTATTCACTCAGCGTAACTGTCTAGAGAATCATTCAGGTTGGTGTGCATATCAAGAGTTATTTCCTTTTATTGCTGAGTAGTGATCCATGGTAGGTCATAGCATGTTTTGTTTGTTTGTTTGTTTGTTTGTTTTAACCATTCATGCATTGAGGGACTTTGGGTTATTTTCATTTTGGGGCAAATTATAAATAAAGATACCAGGAACCAAAGTTTTCATTTCAGGGACTTTGGGTTATTTTCATTTTGGGACAAATTATAAATACAGATACCAGGAACCAAAGTTTTCATTTCCCTGGAAAAAAAATGCTGAAGGGTCCAATCACTGGGTCATATAGTAGTTGTATGTGTAATTGTTCAAAAAACTGCCATAGTGATCAAATACATAGTAATTGCCATAGTAAATGTAATTTAAAATCACAGTGAAATATCATTACACATCTAACAGAATGACTATGACAGGGACACCACTAAATGTGGAGGAGGATGCAGAGGACCTGTATCACTCATACATTGCTGGTGGGAAAACAGTTTATAAAGTATCTTTCATCTACATTTCCTGCAGTCATTTGTTCTCCATTTAAATTTGCCTCTTGAATACCACTTGGAATCTACTTGGTAACCCAGCTGTGAATAAAGATGCATATCAGGGTTAAGGACAGTGACCTCCAGTCAGTCCTCATCACTCATGGATTCCAGATTTGCCTACTCACCACAAATCATTTGTAACCCCAAATCAACACTCATAGGGCTTTCACGGTCATTTGTGAACATGTGCAAAACAGCAAAAATCTTGAGTTCCTGCATGTGCATGTTTCCAACTGAGGCTAAAGACGGTGACACTCTGACTTCTTGTTTCAGCTCTTATACTGTAAACAAACATCCTTTGTGGGATCTTGCTTTTGTGTGTTTTGTTGGTGATTTTGTTATTTAAAATGGGCTCCATGTGACATCCAAAATGCAAGGAGGCTCTGATGAGCCTTAGAGAGAAAACACACATTAGACAAACTTCACTCAGGCATAAATTACAGTGCTGTTGGCTGTGAGTTATCAATGTTCATGAATCAATAGCATATACTGAGATGTCTTTAAGCAGAGATACACAAAAAATGAGGTTATATATTGATTGGTTGATGAAAATGTATGACCAGAGGCTCATAGGAACATCATCCTGCATTTCCTCTAGGAGCAGCAGTTCGTTATTCTCTATTCTCTGGTGTTCCTGAAGCTTTTAAGAAACCTAACTACCACAAATGATGAGAATTGACTGTATTTTACTGCATAAAGGAGTGACAGTTAAATATCAACATCTAAAACCCTTCCACTCAACGAAAAACTTGCCTTCCTCCAAAACAACCTTTATTAAGCATTTGCTCTGTGCAAAGTATCTTGGCAAAGTATGTTGGCAGTCTTACAGTAAGTGTGGGTGCTGGGCTGAGGGCATGCAATGGCTAAATTAAAACTTAAATGAGCTGCTCCCCTTATTCTCAGGAAAAGAAGAGGGCTGGGGGGTAAGTGAGTAATATTTGTTGATTGCCTGCCCTGGGTCTGAGCTCCATTTACAGACAATATGTCATCCCCATGGCAACCACAGACAATCTCAGGGCAGGTTCACAGATATGTAACCTGAGGCTCAGATTGACTAACTTGCCCAAAATTAAACAGCCAGGACATGATAGAGCTGAGGTTCACATCACGTTCCACCTGACAACAAAGCTTAAAGACTTTTCTCTACAAAACAGTTTTTCAGGGGTGGTGGTTCTTCAACTTTATGGCATAAGAATCACTGGAGATAATTGTTCAAAAAAGGAAATTCTTGGGCCCCACTTTCAGAGATTCTGCTTTAGAAGTCTTAAGCTGGAGACATGGAATCTACCTTCCAAGAGTTCCTTGCCATACTTCAAAAACAAAATGAAACAAAACAACAAAAAATTATTCAAGCTATTTACAATGGAGCAGTAAAGGATACACATGTAAAAATAAGTAGGTGAAATAGAAAAACTAGTTGAAGCAAATGCAATTTTATCAAGAACAGTCTTTTTTTCTGGAAATAGAACAAAAAGACTGTCTTCCATAACACATTTTGTTAAATAATTTTACAGAACAGTGAGATTCTACTCTTATGGCACAAGCATTGAACTGCAGAGAGAATGTTTAATTTTTCGTCCAGTTATTCATTCCCCAAAAAACTCACTTTTCTTTTCACCATGAGGTAGAATGAGAGGGACCATATATCCCAGTTTGGGGGAAAATCCTTCTTTACATCCATTTTCCTATACAATTATTATTAACCGCTCATTTCATTCTCAAAATATCATGATTTGAATAATGTTATATTGTCACTTTAATTAGAATTGAGGTGGTAGCTACATTTGTGAGGAGCACAACATGAAGGATAGAGAAGTTGAATCACTGTTGCACACCTGAAACTAACATAACATTGTGTGTCAAGTACACTAAAATAAAAAGGCTTTAAGAGAGGTGAGATGAATGGTCTCTAAAGCCCATATTTTTCTTAAGCTCTATAATGAAACCGGAAATTTCATCTGGGGGAATTTTAGTTTACATATTTTCATGCATTCTTCTTTTTTTTAAGATTTATTTATTTTCAGAGAGAAAAAACACACAAGCAGAGGAGGGGCAGAAGGAGGCAGAGAGAGAGAATCCTGAGCAGGCTCCATGTTCAATGTGGAGCCCAATGTGGGGCTCAGTCTCACAACCCAGACATCATGACCTGAGCCCAAATAAAGAACCTGCCCCTTCACCAGCTGAGCCACCCAGATGCCCCTACTTTCATGAATTCTTAAATCAATTAATCTTACAGACTATTTTATTTGTAATATATAGGTTAATTTACCTACTTCATAACAAAAATACATATATAATTAGAAACAGGTTCCCTAAATTATCAGCCTCCCTTCCCTTTCCACCTCTCCTGCCTCCCAGGGCTCTCTCTGTTTCCTGGAGATTTTGGTTAGGGATTTCTCTCCGGTATGTGTTGTTTTCCAAAACTGTGGGTGAATCCAAATGTGGGATAGGAGGTGGCATCCCCTATAAGATAGGATGAGGTCTCTGGTGCAACTAATTTAAGACAGCAAAGTCCAATCTCTTTGAGGCTCCTTGGCTCCAGGAGGAACGAACTTAAAGGGAAGTGCTAACTAGGTCAAGACTCTAAGTTTAAACACCGGAAAAATGAACCCTTCTTCATACTCCTCTTAGTGATGGAGGGAGCTCCTTGGGATATTCCCAGGTGCGTCAAGGGACTGCCAGTAAACCCCTTGGGTGAAGATGCCTTCAGGGGTTCCCCCAGAAAATCCCCAGGGACTGACTGGTCCTGGGGATGTCCAGAACAGCAGGATGTAAAATGCGGAGTATGATGCCTGTGGCCAGAGTGAGTTTCTGAACCTATGGTGCCTGAAGGTCAGAGTTGTGATTCCTAATTTCCAGCTAGGACACAGAAGGACAGCTTTTGAAAGCTTCACTGCAGCTCCAGCAGCATCCAGCTTCAGTCTGCAGGCAATTGCTGCAAATAGAATTATGTGATTAAAATAGTTTAGGCCACTGAAAAAAAGAAAAAGAAGAAACTATTTAACACATGATAATAGGGGCAAGAAGCTACCTTATATTTTTAAATGCTGATAACAGAGAATTACTTTAACTGCGATTACTTTTTAAAGAAAAGCATGTATTTTCATCTTTTTTTACTCTGAGAAGGAATTCCTCAAAAGTAGATAAAATAAAATTTGAGGGTTTTTTTTTTTATGTTCCTTTGTTTTGTTTTGTTTTTTACTAACTCTAATCCCTAATCTGGTACCTTGTTTTGATAATGCTTAAAGGTAGGAAATGGGTAACAATGACTGAAAATGCAAGAGTTCATTCATCACTTTTAGAATTACTTTTGTCTATTTTTATAAAAGCCAGAGGTTAGTGAGAAATAATTTTCTGTTTCCTGGGAAATTTCATTAATGTATCTATATACCAAAAAAGGCTACACGTTCAACCAAGTACATATTTTCCAAAACTCCAGCTAATACCTTCATGAATATGAAGTAAAGACTGATGCTCTATGAAGAAATTTTGTGTACTAGGCAAATTCTGAAATTGCTCTTATTTTTCTCATCTTCAAGTGTAGAGTGTGGCCCATTAACTTGGTCATCAAAATACTTCTATCTGTTCATGATATACCCAGCTGTAATCACCAATTCCCAGAAGAAATCCCAGGTAGGATTGTGAATTATTTTTTTACTTTGTACTGATACAGTTGGTTTTTTTTTAATTATATGCATTATCACTTATGAGTTTATTCACTTTCTATGAAATGAACAGAACAAATTTTAAAATTCTGATTACACAGATCAGGCATTTGAGTCTTAAAGACTTTAGCTCAATTGACTAGACACACTATTGCTAAGTATTTGGCAGGACTCCATGGGACTTCTCTCTCTATCTCTAGCTCTTAGCATCTTTCCTTTCAGAGCTGGCGCTCCTTTGCATCAAACTTTCTTTCCCCTTAGGGTCTCAAATGATATCATTTGTGGGGTACTCTACATCATGAAAAATGTGCAGCTAAGACGATAAAACCTCTCCCAAGACGAATGGGCTCAAGCTCATCCTAAATGGCCACAAACAAACTATGTCTTCTTTCTGTTGAGCTGGCTGTGCAATTTGAGCTGGTGGACAGTATTCATAGTTCTAATGCTTAGGTCATATAGAAGCAAGGTCCTAAAACACACTTTGGTTAGAATTCTCATCACCCTCAAGCTTTCTGACAAAGTTGATGAAGTAACAATGTTTTCTCATGTATGGATAACGAGAATGGGAGAAACAGACATTAATGATAGCTCTATATAACTTTGTTTTTCTAGAAAATAGGGTTGTTCATCCAGAAGCTACCTAATGTGCCTTCTAGCTTATGATTAGATATGTGACAATACTCTAAAGGTTGGGAAGATACTTATCGGTGCTCTTCAATCTGATTCAGTGTTTTGAATTCTATGAAGGTATTTCAGATATGGAGGTTTGAACGTAAGCTGTGGCAGTAGGGGCAAAGAAAACTGGGTGAATTATAGAAGTATTTAGGAATTGGAAATCCCAAGACTTCATAATGTAGGTAATGCCCAAAATAAAATGTTGGAATTCTCATCTCCCATTTCATAATTCTGCCAAGCTTTCAAGAAAGCAAGTGGGTAGACACCTAATAGCATTTACAGAGTTAGAAACCTGGAAAGGTAAAGAGGCTATTTTTGGAGGTCATGGAGGACTGTGGGTAGCAGAGATGTTGGAAGTAAAAGATATCCCAATTTGGACGGACTGACTGTGAGCACCCATGTGGAAAAGAGAAGCGGGTAGTTGGAAATTTTGTTCTAAACATCAGAAAAGAGATGAAGATGGGGATGGACTTTGCAGTGTTTCTGTAGGGAACTTGTTATATGAAAGGAAGTGGAGGGCTAATAAAACCTCTTCTAGATTTTTAACACTTTTTTTTTTCTGTGGTTAGCCATATGAGTCTCTGAACGGCTGTTTAAAATATTTAAACCTTAATATGTTCGGCAAACAAAGAATTTAGATAGGAATGATTTTTAGCTGAGTATAATATGTAGCCAAATGTAATACAAAAGTTAAAACCACACCCTAAGTATAGGCATTTTATTTTTTTACCCTGGACAAAATATAATGATCTATTTTTCAAATAATGTGTACGTGAGTGTGTATGTATATAGGGAGGGATTGGTTTTATAAGCATATTTTAAAGGCTCAAAGGGCTTATAGACATCAAATGGTTCTTCAAAAACAACAACGTAGTGATTGAAGTGTAAATGAATCATGAAATATATGGATTAAATATGCCTGGATTTATTACACATAATTAAAATTTTAAGACTTGCTTTGGGCAAAGTATGACTGAGATTTTTTTTTTACTGAACCCCAAACACCCGGAAACATTGAGACATTATAATACCAAATCTTTCCAAGTTTGTAAGACCTGAGTTTTCTATAGATCATATTACCTATTTTTCTTCAGAAATATATTAACCCCTCAAATTAGAATGTCTAAAATACAGGAGCTAGGAAAAATAACATATTCCTTACAAGTTCAAGTAAAAGTGGATTTGCTTACAGATAGAGTATTAAAATAAGAATGTAGTGGAGAAGAATTTGATTTGTTTGACAGGATCTGGGTACAAAATGAACTGAACAGCTCTAAGAATGGACTACATCTAACTGACTGAATAAATGTCAGACTCTGAAAAAGATAAAAATTAATTGCACGTGTAGCAAACAGAAAACAACTTAGGGATTTGGGTTGATCACAGACTCAGTACAGGTCTACAATTTAATAGTGCTTCCATTTGTAAGTTATATTTACCTTGAACTGAATAAAGAGTTGAAGCATGTGGACACTCTCCTCCATGCCAGTCAAATCATGCCTCAGTAGTTGTGTTCACCACACGCTTGAGGATATTGTCTGGGGAAGATTAACCTCAGTCATAAGTGAACACCAAACGATTTCTTGTATAGGAAAAACTGAGCAAGCTCAAGAAGATAGCAAACTCCAGAGGGATGCAAGAATGACCTGAAAAATAACTAGAGGGTAACAACCAAGGAAGGGGCAAGATTTTGATTCATAACAAAGAACTCCCCATGGATTAGAATTATACAAATTGAGATAAGACTATTATCTACCATTAAGATACAGTAATTCCCCTGATCACAGGTCAAGTAAATAATTTCAATTGTTATAAATATGGCCCACTAACATCTGGAAATAAAAGGTCCCTGTCCAATAGTGTGTGAGTGCAATTTGCCTCACATAATTTCCAAGAAGAGCATCTCCCCCTCTCCCTACCATCCATATTTTGTCCTTGTTTGGGAAACTGACAAGATGTGACTGAGGACATTTCAGGACAATATCTGCTAAGATCTGTTATACTTGGCCCAAGAATCAGCTTGCATCCTTTAATATATATGTATTTTAAAATCTCTGCCTTCTTTCTGCAACCCCATTGGTAGGACATGAAGTCTGTCTGACTTGAATATGTTGAGGAACCAATATATTGGTCCTCAGATAGCCCCTCGATGTCAGAAACCCCTAGATCCTTGTGGAGACCTTTGTTTTCATAGTCAACAACCCAACTTTTCATGGCAGCAACAGTGCTTTGAGCTCACCGCATTTGTGAAAGAGAAGGATGATGTGTGGTGAATAAATTATTTGAGATAGTCATTAATCACAATATGTGCCATGCTAAGCTGGAAACCATTTGTCATTTTGGTGGAAATATCTTTTGCTGAGATTTTGCTACACAGAGTTGCTTTGACCTGAATCATTCACATTGTTTTCAGATATAACTCCATCTTTTGGCCAACTGCTTGAAACAAGGTAGTCATCAGGTAATTGATTAAATATCATATATTCAAGGCGGTAGTAGGGGGGGATGATAGAGGAAAACGAACATTTACTGAATATGTACTCTATGTGTTAGACACTTTCTTTAATTTGATCCTAATCATAACTTTGAGGGATAGGAGTTGTAATCTCTATTCTACAGATAAAGGAATTGATCTTGAAAGATGTTTAGAGTACATAATGTCCCAGTTGCCAACTCCATGTGTGTTCCACTTGCCACTAACATAAAGAGTGTATTTTTTGCTCTTCTAACACTTAATACATATTTAATTTATTACTTTCCTTATTTATAATACTTCGTTTCAAAATCTGCTACAGAGAAAGTGAGTAAGGGCTTATGTAGTTCAATTTTGTACTTATAAGACTTTGTATAATTCTTAGCATAGCCTAGAGGTCCTAAAATTGTTTAAGAATTAGTGAGTAAATGAATACATGAATGAAAAAAGCATCTCACGTGTATATTTAAGTGTAGAATACCAAATTCTACAGTTGCGTGGAAAAAAATTGCAGGTGAAATTTCCTATTGTAAGACCCTTGACAATAATGTAATATCTCTAATGGCAATTATTCCATTAGACTCTGCTGTGAAAAACTGGAAACACATGTATGTGTGCCGGTGGGTAAGTGTGTGTGTGTGTGTGTGTGTGTGTGTGTGAGAGAGAGAGAGAGAGAGAGAGAGAGAGAGAGAGAGTGAATGTGTGCTAATGTGTCGGGACAGGTTAGGGGATTCATTTGTTTTTCTTCCTGATGAATCACGAATATATAGTCCCAAGTAAATAGTCCCAATCACAAAGTATTGCTTTAAATTTCAAATATGACTTTTCTGTTCAAATGAAGAGCTAATTCATATTGCAAATTAATATTCAAAATATATTTGGGGGAAGATTGGGTGCAAGAAAGCCCTCAAGAAACACCTAAGAAGCACTTTTCATATTGGAACAAGTATCTAAGGAGTCCATAGAGAGTGGAGACAATTATAGTACGTACACATCTAACAAGGAAGGCTCCCTTCTTCCCCCTCCCCTTCTTTTTTCTTTAGGGATGTAAAAATAAAAGCAGTCTCTTTAATTTTTATTTTGAATATAAGGCATTGCATGTCAATTTTTAACCACCTAAGTATCTCAAAGGAACCCAAAGAAAGGATACGTACAACACAAAGAGAAACCCTGGCCAGTGGAAAGTGGGGGGGAAAGGCCTCCTGCAAAGCAGAAAGTGAGAAAGTGTTCTCAAATCAACTGCTACATGAATTACAAGGCAACACACTCCGTTCCCACAAACATGTTTTCCTTTACAAAATATTTACCATTTGAAGTCTTTTCTAACTGAACAGCCATGTGTCCTGTTTTCTGACATATTTGTGTCTATCCCTGAGTTACTTTACTCTTCTATCTAATATCTGAGAGGAAAGCTTCCGTATCTCTAGATTTTATGTAATGGATGCAAGCTTCATATAGCAAATGATCGTGTGTTTTCTTCATTCCCCACACCTTTGTGCTCAAATGAAATCTGTAATTTTATTTCCAAATAATTTGTAAAAATATGTAAAAAAGCATGAAAAATAGGCTATCATGAATAATATCAAAATAGTATGAATAATTTGAAGTGAATGAAAGCATTCCAGTAGTCTTGTTTTGTTTGGTTGGTTTTTTTCAAGATTTTATTTATTTATTCATGAGACACACAAGAGAGAGAGGCAGAAACAGAGGCAGAGGGAGAAGCAAGTGAGAAATGTGTTTTTGCTAATCTATCTCTATTTTTCCAACAGCATAATCGCTGTAGGGAGCCTGATGTAGGACTTGAAGGAGTCCCAGGATCCGGGGTCTCAGGATCATGCCCTGAGCCGAAGGCATATGCTCAACCACTGAGCCACCCAGACTGGAGGGATCTCCAGTGGTCTTGTTTAACTCAAAAATAAAGGTATAAGGAAGCTGGTAACAAAGGAACAATGCTATGATTTTATGTTAAGCAGCGATTAAATGGTAGCTACATTGTACAGTAGTTGTCACCATTTGGAAGGGAAATGTTCTAGGCCCACACAGACTCATTTATTTCCATTGACCAAACTACCAAACGAAATAATTTAAAATAATTCATACAGATTGCTTTTGCTAATTCCAAGTTTAAAAGACCATTAATGTGTATTCCACTGCAGTATCTTTGTACATGGTAACACTGTTAGCTAGCTTGGTTCTGTATTTCCTATATGAGTGCCATGTGCTTTGTTCTCTATTTTTCTATCTGGCATATTTTATTTACCTACCTATGTATTGATCTATCTAGCCATTTTGTTCTTCACTCCTCAATTCATTCGATGTGTCTTAAGGAAATAAAATTAAACTGATACAGCGATTATGCTGTTAGAAAAATAGAGATAGATTAGCAAAAACACATTTTCCCAGAAAGGAAGTTATTACAAGTGAATGTGTGTCATGAAGTCTGTACTACAGCTGAAGGTCATGGTGATTATTACTGAAGTCAGACAGTTAGTAGTATAATATTAAATTGGTTGTTCAATAGGAATGAAGATTTTACTCCAACAGAGCTCTAAAAAACGTTCCACCATGAGTCCTTCTGTCATTTGATGATGTGACAATACATGGGCACATCCAGCAAAATCT
Source organism: Vulpes vulpes (assembly GCF_048418805.1). Taxonomy (NCBI): domain Eukaryota; kingdom Metazoa; phylum Chordata; class Mammalia; order Carnivora; family Canidae; genus Vulpes; species Vulpes vulpes. The sequence goes on along the minus strand of NC_132781.1, from coordinate 111,991,967 downwards.
CTCTAGCTTCTGATGATTTATACAGCTATTAAAAATGCACCAAAAACAATATGTAAGAGAATATGAAATATTATTGCAACAATGCTATGCTCAATAGATGATTTCTGCACATTTTCTTGCTATCAGGCAGTCCAATCTATTAGAACATTCAGAAATTATATAGAACACAGAAATATTCTGCATTATAGCTTTTAAATAGGACACAGTTTTATTATACGGTATACTAGTCCTTGCCATTGTTTGGTTCTTTTGAAAGGACAAGTTAGTTAAAAAAAAAAAAGTCATGATAACCCAGGTAAAACTTGGAATATCTCATTTCACAGGTGTACACACAAACACATCCCCTGAGACTATCTCCTGACTCCTCTCATGGTGCTTAGTCCCCTTACCATGTAGGGATGGAAGATGACCTTGTCAGGGCTGCTGCTGGCAAGCCCCAGGGGGAACGATGGAATGTCCTAGGAAGAACCTGTTGCTATGAACTCCCATTTGGTCTCCAATGGGAGATGTTCTTCACAAAACCTTTAAATCTACTGTTAGAACTAAAGGTCATAGGAAGCAACAGGTAATTTCATTTCACATAGAGATGCAAACAACTACTGCTGGTGGAGAGCTTCTCTGAGAGGCACTGGGTTCAGGAGGAAAGAGGGAAGCATTTGGAGTCAAAGACAGGAGGCCAACATTCTGGCTTCTTCTGTCCAAATTTCAGCTCCCTCACCTTAAAAAAAAGTGGGGAGGGGGGCAAATCATGAGAAACCCTTAACTATAGAGAATGAACTGAGGGTTATGGAGGAAGGAGGGTGAGGGAGAGGCAACAAGGGGGGTGGGCATTAAGAGGGCACTTGTGATGAGCACTGGGTATTACATGTACATGACGAACCACTGAACTCTATTCCTGAAACAATACTGAACTGTATGTCAGCTAACTAGAATTTAAATTCTTAAAAAATGGGGGTAATAATACTAGGGCTTTTCAAAAGCTCAAGGAGGTGAAACCACTTATAAACTCTAAAGAGCTAGCTGGATTTCATTTAATTTATTGGTTTTGGCTTCTAACAGAGTTGAGAGAATTCTTTCCAAAGAAGTGGGCAGAGTAGACACAGATCATTCAATGGAGGGCAAAGGGGAAAAGGGACAAAGAAAGCAAGCGTAGGTCTCTTTCTAGATGGTTGGACTTCCTTCACAATTTTCTTAAAGCACTTGAACTGCTAACCTCCTACAAAAAAATTCCTCGGAAATGTAAGCAAACAGTAACCGTTCAGAATGCAATGCTGACTATACCTTGACGGGCAAAGAAGCCGAGCAAGCCTGAATGCGTGGATGCTGGCTTCTATGGCAAGATTCAGAAGTAATGAACTCTTGCTCATATGTTACTTATATAAATTCATTTTGTTGGTTTATAACATGCCTCTAACTTGGGGAGCCTGGAACATGCAGTAGGTTGTGTATGGAGAATTAGGTTCTAGTTCAACTTAAATCCCTGCAGAGTCCTCCCAAGTGTCCAAATTTCCTGCATTGTGACACTCAGTTCTATCTGCAATCTGCTTTATGAGCACCTCTAGTGATTTGTTCCTAACACAAAGGGCAATGAAACTGAGAAATGTGCTTATACGTAGATAGGGTATGTCTATTCTAACACAACTCCACTGCACAAAGTACTGGCAAAAGACAGATGGTGACAATAGAGATAATGATCAAGAAAATGTGATGTGCAGAATGATAGGCTGAAGATCTTGTTCAAATGCAGCTTGTGGGGGGTGGGGCTTGAGGTCTTGTTTCTAATAGGCTTTCAAGCAATGCTGATGCTGCTGATCTAGGGACCCAGGGGCCACTCACTCCTACCTGGACAGAACGGCAAAGGGGGAAGGAGAGTGAGTGGAATAAGGGCATACCTGTGATTTGATGAATGATAAAGATATTGAAGAACTGGCACACAATGTGGATAGGAAGGGAGTACTCTGAGCAAAGGATACAGGGTGGTCACCCAAAGGGTCGCATAAAAATTAAATATAACCACATGGATAACACCACTTGCTTTCAACTCATATATCTGAGGACATATTTATACAGATATAAATATGAAGAAAATATTGAAATGAATTGGAGCAAATTGTTAGTATATATCCACATGAATGTGTAGAAGGGGATAGTGGTGTGTGTGTGTGTGTGTGTGTGTGTGCGTGCACGTATCTGCACATGGATGTGTAACAAACATTCGACCCCTTTTTGGAGTTAGACTACACCAGAATTCATTGAGAAAGGACATGTTAAACCAGACACTTCCATCATGTCATCAAGTATATGTACACACTGGGGATTTTATTTAATCCATACATTTTCATATAAACATAACTAGCTAAAATGAGAAAATAATTAAAATCAGCAGTCCATTCAATAAATTTGTTTTAGAAATGCTTGTTCATTATTTGTAACTAACACAGACTCCTGATTAAATAGAGATCTATGTAATTCAGTTACTCACCTTTTATGAAGACTATAATGAAGTAATTTTCACTATCGGCATGACAATTTCTTGCCTAAAATTTTCTTATTTCAATAATTTTATTCGAGTATATTTGAAAAGTAAACCAGGTGCACCTTTCTTCTGTTGCATAAAATTAAATTATTGTGGATATCCAAAGCAATAAATATTTCTTTGTTGGCAGGATGTATGCATAATTGGATAATTTAATAAATTATTTACATTTACTGAATCTCTGGAAGAATCAGAAACGAAATGTGGCTCTTCATTACAAGGTAACTAAATTCTGATATTCTTTTTGCTATTTTAGCCTTTTAAAATAGAACTTAGTTTTAATTGTATTATTCAGTGCAATTCAGCGCAATCCATTCGTATAAAAAATATTTAATATGTTTAGGGCACTCTGCTCAGAGCTTAGGTAGAACTTAAGGAATGCATCATAAAAAGATATATCCTAGGGCCAAAATACTTTAGTAACATGGGACATTAAAAGTGAAAAATGTGACTGCATTAAATGATGCAAAGATGTAGTTTAAAATGAGTTTCCTTTTAATCTTGACTAGTTTTGAATATAAACTTTTGTACTCTAAGAGCCACAAGCAGTCAGTAGAAATTTTAGGATAATCTTTATATTTCCACATTTTTGTTGCCACAATTTATCACTGTCACAATTTATTTTTAGTTGGAAAACATCCCCTGCTAGTGAAAAAAGTTAACAAAAACAAAAACAAAAATACTCTTCAATGTTATTGTCCAGCACTGCAGTGTTAAAGTGTATAATTTTCTTCTACTCCCTTTATTCAGAGAAAACAAATTTCTTAAAAGTTAAACCCTTCTAATATCAGTCAGAATGGAGGCATCTCTTATTAAACAGATTATATTTAGTAAAATATATATCCAAATCCAATATATCCAGTGAGTCAGACTCACTGGAGATTCAACTTCATGAGGACGGAATGAATATGTCTTCTCAACTGCATCTTCATTTTAGAGAATAGTAGCTAACGAAGTACTGAACTGTTACTGAATGAATCAATGTGATGGATTCAGTGGCTAGCCAGACTTTCGAGGAGGTTTGGAAATCACAAGAAATGTTGTTTTATGATTTAATGCTAAATGAAAACGCAGCAAATATTACATATTCACTTTGACCACAAATTAATTAATGGTAAAAGCTTTTCGGGGAAACATTTCAAAATACTAATAATTAGTTGCTTAAGGGGAAAAAACACAATGTTGTGGCCCACTTCTACTCAACTACACTTTTACGCTTTCCAAATTTCACTCAATGAGTACAGAAGCATATTTCTCATAAAACAGCTCTTAAGAACATACTTTCACTTTGCAAAATAACTAGAAACATAAATGATTATGGCTACCGATTTGCAAACAAAGGGGGGGACGCTTCAGAGATGTGGGAATTTGGAAATGGTTTTCTGCACTTTATTGAGGAGACTAAAATATAGTCAATATGAAATGGGAATTATATGGGGGCTCACAGGCAGCTGTGAGCTGTGCCTATTTGAAGGACAGTAAATCTCTGTGGCTCAGAATGCATTTGGGAGCACAACATGGGTTGGAATCATGGTTCTGCTTCTTGCTGGCTGTGCAAGGTGGGAGATCCACAGACTCATTCTGCATTCTAGTTACTTGAACTGAAGCTATTTGAACTCTCTTTATTTCAGTTTCTTCATATGTGAAAGAGGAGCAATATTAGTACTCACTTCCTACTGTGAGGATTACCAAAGTTAAGATTTGTTGAAGCACTTAGAACAGCGCCTGGTACGTGTCAAAAGCCACGCAATCAGAGGCTGTTATTAATTATTATTCACTCTATCTGAGGGACCACAGTGAAACAAATACAGACATATTTCTCTCCATCCTGGTCTTTTAACTTTACCTACCCCTTCCTGTCTAGAGCAACCCTTCCTCTCCCCTCCCCTTATCTGTTTTGCTTAGTGCTGTGGCAGGTCTGGGACACCAAATATTCCTTTGAATATATGGCCTCCAAGTCTGTATTCTCTCAAAAATATACTTATGAATCACTGAAGTCGCACATAGGTTGAGGCCACCCGCAAATTTCACACACGGCTAGCCATGAAGGTGTGGTGATAAGACGCATAGATTCATTGCCATATATAGACTTTGCTGTATGTGACATTGTTCTACACACTACTCAGAAAATCATTTTAGATATTTTTGGAACACTCATTAAGAAAACAAAGAAAAAAATGGGCTATTGCTGAACACATTCCCAACAAAATGTTGTGTTTTTTTTTGTTTTGTTTTGTTTTGTTTTTTTTTGGAAAGGTATGCATCTTGCCTAACCAACACTGTCTCTTAATCGGGATAGCAAGTGGCTTCCTAGAATCAAGGAAGTACTGAGCATCATCAATATGTGGACCGACATCAAATCCATTGAAATCTGAGATCTTGTGAGATTTCCAGGTTCAGACAACTAAATGTGATAGCTGTTTACTATCCCCAGAGAGACAGAATTTTAGTCCCCAACTCTTAATTAAATTTTTTATATGTTAATATGCCAAGAAAGTATGCTCTTCTCTTTAAAGTAACACCCCAAAAGTCTTATCAAGATTTACAGTGTTCCTAGTCAATGCAAAGTCAAAGCAGAAGGGAAACATAGGCTTTTGTGCACATTTCACCTAAGACTAATTCTCTAGTGCAAATCTTGCTCTTTTAGCATCATAAAGAATCCATGTAGAGAAGAGGCCAAGGAAAGAGACACCTACCGGGCACAATCAAATTATCTAATGTTAGTAATCAGTGAAAATGGTGGATAACATCCTGCGCAGAAAAAGAGATCTGTTATTTGCTTCAGTGAATCTAGGCTTCATCCTAACGTTTTAGTGGGACAAAAATAAAGAAGAGCTAAGTCTGAATTTATGATTCTTTAACATCCATTAATGACCATTCCTGGGCACATTCCCCTCCTCTCTCATTTTAGTATTAAGAAACATATTAAGAAACTCAGAAAATAGGCTCAGGTCCTCTGACTACATCATCATTCTTCAAGAATAGGAAATAACATAATCGGAGTAATCATAATCTCAGTTCTCTAGGAGTTGATGTCATACTCTACAACAAAAGCTTGTTTTGGGATGAGGACGCAGGGAAAATAAAGTGATCCCAACAATTAGTTTAGGGAAAAACTCCACCTTAATAAATACTGGGGAGGCTGATAGTAGACTTTTGGATAAACCAACCAATTTTGTGAGATTATCTGTAGTTTAGTCTCGAATGAAGTTTATGCTGTAAGATTGGCTGATGTTTAGAACAGTCGCTTGTGTTCTTTTACATAGTTGACTTTATGTTGAGTATGAGCTTGAATGAGTCAATGAGGAAAAAAAGAAATCTAAGAGTAATTCAAGAAGAGAAAGCATTTGTATTCCAGGACATCTTCCTTTTAGTAGAATCCTTCCTCTCTCAGAGACCACTTCCTCAAATAGCAGCAGCAATACAACCTCCCTCTTCAAGTTTCTGTTGCAAACTATAGTTTGAAGGCTGACATTCCCTCTTGTTATATCTAAATTTTTGAAAGAAATATTAAGAAGGTGGATACCCAGTAAAAAGAATTTGAAAAAAAAGATCCCCTTTCTTTCATTTTAAATGACTACTTTGAAGTATGTGTATGTGTGAGTGTGTGTGTGTGTGTGTGTGTGCGCGCGCACGTGCACCTGTGTGTCATTGCTTATCGGTTCACTCCAGGTTAAAGAGTATTGTTTTTGACAAGATCAGGAATTTTATTCATCTGATTCTATCTTCATACAATGATGTACACAGGAACCTCTACCTAGTTGCCTGGTTGTTTTTTGTTTGTTTTGTTTGGGTTTTTTTTTTTTTTTCAGTTGATTGCCCTGAAAGGGAAGTTTTTAAAAAGTTGTGGCATTTCACCACTCAGGCCTCAAAGTGAGAGGTGAAAGACGCACACAGCTTTGCTTTATAACAATCTCAACCCTGTTTCCACTTCCTGCTTTGCAGCAGTACGATCAAGCACACCTGCCTTGGTTCTCAGCTTTATTTTGCTTTAAATGATACACAGAGGGTGGCTATTCAATGACTCTTCCTCTTTGAAATCAATGCTGTTTTGATATTGAAGCACATCTAGTCTCTTCACTGTTCTTTTTACTTCTATGAACTAACCTGTCTTGGTCTACATTTTTGCACAGGCATCTGTCAGGCACCGTGTAGAATATTATCAGATGCCTATTGATTGTTGTAATTATCAGAATTCCTCTGGTGACTACATTCATATTTAGAAAGTCCATGAGGCTAGACCTAAATCCTGGAGCCACAGAGGGAACTTTATATTTATTTTAGGCATATAAGTAGTTAACACTTCCAATAATCAGTCTGATAGATTTTAGCCTAAAAAAATAACAGCAACATGCTATGATTATATTTTTCCTAAAACAAAATTTTGGGAAGGTTTAACATTCTTTTATCTCAATTATTGTCAGTAAGAATCAAGACAGGAGCATCAGGATAGTGAACTCTGCTATTTCATGACTCTTTGTAATGTTTGTATTGTTGCTATATTTAATATCATTTGAGAGACCTTATTAGTGTGTTTATTCCATCAAAACAAAAATTACATATTAAATGCAAGTCGCTTGAGACCTTGAAAGATAATAAGGCAATTTTAATTTACAAGTCACACAATACTTGTTGGGAAGAGGGATATAGCAAGTCAAAGTACAACCACAATTCAAAGTATACTAGAAAATAACACAGGAGAGGCAAGTTCAAATGCTCTGAAGTGTTCAGTGAATGAGAAATCTTGGATCATTAGTGAAGTTTTCTCACTAGTTTCTCACTATGTTTCTGAGTTACCAGGCTGTAATTTTAAAATAGCTTTGAAAGTATCTTCAGGTAATCTGAGTATGTTCAAATAAGTTTAAATTCAAATAACTGAATTATTACAAAAAGCATCTAGAGTGATTTTTGTTTTGCTAAAATAATACATTGTGTCACTGCTCACCTAGTTTGTAGGTAAAAATCCCAAGTAAATATTTGCCCTGGGTATAATTTAGTATGACAAAAGAGAAAAACAGAGAAACTGGTACTGAAGATGGACTTTTCTGAAGTATATTTCAGTATTTGACAGACCATATAGTAAACTTAAAGCCCAAATCCTGCATGTTTATGTTCCATTTTATCATCTCCTTCACTGTTTTAAAAACCAGTTAGTTGGTCAAATGGTGTTTGACCATGTTTCTTAAAATGCCATTTGATTTTGATTTACTTTAAGTTTTCCTAACTATATCACTATTTAGAAAGAAATTTGCCTTCAAAGGGCAATAGTAGTCTCTGTTGCTTAATCTCCTTTTAACGACTATAATTTCATTTTGATGAACTTTTTATTAGCACATAATTTTTTTTTTTAGGAGAGAAGTAGATTCTGTCACTTGAATGCCATTTGTAACTACCTCCATGCCTAATTAAAAGAGAAGTCAGTCATCTTTTTTCTAATCAAACAATGTAAAGTAAAAATTGTATTTAATAGTATCAGCCAATCGACTGTCTCCCTAATAGCAACATAAATAAGTTTTATTCTTCAAAGACTTGGAAGCAATATGAGAAATACTCTAATAATCCTCTAGAAAGGAAGATAGGAAGGAAGGTTGAAAATGTATGACTGAATGAAATCACTAGTTTCTCTACATTTTTCTTCCAAAGGTTTACCACATATTTTTATATTTTAGCCATCTTCAGATATGTGACCTTACAGTCACTAGATATTTTGAGCAGCTTGTTTGTTCACCTCTAAATATAGCAACTTCAAGTGGTCTCTATAATATCTTGAGAGCATATCCAGGATACTGCAGTCTAATGTTGAATGATTTTATATCAGATAAATGCTACATGAACTATTCATGAATGACTTTGGAACTAGAGGCAACTGTGTTGATAACATGATCTGAACTACATGGTTATAGAACATCCACAAATTTCTGATAACAAGGATTTGATGCTACATTCAAGTATTTGGGGTATTTTGTGATCCATAAAGAATATTTCAAATATTGGGGCACCTGGGTGGCTCAGGGGTTAAGAGTCTGCCTTTGGCTCAGGTCATGATCCTGGGGTCCTGGGATCGAGTCTCACATCAGTCTCCCTATGGGGATCCTGCTTCTCCCACTGTCTATGTCTTTGCCTCTCTCTCTGTGTCTTTCGGCAATAAATAAATGAAATCTTAAAAAAATATTTCGAATATTTTAAGAAGAAATATATCTTACATGTGGTGAGGATTTTGCTGTCTTGGCAACAGGATGCCATTTATAAAATCTTGCGTAATTCAGACCTTTCAAATGATAAAAAAAGGAAAGAAGGAAGGAAGGAAGGAAGGAAGGAAGGAAGGAAGGAAGGGAAAAGAAGAAGAGAAGAAAGAAAGAGAAAGAAAGAAAGAAAGAAAGAAAGAAAGAAAGAAAGAAAGAAAGAAAGAAAGAAAGAAAGAAAAAGAAAGAAAATCAACAACAAAAAAGTCTTATTATGAATCCTGATACTAACTGGCTTTGAAATTGTTTTGATGGTTACATTTGAAATTATTTTAGGTAATAGCCTAAAATCTCAGTGACATTGTCACATGTTTCCAAAAAATGCAGGAATTGGGCATTACGTAGATAAAATTCAGAAGGTTCACAATGTAAAACTTTTCTAAATAAATAAATAAATAAATAAATAAATAAATAAATAAATAAATAAATAAAACTTTTCTAAGTTCAGTCTTCTAAACGTATTCAGCAATCATCTACGTAAGCTTGGCCATCAAACTATTATGAGAGTCAGCCTTAGCATTTCATTTTCATGCAGTTTCCCTTGCGTGGCCTTACTAATCATTGCAACTGGAATTTCAGTATTATTACTAATCATATAGGAAAGAGTCCAACCTTTGCGGTCAGAACATCAGCCTACATATGTTATGTATTTTCTAGAACATTATCTTTCTGGAATTTGTTATAGTGGTGCCTGCACAGGAAAATGCACTCATTTTTCAAAATACAAACAACTCTTAAGAATTTACTGGAGATTTATACCTAAGTTACGAGAAGTAGGGTAGTGGTGTCTTTCTCAATGCCGTACCTTTTCTAGATTTGCTTTCTCAATTTTCATTGTTCTAATGCTTCTCTCAGACTTCCGCTGTTAACCACTGCAATGCATGTTGATCTTTTGAGTTATGTCTTTATTAATATTTTCATATTAATGCAGTATTGATAGAGGTTTTGCCCTGGTGTGGTTTTTAGTCACCTACTCATTGGCTAGGTGATTTATTTGTGGTCAAACAATAGAGAAATATCACTTCATTCTACATAAAAATATACATTAGCCACCAAGAATAGATGGAACAGACTTTATAAGCTTGATGCATCCTACCAAAAAATACCATAATATATATTAGCTTCAAAATTACCAAACCCTACCTTACCTTCCTGCTTTCATGTCTTACAAGAGCAACAGGTGAATATGATTTCTACAAAAATCATATAAGATTTATATTATTTATATATAATGTTATATATGATTATATCAACATGCAAATACAACTACTCTATCATTCATAATTGTGTCATAGTGATTTCTCCTTTAGTTGATGACTTTTGTTTCCATACTTTACATGGGGTATATCGAAGATTTCTTGGATATAAAGATGTTGGATATTTGCACTCATATGCTCCATTTTTCCTTTTCTTTTAAAGACTTTATTTATTTATTCATGGCAGACAGAAAGAGAGAGAGGCAGAGACACAGGCAGAGGGAGAAGCAGGCTCCACGCAAAGAGCCCAATTGGGACTCACTCCCAGGACTCCGGGATCATGACCTGAGCTGAAGGCAGATGCTCAACGGCTGAGCCACCCAGGCGTCCCTCCAATTTTTCTAATACTGTTTTCTTAAACCAATTATTTTTCAGATTTAACTTTTTTATTTCTTCCTGTAGGTAAACAATATTTATTTTAAAATTTTAATCATTCTTATTATATTTAAGCATTAAATAAGTGAGGAAAGAAGTGCAAAAAAAAAAAAAAGCCTTATTACTCCTTCTTTGTGCAACTCAAAGCAGGTGAGTTTATTTGCCTCCCAATGTCTACCTAGAGCTTAACTCTGAGTAGACTCAAAACATACACAGGGATTTCAGAAACTAGTAAGTGACCAAGATCATGAAAAGATAATGAAAGTCATTTTGAGACCTTAAACACATTGCCTTTTACCACAAACATTTGAATTTACTAGCTGGTGGTACAAACATCTGAAATGGCCATTAATTAGCCTCTCAGTTAAAATGCAGCTCTGCATATGCATCATGTATATATATATATATATATATCACAAGAAATTTAGCTACCATTTGTGAAGTTGATTTCTTACAGAACACATTGGTCATTCACCAAAGTATTTAAATGATTTTTTTTTAAGGTGAATATTGTCATTTTAAATAACTCTGTTGAAAGGTTAAGCAATCCTCCTTTCAAACTGAAGACCTAGCCCAGGGCCATCCTCCAGGGCCTCATTTAATAGATGGCAACACCAGCGCTGCACAGGGCATAAGGTGAGCTAATTTCTCCTTGTAAATGGAGAATGGGTTGAATAGAGTTCAAGCTTTCCTGGGCTTTGTGACCATGGGGACAGTGAGTCATTCCCATACCCAGTTCAGTCAGAATAGTTTAAATATGAAGTTTTTTTAAGCTGACTTTTGAAGATTTTTGTTTCGTAGACACAATTTACTTTAGGCTTAACAAATACTTTGAAGGAGTTAAATTTTCTGTTTTTTACTTGCACCTAGTTAGTGATCTCTAACTCTTGAATTGCTGGTTTTCTTAGGGAAGAATGTTCTTCCTACTTGAGGTTAGAGATTTGTCCCTAACACTTGTATGCAAGTGAAACTATTACCACTCACAGCCCTCAAGTCTGTCTCAGCATTTATTTATTTGATCTGTTTCCTTTCCACCAGAAGTTTTCCCATCCTTTTCTGTTATCAGACGAAGATGAATCTATTTTGGAGATTTGTTCCCATAACAAAAATGAGGTGATTTAACCTTGGTCAAGGACTCAAGCATTTTGAGGAGGAAGATGTACAAGTCAAACAATTCAATGAAACCACTCTCTGGGGATGCAGCCTCTTTTTGACACACTGAAAGAGTTCATCAGTTTTTCTGAATTTCTATGGGAGATCTGTGGGCAGAACTAAACCAGGAAATGGTGGCCTCTAAACTCTGAAAACACCAGGGACAAGACTTGACACTTTCCACTATGTCATTGTGCTGACCCTTGGGCTCTGCTTTTATCTTTCCTAAGTGAATCACTCCACTGTGGTTTTAATTAAGAAAAATCAGGTTGTGCAGAGTGCAAAGATCTGGGAAGAATCAACCCAAAATTTACATAAAATGGGCTTTCTTATAAACACAAAATAATTTTTCTTGTGTAATTCACTGCCCAATTTTTTTTAAAAAAAATTATCCAAAGGAGAGTAGACAAATGTTTCTATAGAAATGTTTAAAAATCCTAAAATGTTCATTAATTTTATCAGAAGTATTAGTCAATTTGCTCTAAGTAATGATTGTCCCTGATTGTCAAACACTGCCTAACGTCCCCTTAATCATTTAAAAATTAGTTTCACTTCTTTTGAAGGCCCCATTTTTCCTTTCCTTGGTGCTGTGATGGAAATCAAACAGAGGTGATATTTTCTTAGAATAATAAGAAGTTTTTAAAACTTTAAGTGGTTTTGTAACTATAGTGACTTACCCGACTCTTCTAGTTTAAACCGATGCTTCCAGAAACTGAATTTGTTACTCTTAGAATGGTGCAGACTATTTTAAAGGCTTGAACATCTATTGTACAAAATGGTTATTTCTAGTGAGTCTGTTCACATAAAAATGTGCTAAATAGAGTCATAAATAGCCATAGAGTAATCTAGTTAAACTTGACACACTTTAATAACTTAATAGTGAGAACTGAGTGAACGTGGCAAACTGAGAGACTTTCTTGAATCTACTTTGCTCAGCAAAGCAAAGAGGGAAATGGAGGGATAGCAGAAAGCTCACTATGAGACTTGAATGCAAACATGTGGTGTGTGATTTAAATGAGTTTAAGTGATTCTAGGAGATAGCCTCTGAGTCTACGATTTACCCACTCCTGTAATAATGTAGATACTGTTTCATGGTCTAGGTCAATGGAACTAACAAAAACAAAGTAAAGACTATTTATTTGGTGGTGTGTGTGTGTGTGGGGGGGGGGGCTTAAAATATTCAAAGTCTTCCTCATTGAAGCAAGTGATTTTGAGAGACTTAAAATGGTGTTCATGTGTTAAAAATGATTTTTGTAAGTTAAGAATATCAGCTACAGAAAATATACAGCACAACTAAAGTTTACAATTATATATGTCCAATCTATTTTTTTTCTTCTTCTTTTTTTTTTCATCTTCTTTCTAAATTTCTATCTGAGTCCATGGAAATTCACTCTGGTGCACAAATTCAGATTCCCTATTTTATAACAATGAAGACTTGATCAATTTGAAATGCGTATTATTGGGTCATTGATTAATTATATTAATCAGTTCATTTTTCCATCAATACTTCCTACACAGTGCAATGATAGAGGCTGGGGACAAAATGGAAAGAACATTGGGCTTCTGGGTGTGTGTGTAGAGGGAATAGCCTAATATATTTCAGTGACTTTTCCATTCTTAATTTTGATTGGCACAGGGCATACTACTCCTGGTGGGGGGTGGTGAAAATTTTAGCTGGGCAGATTGATGAGGGTCACCTGCTCCAAACTCCCATTTTATGCCCCAAGGGATATATGTCCAAGCATACATGGCGGGCTGATAATATACTGGTTGGTTCTCAAAACCCAGTCTCCTTATGTGTAAATTATGTTCAAGTATTTCCAAATGAGGGCATCCAGAGGAGTCTGATTCTGGCCCATATGACCTTAAAAGTCTTTTAATAAGTGCACTTGTCTCATCAACTACTTCCATTTCCAAAGATATTCCCAGATTTAGGGACCAACTGCTTAACACCACAGATAGTGGTCATGTGAATTTGGTACATCACAGACTTAGACCTTTGAAGGCAGACAATGGCCAAAACTCCAAATAAATAAAATAGCTCATTAACCATGCACTTGAATTGGACAGTAGATGCAGCTGTGGTGAAACCTGACCCATAGGAATGGAGCCCAGGAATCTATTCAGGAAGGAGGGCAGCACTGTGTATCAGCTTCTTAGACATGAGAACAGAGAGGCACACCAAGCCATCTGAAGAGCAGAGACACCAAGTCTAAAAAACCCTATTGGAGAGACAACTAGTCCAGTTCATTTAGGGGCATCAGTTAGCATCTTGCATCTGTATTGGATTCTGCAATATATAAGGCATTTCATCCATATGACCTCACAACATTAGGGTTCTCATAGCATTTTTAATTGTTTGTTTCTGGCAATCTAATCAAAACCAAACATGACAATTTAAGAAGAAATCAATATAACTTTCTTTGTCTACAGTAGCTGATGCTAACTATGCCTATTTCTTCCACCACTTCTTTGAGTATGGAATGGAACAAGTTAAGCCTATACATTTAGAATTAAAGGTCATGTAATCTTGGCAAATATGATGATTAGAAAACAGAAAATGCCTCATTGGTATGCCCAGCTTCTCAGACAACCCAATCAGGCTCTTGGAATCATAAACTCATTTTCATTATATGAACCGTATTTCTGTAATAGTAGCACCACATTTATATCTCAAGACCTTACCACTAAATCCTACTATTCTTTCTATATCTTCAGAGTGAGCTGAATGCATTTTCACATTGTGGAGTTAGTGGATTTATGATCTCTCTTAAAGAACATATTTCAAATTTTTGGAAGAATTTTACAAAGAAAAGGGAGAGGGAAATCCAATTACAATTTTAGTTTTGTAAAAATGCTATTTTGGATGGAATAGCAGATTGAAAATTAGAATTTCCAAAGTGATAACCCGGTGGGGAAAATATTTGCTAGAGTTTAAAAGGACTGTGCATGGTACTTACACTGCACTGCCAGGGGCTGGAAAGTTGGTGTCCTGAGTCCTCCTGACGAGCAATGTAGCTTCCTTCATGAAGTATAGAGACTTCATTCTTAATTTGAAAACCGTGGGCAGAAACAGAAGCACAGGGACAATTTTTCCACTAATTCTAGAATCTTGGCCACTGAAGACTAATGGTGCTCTCTTTCAGAAAGCATGTATTTTTTACTCGCAGCTAAAACATTAAAATATCTTAGCTGATCAGCAAAGTGAGATTAAAGGTTTCTTTTTTGAATCATCAGATTGAGGTGTATAAGGCAGAGATCGTGTAGTGCTTTTTCAGAAGAACTTGCTAAGGAACTCACCTCCTAGAATTAAAAAAAAAAAAAAAAAGATGATGTTGATATACCACCTTGATTTAAAACACTTCTTTGCAAACCCTAGTCATGAAATGGGAAGAGTATAACAGCAGCTATAATCACTAAAACTGATTTGTTACGATTCTCTCTGTTGACGTTGGGGGACAAATTGCTGCCTGCCACTTCAGAATGGATTCCCTTCTCAATTCTGTCAATAGCAGAGAACTTAGTCTCACCAACCCAATGGGTTTCAGGTCATGTCCCCTCTGACAGTAGTGAAGCAAAGAGGGATAGCTCTATGGAGGACCTGAGCAGGCAGTTATTTTTCTGGGATCTTCTCTCTACTCTTAATACACAACAAATCTCTGTTCCCTTATACAAATAAGTGGGTGGGTGGGGGTGGTTAGAACCCCTTTTCTTTGGTTTCCAGTAGCTTATTCTCATTCACAGGGGATGAGGGAGAGAATTGGCTGTCAGTCGTTAAGTGTACAGTGTTTGTCTTTAAAGAGTAGAAAAAGGTCTGCATATAATAAGATTTACTTAAAGCAATAGAGTAGAAAATAATTTCTGACACAGCAAAATACTCTTCACATTTAAGCACCTTGCAGGTATTCACATTCTTTCCATTTGTATCACTGTCTTTTCTCTTTTCCACCTTTTTAAGAAACATCCCCTATTTTTTCCTGATTAGCTCACCAGAAATATAGTAATTTTTTTTTTGTTACAGACACACATATGTATGGGATTTACACAATGATTTCCCAAGAAAAAATGTGTATTTTAAAAGTACAGAGGATGGACGATACTTTCAAAAAGTACATTTATTCTTCTCACTACAACCATGAAAGATAAGCAAGGAAGATCTCTCATTCTTAAATGAAAGACTATTAGACTGAGATATATGGAAAGATGACAGGATGTGTTGTGTTTATCAAGCCAGAAAATGCAGAACCACGTGGAATCTGTATCTAATTCCAGCGACACTCTCTACCCTGATAAGGACACCCTTGTACGATGTGGAGCCTCTTTAAGTGTAGCGTTGGTCTGAAGAAACAGAAAACTGAACATCAGACTT
The DNA here is from genome assembly GCF_048418805.1 of Vulpes vulpes. Lineage (NCBI taxonomy): Eukaryota > Metazoa > Chordata > Mammalia > Carnivora > Canidae > Vulpes > Vulpes vulpes. The sequence goes on along the minus strand of NC_132781.1, from coordinate 111,976,037 downwards.
TTTAATAATTAAGACTTGTATATTGTGGTTTAGGTTTGTTACCTTAATTCCAGGAATTTGGCATCAGAGGAATGCTAAGGAGACTCTTTAAATTTTAAAAACTTCTCTCTGTGCCTGATACAGATGCAAATTGCTTGCTCATTACATTCTATCAGCCTTTTAAAAACAAGTTTACTAAAGCAAAAACATTTTCTGGCAGAAAGACAGCTTACCTGCCAAGCTTGACATTTCTATAACCAAATCAATATTTCAATAGCCTCCAACTATAAATCTGATGTTGATTTGAATTCTAGAAAGTAATGAATGATCCAATTAGAAAATAAACAAAAAAGTAAAAAAAAAATAATTAGAGTGTTTATTCTTCCTTGATGATAAGGCGTCCTTGACAAGACGGAATGCTGTTCCCAGCAAGGCTTGTTCTATAGGTGTAATTGATCTTGGAAGTTAAAGGTTTGTTTGCATTTTTAACATTGGGAGTTAAATATATTGCTTTGATAGAGCTGTTAAGTGGCAGCTTACCCACCCCACAGTTTATTACTCCTTTGTGTCTGAAGTATGCAAAAATGTTCTGCTAGGCAAGATATATTTATAAATGAGCATGGACATGATAACAAAATACTCAGCAGAGTCTCTATCATGTGGTAGTCCCATTAACTGTCTGTTGAGTGAATAAAAATGTCATTGCATTTCCTTTTATAAGTTTTTCTTTCCTTTGGGGAGTCAAGAGTTTGATAGACATTTATTTGGTGGAATGCTCTAGTCCATTGAAAACGTATTCATTCACGTCTATCCATCCATCCCTTCATCTATCCAGCCAGCCACTTACTCGATATTTATTCACTCAATCAATGTTTATTGTAACTAATACAATCGTCCTTCTGTGGCACATACAAAGATGAGACAGAAACTGACCATGAGTCCAAAGGACTTAGTCTATTAAAAAGAATTGTATATTTATATAAATTTTTATATATAGAAATAAACATAATATTATATAAAATGTATACATATTTAATATATATAAATATATGATAATATATACATAAATAAGGCAAGGCATACTAAATCACAAGGGATAAAATGATAAATATTCAGGAGAGGTGCACAATGCATTGTGTACATTCATTCATTCCTATTGGATAAACCAGCCATTCCCACCAAAAAGCTGAGCCCAGATGATTTGGTAAAATTTTATCATGCTGAGGAAGTAAGACTCTGATTCACAGGAATGGAGAAACACATCAGACAAAAATGGATCTTGAGTGTAAACGTCATAATTGTGTGTTCTAGCTTATCCGGGACCATTGGGAAGATTAAATGATACTGTTCTTAAAGGCCATAAATGTTAGGTGAAAGGTTTTTATTCCGCAGGTGGTGGGGTTTGGGACAGATATTCAGAACTTGATACTTTGAAAGTTTGCTCCAGAAGAAATGTGCTGTGACTGACACTGGGGGAGTAGTTGAAACTGGAAGAACACTGAAGGCTGTTGGAAAACCAATGTCAAGGTGTTGAAAGGTTTGTACTGTGGAAGTTATAGAGAATGGATGAAATAGGTAGATGTAGGAAGTAAATTCTGAAATAGAATTAAAATGTCTTTATTTATTCAACAAACACATTTGATTTTTAGCGTAATTCTCAGGACTATACAAGGTGCTATGAGCATTTATATTAATAAAAAACAGCATATGTATATATCACATGTGGTATATATGATATATATAATATACCATAGTAGTAATCTTAGGGGGCTCAAAATTTATATCTTTTATCTATAGACTAGCAAGATAAAAAGTTGCACGAATTAAAGGAGTCAGTAACAACAAAGATATGTCTCAGGTGTCAAATCTGGATGAAGGAGGTGATTTCCAACAGCTTGGTGGAAGACCACACAGGTTTTGGAGGCAGAACCACCCGGATTGAAGACCCAGCTCTGTCTCCCATTAGCTATGTCACTTTAGAGTGGCTTGAACTTAATCTTCCTTAAGTTTCAGTTTCCATCTCTGTACATCAAGAACCATAATATGCCTTAACTGTGTGGTAAGAATTAAGTAAGACAATACATGGGACGTACTTACAATAGTAGCTGGTTAATGAGTAGCTACCATCAAGCTTGGTTCTAAAAAGCAAAATCAGTGGCATAATTTGTAGTGCAGATTATGAGTTCAACTTTATCCATACCCAATAAACATTGAGAAATGTGGATGATGAGAGCAAAGATTCAGACAAGCTAGTTGAAAAGGAAAGTGGATGAAGCCTTCCAAGGGAGACAAATGCAAAGCAAAGAGCCAGGGACACACAGATCCTTGAGAAATGCCTGAATTTAAGAGGTAGAACAAAGAGCCAGGAAATGAGTGAAGGAACTGGTAAATAGGGCAGATGTATTTTTTTTTTCATTTTCTTCTTTCATTAAATTAAATCATCTGCTTTATTTTTAAGAAATGCACATTTTAATTTCAAGAAACTTCATGTACTATTTAACGTCACCACGATTCAGACTGGCTTTCTTAAGAATCACATTTGATATGAGTACTTTATGTTTTACTAAGCTAAGAAATTTCTACTTGATAATGGCTGTTTTGGGGTGGGACCATGTGATTGGCTAGGTCCTCATTGAAGTGTTAGAGAACTTAATTGTTAACTTTACTAACTTAACTCAAGAAAATGGCTCTCAAAGACTTCAAGATTGTGTTGTATGACAACTTGCGTTTACCACGCTGCTTTTTTTATTTGTGAAAGTTTCCATCTATGAATAATAGCTAGTGAAGCTGTGACAAAGTGTAAAGAGAAGTGTCTGGATGATCTAATAATTTATTTGTTTTCCCATTATTATAGCTAAATCAGTGTTAGAAACCTCAGTATGATAATTTAGGGCTCTAAGTAGCATCTAAGGCAAAGTATTCACATCCTCAAAATGAAGTTCTCAGAATACAAGCTCCACAAAACAAGCTGGGTTTAATTAAACCTTTCAATATATAGCTAGTGCATGGATTTTAAGAACTCAATCTGCTCAAATCACAGGGTTGCAACTGATTTCAATTTTTTTGTGCTAAAGACATTTACTTTTTTTTTTTTTCCAAGTAGGAGCTCTAGAATCGACAGTGTTTGCAGTAATAACATATAGGAGGGACCTACTTTAGGAGTTTATTAAAAATAGGAACTACATAAATAACCTAAACCCAATTTCTTCTCTCAAATGAGATTCATGACAGTGACATAAAGAACTTTAGTAAGCTAAGATGACAGAGCAGCACCTCCTGGCACACACAAAAAGGTTTAAGTTTTTCCCTGTGTAGTTCCAAAATAGCATGACTTATGTTAGGGATATAGTTTTCTTTTGTCAGAGCTTCCAGGTTAAATAATTTAAAGAAAATTAATAGCATGGGTTTTGAATAAGTGCTACGATACAAGAAATATAACCAATGGATAAGAGATGGGACATTATCCTCAATTTTTTTCCAATGTTTTATGAGACTCCTGCTGCTTGTAAAGAGACATAAAGACACAGGTGGTACAAACAGCTTCATGATCTTTAAATGTCTGCAGCATCCTTTTGTTTTAAATAATACTATTTAATAAATAATTAAATAATAAATAATAAAGAGTGAAATGAAATGGGGACCAGAGTAAAGTAGCCAGCTCAAAAAAAAAATCCTCAAAGGAAAGATGAAGCAAATAAAAAAAATATGTCATTAAGGATAAACTCCTGACATATTTTGAGCTGCTGAAGCAAGCTGACTTCTCTTGATGGTCAAGTAAGAGTTAATTCATTTAAAGCAATTCTTCCAGAGAAGAGTGATTTTAAAAGGATACTACTAAAAAGATAACAGCCACTTATTTAGG